>NC_138244.1:13104455-13704455 GCF_964197995.2 Scardinius erythrophthalmus
AAATCCAGCTATAAGGTCACATAATATATATTTTCATGTCATCAATTGACGCTAAAATATGTCAGCAGGATATATTTAAGCAGTAAAGAATGCCATACTTCCCAATCCAGGTTCTTTTTCAGCTCCTTCAAAACCTGAATGTGGTCTTCAGATTCTGCCTGGATTCTGAGAACTTGGTCTCTATCAAGAATAAAAAAAGATAATTAGGACATTTTGAACAAGAAACGAGGCTGACATATGACAATAAGTATCTGAACTTACCCATTAAAGAGCTCCTCGCAGTGAACTGCGGCCAGGAGCGCAAAGACAGCTAGATAGAGTCTCATGTTCTCTGGGAATGATCTCTACTATATGTCTCTTTCATGGATTGCTGCTCTTATCCACTCAGAGACACATGTTGATTTCTCAGTAATATCAGTTAATATTCTACTAATGTTCTACTCTGCCGTCATTGAGTCCTATGCTCATCTAATCTATAACTGTCTGGTTTGGTTCAGCTGCCAAATCAGACATCATGAGACTACAACATACAGTCAGGATGGCTAAGAAGCTTATTGGTTCCCCCCTTCCCAACCTCCAAGATCTTTACACCTCCAGAGTGAGAAAAAGGGCTAAGAAAACCACTTTGGACCCCACACACCCAGCCCACATTCTGTTTGAACTGAGCAACGAGCCCCAGAATAGGCACAAGAACAGTTTTCCCTCATGCTATATTCAGTCTGAACAGTTAAAACTCTCGTAACTATACATTATCTAACTGTCCATTTGTACATAACATCTCAAAATTTTACATCTGTAAATATTCTTTTTTTATATATATTTCTATTACTTTGCTATATTGCATTATTTAAAAAAAATGTATATTATTATTTGTTATATTTCATATTTATTGTGTAATTCCTATGGGTGTCTGCACTGTCTGTACTTTCCTTCTGCACTGGAAGCTCTAATGCAAGATATACACAGTGTCTTGAGGGTCAGAGTTGCTCATGTTGAGTTTCAAAACGAGGAATTATATGTGCACCTGTAAAGTGGTGTTCAAATACCAATTCCTAGTCTGTAACTTTTATATTTTGCAGTAGGATTTTTTTTAAATATGATTGACAATAACATTGACAATTAAATGTTATATTAGCCTTTAAGAAGTCATGTCCATCTTTATGTCTATAGGAAAAGAAGTAGGCCTACTATGAGGTATCAAACATGCATGTGGTCCAACAGGGTTTCCTGTAGAAAACAAAAAACTTTAAATAATAATACTTGGTCCTGGGCATTTACCGATAATATGATTAAAGATAGTTTTTCACAATTATAATCTTTTCAATTATTTACTACTTAGTGCACGAAATAAGTCATTTTAAACTTAAAGTGTTAAGTTTCCAAACAAGCAAATGAAAAGTGGGCGGAGTCTTATCTCGGACATGACGATTCAAATCACATGACGCCTTCATCCTTGTCAGCTGACGCTTTGCGGAACTGTACTTTATTGCTGCATCATATTTCACTAATATAGCTTAAGTAGTTATTTAATAGTTTAGATTAGTAGTTCCGAAGTTAGTATTCAATCGTTTCCGTGATAAATCCCTCTTCATATCGCAGTCAGTGCCTTAAAAACAACTTTAAAACATGGCGCTCAGCGATGCCGCGGTACAGAAACAGGTGAGAAAACCAGTTTATAAACTACTCTTAGAAGTTATATTTTTAAATGAGGTATTAAATTTAAGATCAGGTAAGTATAGAAATCTCATAACTTTTAAAAAGAAACACGCCAGGCACAAATTTGTGGTTCGTTGTTTTGAACTGATATTCAGTCTTATTATTCTCGTAAACAAACATTTTTAATTTATATAAGTTATTGTCTTTTGTATTATATGAAGAAGTTTTCTTAGTGATTTCAAAGGCGTATATAACAAGAGCATGATTATTTATTATTTTATCTTGTACACGCAGCTAGACATCTGTGAAATATCCCATTCACTTTGAGGAGAGCAAATGCACTTTCTCAAATCTAGATGTTATCAATTAATAACTGTGAGTGTTTAATGCTGTGAATTGTAATGGCAAAAGAGGAAATCTGTCCTTCAGTTGTCCAGCACAGCTCCATGGACTTTCCCAGATTCAACACTTCTTTCAGTCTCGCTTCCCCATCAGTTTCTACCCTCGTCTCCCTTTGTTTCATTACTTCAGCTTTATAAAGTATCAGTGGTGCTTGAATTCTTATATTGTAATTTAACCTTGCTTTGCTCTTTTATTGACACTGATCTCATTGCATCTCTCCAGATCAAACACATGATGGCCTTTATTGAGCAGGAAGCCAATGAGAAGGCAGAAGAAATTGATGCAAAGGTAGCACAAATCCAGTGCATAAATATGGTCGAATTTGTCTAGACTCTAGAGCATTATATCATTTATTAATTTTCCTTAAATATCTGCTTTAAGTCATATGTATTGTGGCTTGCAGGCAGAAGAAGAGTTTAATATTGAAAAGGGACGACTGGTACAGACTCAAAGGTTGAAGATAATGGAGTACTATGAGAAGAAAGAGAAACAGATTGATCAACAGAAGAAAATGTGAGTTTAAGTGCTTTAAATGTGTAACCTTGAGTCCTTCATTGGTGTATTTAATGTGTCCATTCAAATCCACAGCCAGATGTCGAATTTGTTGAACCAGGCAAGACTGAAGGTGCTCAAAGCCCGCGATGACATGATTAAGGTATGATGATGATGTGATTTTCATATTTATATAGTCTATACTTTTATAGAACTACAAGAAATCCATCTCTTCTTCATCTTCCTCATGTGATTCTTTGCAGGATCTCCTAAACGATGCACAGCAACGGTTGGCCAACATTGCCAAAGACCCAAGTCAGTACCCAGCACTGCTGGAGGGGCTGGTGTTACAGGTCAGATATGGTCCTGTTAGCAATGCTAGCTTTTCTTTATTTTTTTTATGGTTTTTAAAGGGGTCATATAATGCCATTTTTGTACAAGCTAATATGATTCTTTAGGGTCTAAATTAAAAGTTTGTAATATACTTTAATTAAAAATTCTCATTAGTATTGTAAGAAAACACTAATTTTACCTGGTCAAAAACAGCTCTGTTTTCAGCACGCCGTTTCAGTGCATGTGTCTTTAAATGATAATGAGCTTTGCTCACCCCGCCCCTCTGTTCTGTGGGTACACCGTATTAGACATTCTCTGACCGTATCTAACACAATAACCACTCGTTATTCGTTATAAACGTGGGATTATGAATTATATTGAGAACGTCGTACATAGAAAACATGCCATAATGTACCCTGAGTGTAAACCTTAGACGCATTCATCGTGAAGCCTGCAGCAAGGTTTGCAAATTTCGCAAAGATTAATATAAATACTAATATAAAGGTTAATAAAACATTACACTCACATCTTCTGGAGGTTCAGCAGGAACACGTTGGTACCGATCCGTTTTTTCTCGTTTGTGAAGCTGTCTGGTGTGAAATGATTCGCGCAAACATGAAAGCACAGACGATCGTGGGGAATCCCCGTGAGGGAATCCCCGCGTCAATCCTTTGGGCATATCGCTTCAAAAACAAAACTCAGCCACTCCTTCTTCAACGGCTCGGATTTAGGAACATCCAAATGACTGCTGTGTTCCTTATTACATCTAAGAACAGAACACCACAATCGCTTAGACGCCATTCTACTCCAGCATATCAACACTGGCGGACTACTATGACGACGGCTGTCACAGCTTGCTCAGGGCGGGTCTTGTGTTGAAACACGGCTGTCAATCACAATAGCGGGAGGGGCGTACGATCTTATGACGTCACAATATCGAACGGCTTGATTTCAGAGATGGTCAAACATATAAGGAGATTAAAACAAAACCACTGGATGGATTTTTATCATGATAGGATGGTTGTGTACAGGCACTGCCAACAGACATTTCAGTGCAATCAACTTGTAAAAGTGCATGTACCATTATATGACCCCTTTAAAGCAGATTCTGATGACTTGCAGTGGTCATATCATACTTCTTTTCATATATATATATTATTATTATTTCAGTACTAATGAGAAACTGTTGGGTGTTGAAAGTCAGTTGACAGATTTTATATGGCTAATAGACACTGAATATTTATTTAATAACAAACTATATATATATATATATATATATATATATATATATATATATATATATATATATATATATATATATATATATATATATCAAGTAGCAAGTAATATATAATATATAGTTTTTTTTTTATATTTCATTTATTTATATATATATATATATATATATATACACAATTATTTTATTAACCTTTTATTGTTATTATTAATAATAAAATAATTTAGTATTTTATTAACTTTTTTCTTTTCTTTTTGCTTCGGTAGGGATTTTATCAGCTGCTGGAGCCCAGGGTTATAATCCGGTGCAGAAAGGAAGATGTAGCGATGGTGCAAGTGAGCTCTTTTCCCTGTCAATCCGTTTACGTAATATTTTACTATGTGCATATCAGCTATGCAAACCGTTTACACATTTGAAGAGTTGATATACCTGTTTATTTTAGGCTGCCATTCAGAAAAACATCCCTATCTACAAAGAGGCTGTAAAGAGTAATATTGAGGTGCGCATCGACGAAAACAACTTCCTGTCCCCTAACATGTAAGATCTCTTCTACACTCAAGTTTTGTTAAAAAAGGCTCATTTATATATTCTCAAATTGTTCATTGCTCATGCTTGGCATCCTCAGTTCAGGAGGTGTTGAAGTTTATAATGCTGATGGCAAGATCAAGGTGTCCAACACACTGGAAAGCAGACTAGACCTTCTAGCGGAACAGGTAGAGAAACCAATCACATTTTACAACAGGAATAAACCGTATAAAAGCTTGTTTTTGTGAATGTCGTCCTCATTATTTTTTTCTGCTTTCACAGATGATGCCTGAGATCAGAGTGAGTCTTTTTGGTGCCAACCCAAACCGCAGGTTTATGGATTAATGGACTGTTACTAACACACATTAGTGGTAGCGGTGAAATTCAGAAAACATGATAAAGTGATGAGGAGGTCTGATGGGCAGTTTTATTTTTTTAAGGTCACTGGTTTTTCTGAAGTGAAAAACCATTCTTGTTGCAATTCTGGATATTCAATTGATCATGTTCCAGCAATTTATTTACGTGCTCTTTTTCTTGTGCGTTTTTGCTCTTGGAAAACAAGCCCAAAGAAAACATTTGAAAATGAAAGGCTTATATGTGCTCGTGTTACCTTATATCTCTGTGTTTTACCGGTTTCTGTTTAAATATCATGTCACCGGTAGGGAAAATGGACACCTGACATCTTATCTCAAGCTGTTTGAACAAAGAGCTATAAGCACTCAGGAATTCATGTTGTTATTGCCTTGAAAGTTGTTTACGAAACTAGCAGCCTAACAGGTTTTCCCTGGAAAAGCGAAGTCCTCATTTAACGTCTTAAAAACATAGATGCCTTTGTGTTTTTTTCATTTGTAGTACAATTGCATAATACTACAGATAAATAAATCAAATATATTTTATTTATATTTTGAAGCATTTCTGTGCCCATTACAATATAAACAAAGCATCGCTTGTTGGTTACACTTTATCCACCATACAGGAAAGAAATCAAGTCGTACATTTGACAGAGGCTTACAGAAAATGCTACATATACCTCAAATATTAAAAACACGCTGCCCTCTTGTGGAAATCAAACATATCAGATGCAAATTAGCATCAGTTGTGGTGCACAAACAATGTTTTGCATAATCAAATGACTCCAGACCATGTTTTCAAAAAGACTTTAAAATTCAAAGGCTGATGAATAAATTTAATAAGCAGAGACACATATATCAGTCTTGCATATTTAAAATGTACAGATTGCTTGTTGCTTATTTAGTATAACATGAATATGAAGCCTCTGAGGTGTTTTTTTTCTTTCTCAAAAATCAGGGTTTGCCTTACAAGGAATAAGCATATATAAACTGCTTGTTATTATTATAATACTGTATTTTAAATTGAAAGATCTTTTATTTTTCTGCAATTTTACAGAAGTGCACTCAAAATTAAACTATTCAAGACCTAATTTCTTTGTATACTTTTCACTGTATTCTTTCTTACTGAAGGTGAAAAAAAAAAAAAAAAAATATATATATAACACTTTAAAAGCCACTGGTAAATTATATTACATTTTGTTATTTCTTTTTAGTGAAAAACTTGAGTGGCAAGGATAAGGCTTTTTGCTTTTTAATTTATTGCGCACTCATCAAAATCATTTAAAGAAGCATTAAAAAATATCAAGCTGGCGTTATATAGCCTAGAGGAATTCTGTCCCGCAGAGGAACATGTAACAGGAAGACAAAGCCTCCACAGCGAAGCCCAGCAGTCTCTTCAGATTTACTGAGAGACAAGAATTAAATTAAGTCAGCAGACCCTGCAAACTGTTTTAGAGTATTTTTTCTGCTGTTTAAAGGGGTGGGAATTAGCGGTAGAGGCGCAAAAAATTTGGTAGATCTGAATCCATTTCAACTTTAATTCAAGTCTCCTTTAAATCTAAATACACATCGACCCTGTTCACAACAGATCAATCAACCATGAATCATGTTGGTTTAAAACTGATTGTAACTATGGGATTTAAGACATAAAAATAATAACCCTTCCATGACCCTGTCTTACCTAAAGAACTCAGTTTGCAGTTTTTAGGAAGCCTACTTGGTTAGTGTGCAATATAGGCTTTATGTTATCATTACTGAACCCTCATCTGTTCTTCCAAAGTGTCTGAACTTCCTTTGGTTGGGTACGTGAATCTCTCTCCATCTTTACATTGCCGCATATATAAGTCTAGAACCTTTTTTTTTTTTTTCATTGTCGCAACTTCCTTCATCTCTCATCATCATCTCTTGGCCCGTGTAGAAACAGTAATGCGTGTATGATGATTGAGGTGACGTCACCTGCTGCTATCCCAGCATGCCCAGCAGGTGCTCGCCGATGCCCAGGAAGTACACGCCCTGAGCGATGCCAAAGAGCGGAGCGATGACCAAAGCCCGACACGTTGCTCCCTTGAGAAACGCGGTTGGTCCCTCTCGTTTTAAAATGCGTCTGAAAAGGAAGAAAGGATGAATCATATAAATATCATGATACATGAATATGCTAATTATTTAGTACCATATCACACAATAAGTAAATACATGTAAATAAAGAGCTTACTGTGTGCAATCAATGATGCCTTTATAGGAGTCTTCTCCCTCTCCCTTCTGTAAGGTCTGTAGGCGGGTCTTTATAACTGAAAATAATAAGCATTAATAAATATTAAAAACATGAATATTTTAATTTCTCAGATCTGGTTTCCCAGATGCAGGTTATACAGCGGTTCAGTAATTAGTCTAACTCATTTCCATGAATCGGCTCTTCAAAGTGTTCTTTGAAAGAGTCATTTCAAAAAACGATTCAGCGATTCTTTTAAGTCATCATATGGTCCCTGACATACTACATTCTCTAAAACAATATACAACTTATTGTATTTTTTAAGATTTAATTATTCTCAAAAACCGTTGTTGTTATGCAATTTTTTTATATGAAAAAAGGAAAACATTCTCTGAAACATTATAATAAAGCCACAAGTAGAATATCTTGATTATGTTCTATTAGTAAATGTGTTTATTATAATTTAATGTGTTCCAGTTCAGTGATTCACATTATTAAAAAAGTAATTTAAATATTAGTCTACAATAAAAATGATTTATCACAACTTTTTATCTTTTGTCAAATCAACTTAGATAATTAATGTGGTTCAGATAACATAATATTTGAGTTTCTTTTTATTAAACCAATCTTCTTTTATTGTATTAACTCAAATTTTTAATTTCAATGAACTCAATATTTTAAGGCAACCAGATAATATACTTTTCGTAAGTTTAACCAACACATTTTTTTTTACAATGTACACTGAACAATACTAATTGAAAAAAAAAATTTACACCTGTGATTTTTTATAATATTTTAATAAAATACTATTAGGTAAAACCAAATCTGTTTATTGACTCAAGAACTGATCTGGCCAATTCAATTAGATTTAACAGCTGTAAAAAATGGTATGATCAAGTCATGACAACATGTTTTTACATTACTTTAACTTAAAATAAGTTAAGCAATTATCAACTTTTAGATTCAACTCATTTTTTTTAAAGTCAGTTTAAAATAATTTAAGTTGAAATGACTTATACAGCCAAGCTGATTGTACTTACAAATTTAAGGCAGCAACTTTGTTTTGACAGTGAGGATTTCCAACAGATTCAAGGTTTTTTAAACGTTAGTTAAGCGTTAGGTAAAAGTTTCTGCACTTTAAATCAGTATCAGTGTGTTTACTGTAACACTTTATATGCTCCACAGGAATAATGAACTGATGAAAAACTAGGTTATAGGTTTCCTATGAGTCTATTTGTAATGTTGTAATGTTGTAGAGAGTACTGCCAAATCTTCAGATGGAGACACTGCAGTGGCTGCCAGTGTTTCCACTGTCCAAATAAACCTTCGGTCCCCTTTACTGCTTTTTTTTAAGTCAACAAAGAACTCACAATACAATAGACATAGAGACAAGAGCTATAAACAAAAAGCTTTCTAAATAGAACTGAAAAGCAAACTTAACAGACTTTCTTCAAAGCAAATGAAATGTTTCAGTCTACACATCACATGGGGTTCAATAATTAATCACCCAGAAACAAAAGACTCATTCTGTGCCTTTATGAAATACTTGGAGTGACCTAGTTAATCAACAGTTTGGCAAAAACGTACCCATAATTCATCACAAAACAAAAAGGCTATTTCTGGGATCTGATTCCTTTAAATAATCTTCAGTACTAAGTATTTCTTTGAAGAACTACTCCTTTTTGTTAAGAAATGTTAGAAGTACAAAAATAAATGTATATGCACTAAGTACATTTTTTGTGCATATACCACATTTTATATATAATATGTATTGTTCTTGAAATAAATAAATATTCAGTGGCTATCAACAGTTTCTCAGTAGCACTGAAACAGGATTAGCAGTGGTTTTTACAGGCTTGGGCGGCTACGACTAACTGAACGGGACATTAATCTGCATGCATTTCAAAAGGAGAGAGAGCAAATTGTGTTCCTCTACTCCTCTCTTGCCTGTATCTCACCGTCCAGAGGAGTGACAGCTACCGCCGCCACCGAGCCGGCCGTGCAACCAGCCACGAAAGACTGCAGGAAGGGGGCCCGGTCCTGGGGGTTGCTATGGCGATCCTCGGTGCGGCCCACAGCGTTGAGGTTGGCGAACAGCGGGAAGTAGATCATGGAGAACGGAACGTCCCTGAACAGAGAAAGGACATAGAGCTGTAGAATGTCGACAGAGCTGCAGGACGTTATTGATGAATCGTTATCGATCACTGTGTCTGATTAGTTTTAGTCTGTAAATGTGAAACTGTGAATGGAGAAATATGATTTAGGCCGTAGACAGACTGAGATATATCGAGCTCTCATTAGAATTCCATTAAGAAGAGAATTCCGCCTACGGTTAATTAGAAGCTATGAATAACAGATCAGAACTGACAGCTGGGATTACATCACAGACCGCAGGGAGCCCGTGGGGGAGGGGCTGTTTGGATAGGTGAGTGGGTTTATTTGTGTGGGCGGTGTTAAAGGTGAGAGGTCACTGTGCCGTCTATCCATCTTTTAGTCCTGAAACAGCGCATGCGTTTGCAGAGAGAGCAATCACTTAAGTTAGTTAAGACAACACGTCACTGAGGGTTTGCAAAAGGTCTGGATGTTGATCGGCTAACATTGATTAGTTATTTGACCAATACATTCAAATTGTGTTATTATTAATGACAGTGGCATGTTGTTCCAAACCCGTATGACTTTGTCTTTTTTTAAGAATTCTTTTACAATATAATGAAAGTGAATGAGCCCTCAAAACAAACACCAAATAATATAATAAAAATGGTCCTTATATCTCATGTACTATATTCCAAGTCATATTGATTTGTTTGATGAGCAAACCAAAATTTAGATCAATACCAATAATTCATGATTTAAGGCCCATTCACAGCAAGGACGACAACTAAAATTATACATTTTTAATAATCTTTTCTTATTCTATGAGAATTGAAAAGTCCACACCACAACTATTCTAACTGACAATTCTAACTTACACTTACACATCACAATTCTTTTTTTAAATAATCGTAATCGCAAACAACAACAATCCAATCAGTTTCCAATGGACAAAATGTAATCCCGCCCTACATTCTTTCTTGTTCGAGAAGTCGTTTCACTTGGATATACGTCACAATAGGGATGAAATGATGATACACTTCCTTTAAATTTCTATTTAATGCCAACTTGAATTGTTATTTTTAGTCTGATCTTTTCACCTTTTTGTTTATCTGGTTTATAAAACCAATCTGAATGATTTATGCACTGAATGAATGAAAACTTAGATTATGGTCTGTTAATCAAGTGATGATGATTTGTATGACTTCAGAAGAAGTCATATGGACCACTTTTACAGTGCCTTTGGTTCCTTTTTTGACCGTGAAAGCTCCATTACCAATTCATTGTAGGCACAAAATGTATCCTTTCGTCTACAGAAACGATTTAGTTTGGAACAACATGAAGGTGAATAAATGAATTTTCCTTTTTAGCTGAATTAGGTCTCGTCCACACTAATACGTTTTCATTTGAAAACGCATCTTTTTCTCTCCATTTTGGCCTTCCGTTCACACAGAGAAGCTTTTTGAAAATGCTCTCCAAAGTGGATCAATTTGAAGTGTGGACTGTGAATACGGAGGTATCTGAAACCGATGACACATGTTAAGGTGAATTAGCGTTTCAGTGTGGATGAGAAACTTTTGGAAAACGTTTGAAACAAGAGCGTTTTGAAACGAAAACCCTGTTTTCAAATGTATCCGGATTAATGTTGACGTAGCCTTAATATCCTTTATAGACCATATTCCTATATTGCTGATTGTGTCTTACCTCATCAGTGTAGCACCTGCACCCTTATAAAGACCCCTGAGGCCTCGGGTCTTGAGTAGTTCCAGGGTGATACGAGTCGCTGAGGCTCGAGGAGGGGCGTTGGTGCCTGGCTGGGCCGTCTGAGAGGCCACCAGTGAGGGAGTCGGACCAACAGCAGGGGCAGAGGCAGTGACAGTCCGCTGAGCAGCTTGTAAAGACAAAAATGGACCGGTTACAACTCATATCTTCAACATCATCTTTAGTTTTTATCCTGTAGTGTAATAACACTAAACTTTGGAGAAACTGCTATTCGGTTGACACCATTCTACTCAAACAGCTTATATTATTTCTGGCTAACCTTTGTACTACTCGGAAAGGCATCCTAAGATAGAGACCTACATACCTCGGATGACATTCGTGGGAGCACAATAAACACACTTACCCAACCTGCCAGCATCCTGCAGTTGTATTTTTAGCATTTCCATGGGGGTGGTGACTACCACCTGACAGGTCCCGGCCCCACAGCCAGCAAGGATTTCCCCCCACAGAGGTAATTTTCTATAGGTGACAGATACAATGACAGATGGGGCAGATGAGATCGTTATTGCATTTACCAAGAAAATAACTGGTCTAATTAGTCAGCTGGGGACCTAAATGCCTCGGTGGAATAGTTTACAGACATTTTTTTTCATTTAGGTAAATACTGTATTCAAAGGCTAAATGTGTTGTTAGGGTTGGGATATGGTCTTTCTTCAGAACAGATTTGATTAAAAAAATACTGAAAGTTCCATTAATAGTTCTCACTTGTGCATTCTTCTGCCAATTTGGACTGAATACATAGTAAAATACTGACAGAGTTGCCTATACTGCTTTCCTTACACCGGTACTGAATCCATAACACACAACAGACAGTGTGGCCAGTGAAGTCCGAATACAGAACAAATCTAATGAGCTCTTTTCAGTGAATCAGAAAGTTCAACATTTGCTCCTTTTGTGTTCCACAGTAGAATGAAAGTCATACAGATTTGGAACAACAAGAAGGTTAGAATGTAATTGATGACAGAATGTTAATTTTTAGCTGAATTATTCCATTATTTCATGAAAACTTAAACCTTAAAAGGTACACTAAGTAACTTTTTTTTTGTTCAAAATTAACAACATTTCAATAATGAGTCAATACATCATCAATCCTTCTTCCAAAACATATTTTTGTCCTGATTCACTATGGTAAGCATATTATAAGTGTTTATATTTTAGACCTAGCGGGATGGTTTTGGTGGGAAATTCAATTGCGTAGATAACATCCCTCGCCCGTGCATGTCTCGTCATATCTGTAAATAGAGAAAAGTTGCTCCGGCTACTTTGATGCGTGTATGGTGTAGGAGTGGTAGGTTAGTTGTCACAACGAGCGAGAAAGGTTGACATGGAGCAGCTAAATCGCAAACCAAACGCCAAACAGAGGAGAGTCTCCTGGAGAAAAGAGAACGCTTTAGAGCTCGTAATAAAACAAGAATCAACATAGGCTTGGATTTTGTGAGATGGCAAGAACTGAGGGATTGGAAATGTTGTAAAAAGCTATGTGGAGATGCAGTTTTAATTACTCAACAGGTGAGTAAGTTTGATATTTTATTGAACAGCCATATGTATCTCTCTAACAGAGTTAATTGTAAAGCATTAACTATTGTGACGGTCATTTCATTAAAGGTTGTTGTAGCACTGTGCTGGAATTTATTTTGAAGGAAGTAACATGTTTATCTTGGGTATAGCTACAGTAACGTCTTCAGCTAGTCAGCTAGAGATCCTTTCCATCTAATCTAGTTATAATTTTAAGTTATAAGCCTAGTAGTAAATGTTTTATGAGCAGTAGGATAACAATATTTATCCACACAGTCACGCAAAGACGCACAACCAAAACAATGTTCTTCTGCAAATGCATGCAGTTTTTTTTCTTAACCGGCCAAAAATTACATAGTGTAGCCATGTGTTGGTTCTTATCAGAGAATCAGAAACATTAAACCAGTGTGCTTCAACTCCTAAACAAATGAGTCTATTGGGTCAATTCCTTTTCAGTGACTCTTAAACATGTAGCGTAACCGCATGCGGTCCGATTCCAGAACAAATGAGAACTATTCACAGTGCATGCTTATAACTAACTGTGATACATTCAATTCTGTATATTTAACCCAGCTTAGGATGCACAGGCAACTAAATACTCTGAAGCTGTTCGAAACTATCAAAACCAGACAAAATAAACCAATAGCAATAAATGATTGGAAGATTGGGGTTGGACTATATATATATGGTTAACAAGTGGCCGTTACCCATCTTTGGAGAGCTTCTGTCTAAAGACATCATTGGCAGCCAGTTTGATGGCTTTCTCTGGAGTGACCAGTGTAAGATTCACAGCTGCACCTGAGAGAAACACCATGAAATGTTATTCTGAGAATATATACAAAAGCAACATATCCCACAGCACTATAACAATTAAAACTATTGTTTTAAATAACAATGTTTTCAATAACACCAGGAACATACATTAAGGTGGTAAATTTTGATTTTAATGTTGACTGAACAAACCAAAGTCGGCACTACATAAAAAAGAAACACTGTACCTCGATACATGCCAAAGTAGCCCTCCATTTTGATCGTCTTTGCCAAACAGTCCAGCCTTCATAACAAGACAGAAATGTTCAATGTGATTAATCAAATAAAACAATCTGGTTCTGAAATGAGCTGATCTAAATACAATGAAATCACAATTCATGAAAATTGTTTGGTAAGTAGAATAAAGTAACCAGAATAAATGGTGGAAAATCTCTTAAAGGGATAGTTCACCCAAAAATGAAAATTCTGTCATCATTTACTCTCCCTCAAGTTGTTCCAAACCTGTATGATTTCCTTTCTTCTGCTAAACACAAAAGAAGATATTTTAAAGAAGGTTGGTAATTAAACAGTTGCTGGTCCCCATTGACATCCATAGTATTTTTTTTTCCTACTATGGAAGTCAATGGGGTCCATCAGTCGTTTGGTTACCGACTTTCTTCAAAATATCTTCTTTTGTGTTCAGCAGAAGAAAGAAAGTCATACAGGTTTGGAACAACTTGAGGGAGAGTAAATGATGACAGAATTTTCATTTTTGGGTGAACTATCCCTTTAAGCAACAGTAATAAACCTTTTTTATTGCTCTCCATGTCTGTGTATAACGAACAGCCAAATTAGACATTCACAAAAAATTCTTGGGGGAGTGAGTAATGTGTGGAAGAAAGAGCTTAAAACATGGCAGCCTGTCTCTTGCCCACAAACCACTTGAGTATTCGCTTGTTACATAAGTGTACAAAGAAGAAAAGAGCTTCTCACGCACCATCACTACAAAGAGTCCTTCTCTTTATCTCAATGTTATCACACATGCATAAAGATATTTTTGAGCAAGCTACTTAAAAAGGAATGAAAAATGAATTTGGGAGCGTGTAGAGATCAAAGAAGCAAAAGCATGTGACTCAAGTTGTTTTGCATCATCTGAGTCATTCAAAATCCAGACAAAGTCCTCCACCCAGAGTAAATCACTTACACATGCTGCCTTTGTAAATCACTTTATATAAACCTTACGCAGTTGTTTTTTTTAAAGATGCATGAATGTTTTCAGAATTTGTAAAGTCAAATGCACAAAACCATGTACACAAAGAGCCATTAAAATAGTCCGGTTTTTTTTTTAATGGAACAGTTTATTGATTCCTGAGACAAAATATCAAAAGGAAAAAATAAGCTTGCAAATGTGTTTCATGTTTTGTATCATATTTGATACATCAGGGTTTTATGGCTCATATGGTACAATACAGTGAAAATATGGAGCTCATACTCGAGAAGGAAAAAATCCTTTTGATCTTTATAACAGTAGTATAGCAGATTACTTACATAAAATGCCTATAAATATCAGTTGTCACTCTTTATCTCCAAATAATATGTCTATATATTTAAATGCTTAGTTTTATGATTAAAGCTTTGTAGTTTACAAAGCTGAGGGTGCAAAACATATAATGCAATACAATACAATGATGATTGAGAGATGTACCTATGTTCCTAAATGGCCAACTTGTATCATATTTGATACTTTCATTTGAACATGATTTTTTTTTCTAATAAGATGTATTACATCTGTCTAGTAAGTGTTCATCATAAAATATTACTAATAACCACAATAAATGGGGATGTTTTCATAATTAGGCTAAAACTGTATAAAGTATTGTTTTTCAGCAAAGTTTTGATGATGGTGATAATTTGGAGGCCTTATGTTACACTCTTAGATGGAAATGTTCTATATGGAACCTTAAAAGGTTCTGCCATGCGGAGACCTTTTAAGGAACCTTAAAGGTCCTATATGGAACCTTAGAAGGTTCTATACTGTAGAACCTTCATGGATTCCCTTCATGGGATCATTTTATGGATTTAGTTTTAAACAATAAACATAAAATTATTTTTCACCAGGTAAAAAAGACTGACCGTTAAACAAGAAAATAAAAGTATTATGCAATCATTTAATCATTCTCCTTATATATAGCAACTTTTTGTGTAAAATTGAGTCAAGCACCTTAGGGTTCTCTAGACCCCAATTGAACCTTTTTCTAAGAGTGTAGGGTTTATAGGCTTAAAAAGGTTTAAGACAGCAAACCAGCTGCCATTTTGCACCCCTCACATATGCTATCATAATGACTGTTACTGTAAATCACTTGATCATCATCATATGCAAGTTGCACAGTTGGCCATTTTATTGCTTGAGAAACTCTCTACCTTCTACCAGAACAAGTGCATGGCATACAATGCATAGTTATGGGACTTCATAAAGATGTTGAACTCACATTCCACTATACACACGAGCACCCTGCTGATTTTGTAGGCGGGTCTTGGCGAGATCAATGGGAAACACGCAGGTCACGCCCACCAGTCCAGCCACGCCCCCATTAATAAGCTTAGCAGGGAGGCTGTAAACACCAGGAAACAAACACGCACATGAAAACATGTCAATATAACTGTTTAGATGGATCTTAAACTGTACATCCACTATCAGAGGAAGTCGCAAATGTACCTCACTTTCTCGGCCATTGTGGCCACACTTTAACGGTTTCCTCCAATTCTTCTCTCTCTGCTGCAAAAGTGTCAGCACAAACCTTCCACGGCCCAGCCGGCCAGCCTCCTAGAATGGTGTGCCAATCTTCACACCCTTCCTTTTGGGGAGAACAGTCACTCTTTGCTAAAAATAAATCACCTTGGAACTGGCTATTGATCAAGACACAAGAGAAATACAATTCAGGATATCTGTGGTTGCAGAATGACTTTACAGAATAGCAACATGCTATATATTTTTTTTAAATAAAAAAAGACTTTCAATTGGCTTCAGAATCACTGATTTTACTTTCTGAATTGTGCTTTTCTACAGCGCACAAATAGGGAACATCTCCCCTCCTAAAGTCTCTCTAATCTGCTAATGAGGTTGTGACCTATGAATTAACCTAGAGAAGAGAGCTAGCAGACTATGAGCTTATCAGCATGATTTTACTGTTCTTCAACACCGTATCATCAACATTGTCTGTGGAAAAATCGAAATATAGAGGTCTACAGTAGCTCAAACAATTCTTTTATGCTCTCTAATACTAAAATAATCCAACTTTTACATCAGTATATCCGTGTAGTTGTGTTTTTAGTTTTCTAGAGTAAATGAAAGTAGTGTAAACCTGGGTAGTTGACTTTTAAAAAAGACTTTTTTTAAAACATTGAAATATTTCAAATATTCTCACAATTCATAAGAAGCCATAAAACTGCATGCATAATAATAATAGAATAGATTTTAGGTTTTAAATTGGGGTTTAAAATATAAAGTATCAGATGAACCCTGCTGAAAACACTTGAAATGTTGGTAACACTTTACAATAAGGTTAACATTAGTTAACATGAACTAAGAATGAACAATACTCCTACAGCATTTATTAATCTTAGTTAATATTAGTTTCAACATTTCATTCAACTAATACATTATTAGAATCATTAGTTAACCCACTGTGAACTAACATGAACAAACAATGTACACCTGTATTTTTATTAACTAACATTAACAAAGATTAATAAATACTGTAACAAATGTATTGACCATTGTTAGTTAATACATTAATTACTGTTAACTAATTAATCTTATTGTAAAGTGTTACCGAAATCTTTTTTGCATTCGAAACTGAAGGATTTCTATACTCTTTTTATTGTGTCACTCTTTTTCTTGCTTTCTCCTTTCCCATCACTTGTCTTAAACTTCCCCTTGTGTAACCTTTCTCTTTCGTTATGTTTCCACTAACTCTCACCTCATTCAGTGTGCTATTCTCACTTTACTCTATCTCTTTTCCTCCGGCATACTCACATCCTCCCTTTTCTCTGTCCCTCTCTCTCTGTGTGTCTTTTCTGGAGCCCAGTGGCATTCTGAGCATGCCTTTCCCTTCAGCACTGCTTTCTTTCAACATTGCTCTATTCATACCCCTTCACTGCCAAAACACAGACAAGTGCGATCTGCCCCCCCTCTCCCCATCCTAAAGCGTTCCCTTACTTTACACAACCCCCTCACACAAGCCTGCATATCTGACCAATCCACAAGTTAGAAACTCTGTTTGAGAGGATGATTATTATGTTCTTACCTCTGTCAATGCATTGACCGGTCAGATAAAACCGTCCACTTCCCCTCTGCTCGCTGACAATGTGTGTATCAGCCGTAGTCAGGCGCAAGAGCCGCCACTCAGGGGCCTTTGCACAAACACAAGCATTGTCCCTCCGTGCCTAAGTCCCTCCCCCTTTGGCGACTCCCAGTGACATAAAAAGGGAATGCGCAGCTTTCGAGTAATGAAACTTGACACATTCACACATTTACACAAATTACACAAATATGCACATTACAACTACCCCCCCCCCCCTCATTTTTATATATTAACATTATTATATTAAACATATAAAAATGCTTTTGCAATTTACAATTATTAATATATATTTATTCCATTATTTGCAAAAACTCACTGGACAGTTTAACAGCCCTTACGGCTAGCAAATTAATGATATTAATGATCATAATATGATTTGTCTTGCTGTAACCAACCAAGATGCCATAATTCACATAACATGTTATTATAGTAGGCTACAATGTATGTGATTTTTTAAATTATTATTTAAGAAAGAACTGTATTAATTCAACACAACAAATGCTAACCTGTTTTCTGATTAAATGAATACTGCAAATTTTGTTAACAGGCTATACAGGTAATATAGGCTTCAGTATATCTGAAGCTGGGACAAATGATTTAACAAAAATTAGAAACAATAAAAAACGTCTATTTAGACAATTAAGATAGATAGATAGATAGATAGATAGATAGATAGATAGATAGATAGATAGATAGATAGATAGATAGATAGATAGATAGATAGATAGATAGAAAGATAGATAGATAGATAGATAGATAGATAGATAGATAGATAGATAGATAGATAGATAGATAGATAGATAGATAGATAGATAGATAGATAGATAGATAGATAGATAGATAGATAGATAGATAGATGTGTGCTTTATCTATTCGTGTCAACAGGGGGCGCTGGGTCCATATTTTGAAGACCAATGTGTTATTCAGACTATTTAAATTAATAATAAAAAGGTAGTCTTCAAACGCGTCATCCTGCTATTAGAATTAAAATGTTTCATTAATTCTTAGGACTTATGGCATTTTTTTTTTTTTTTTGTATATAATAACTAACAACAACACTATTTAGAAACAGTTTTAGCGCATTACAAATTAGGGTCAGTCAACTTTTGTAGGTTACAAACAACAGCCACCATAGAGCTAATAACATGGACTTCATTGCATATGATGCGTTCGTACACGACAACAATTAAGAAGTTAAAATCAAATAAATAATTTATATTAAAAAAACTAATTAAATACAAAAATGTCAGTGTAATGTATTATTATCAATGTCTTTTCTGTCGTACTCATCTCTTCTAGATCAAACGCGAGGATTCTACTGTAATAACAACAACAGAGCAACTTCCCTTTCAACGAAATTCAAATGTGTGTGCATTCCCTTTAAATGAACATACCACTTCGAGCGGAGGTAAGACACCTGCCGTATAAACTGACTAACTGCGATAGTTTTCTCTCACAGGGACTAGATCAAGTAAAATAGTTATTAAACTAATCTAATATTGCCAACAGTGGTGTTTGAAAAAAAATTAACGAGGGTTTAGTTTGATTTGTGTTGATGTTTTATTTGTTTTGGTGCGCGCAAACCCCCCTCCCCGTGACAAGTGGTAGCGCCCAGCCCATCTGTTCTTCTCCTGTGAAATGCGGATTGAAACAGATTGTACAACTCTACGGGTCGCAATGGCTGCTGCACCGCAAGGACAACAAGTTTTACTGTTCAGTTAAACAAGTTCTATGTGAGGAACACGCTGGGCGGATTCGTCTAAGCCACTCTTTTTAATGTGAGACATTCGTAGGATAACAGAAAGATGTCCCAGGGATGTATAACTTCTGTGGAGGAGATCCAGTCTTGGTGGGAAGTCCCCGCCATAGCGCACTTCTGCTCTCTCTTCAGGACGGCGTTCAGTTTACCAGACTTTGAAATCGAGGTAAATTACCATACCTGTATGAATTAACTAAAGAAAACCAAACTCAAGTTGGCCAGGTTCCCCAGCAGTCTGACTTTGTGTGCCTGGCAAACTCTCACTTTAACCATTCACGTTATAAGTTAGTTAATGGGACGTCAACGCAAGTCTCTAATAGTGACGTTGATAGAATAAAGTCAGTTATTTAACGTTAGTTTGGTTTTATATAATAACAGAACTAAACCATCACTGGACGCGTTGATTGTTTACTCCAATACAAGCTTTAAAATTCTTGTTTTTTCAGTGGTTAGTGGTGTTTTGTCTTTGTTTATAAATCGAGTTATTGGTTGGGTTAGTAAGGTTAGACTTTGTTCTGTCTTTTTTAAGTTAAACCAATTGCTAATATAAACGCTGCGATATTTCTGTTAATATCCGGGATAAATTTTAGCGTTAAGTCGTGCGTTGTTTTAAGTTTAAAGTCTCTTGTTCATTCTCGTAAAACCGGTTTTCATTCTCGATTTAAGTGGCGTCGAATAGGTTTACACAAAATTTCCAGTGACTTGATTAGCTCGTTCACCTGGGCTTGTTTCGTTTCATCTTATAAACTCAAGTTCATCATTGTTGGGTCACAGGCTGCCTTCGACTTGGCCATTGTTTCCTACTGTCTGTCTGTTTTGTTTGTTATTGATTCAGTCTATTAACAATGATGCTGCAAAATCAGTCTCGCGTTGATCTACCGATGTGAATGTAACTTAACCCAGAAACATTTCAATAGTTGAGTCACCCCCATTTTTTATCACCTCCTTTAACGTGCATTTGGAAACAGCACAGATCGTGTGTATTTGTCACAGGCATCAGTCCTTCTCGACCCCCACATGTGTGAAACGTGCTGGCCACTGGCTTTGTTATTGCATGAGGAGTTTGATCTGCTGATCACCGCGTGCTGCTTCCGTGAAAAGTTACAACTGGCGTGATCAAATAGGAATTTCATACTAGAGAGATCGACCGATATTGCCTTTTTATGACAGATTATTATGCAGAAACTACTTTTAATTGTATCATTTCTGTTTTATATGACTCAAAATGACTAAATCAACAATTAAACCCTAAGTTATAGTTTTCATTATAACAATGATTATAATTATTAATAATAATCATGCTGCTGTTTTTGTTAATCATAAAGATAATTTTACGCAGATTTGTTTTTATTGTGATCTGAACAGATTTCTCGCTTGAGAATGAATGGCTATTTAAAAAGTGTCAGTATCAATTCAGTTGAAAAGTGTGAATGTAAAATATCTGCCAAACCGATTATCGGTCTCTAATTGGTAACTTGGATGATTGTTTTGGTCATGTTTGATTTTTTGCAACACTATTGCAAACTGAGCTTCCTGCATATGTTGACTGTGTGTAGTTTGGTGATCGCAGATTACAGGCAGCGTGTGTCAATGCAGTGTTAAAGGATTTACATTCAGAGGGTGGGAGTCTGTCTCAGAATCAAGTCATTGACCGTTTCACGATTCCTCCTCGCATCCTAATTGCATTCAGCGTAGGTGTCCAAGGTCATTCAACACAAAAGCTCTCAGTCCCACTTCAGTATCCTGGTAACTTTGCAGCCGCGCGTGAATGGGACTGTGAATAATCCAATCGGTTGCTTTAATCTAGTGATTGAGACGTTTTTTAAGTCATCCGTCACGTTGCGTGAGTCTTCTATTATTATCTTTGCCTTAAGCTCAATTGTCCTAATGCTTATTAGTGTTGAAGTGGCTGTTGAACACGGTAAAGAGTCTCTTGTCTTTACATTGCCGTAGGACATTTTAGTTGAACATACTTTGGCGTTGTAATTTAAGAACTTTGCTATTTTATGTTCAATTCAATTCAGGTACAACTCCTGCAAAAATGATGAATTGAGCTTTTGTTTTTTCTTGCATACAGTTGCCGTATTTGGATTTCTGTCAAACTTCATCTCATTTGCGTGAGCCATTCAAAACAAGTTGATGGGAATTTCATCAAAGCAGCTTTTCCAGCAACTCGCTCAAAGACAATCCTTGATGTGGTGTTGCAGTGGCTTAGCTGACGTTTTCTTGTACCTCACCTGTTCGTTTTCAGCCCTTGTGAGCATGAGGCACAGGGCTGTGTCTAAAAAAAGCAGGTGGATAGTTCGGTAAATAGAACACAAATCCGTCTGTAAGAGGATACAATGTCTTTTACGTGGGAGAAAGCCTACTTTATAAGGTGGCCGTATGGCTGTTTGTTTTAAACGACTTTGCACGCTGACATTCTAGTACACCTGATTGTTGTACGAAGACCATAACAATCTCACCTGTTGAGTAGTCGGATTTTCATTCATTTAATAAACAGTGATATACCTTGAACAAAAGTATTTTATTTTATAATAAACATTGGGATTGGCAGAAATCTAGCCAAGAATCTTGTTTTGTCAAATATATGTTATTTTCGCCTTAAGACTGAAAACCACTGAAAGATTGAATTTGTTCATGATTGTCACACTCAGAGCACAGGCTTTGTGTGTCGAACACAGTGGATATTACAAAGGCAATGATCCAGTATGAAGTATAAGGTGTTGGCCAGCTCCTTTTCTTCTCAGGATCCGTTCCGGGGGCCGACAATGGAGATTCTTCTTGGCATGCTGACAAAACGGCTCCTCGCACATTGTTCCTTGGTTACATTTCACAGTCGCGCTCCGTATCTCTGCCCTAGATGAGAGAAGGGCTCGGCAGGAAGAGGCCTTATTCGCTTGGGCTCTCTCCTTGCTCTTTGTCTGTGTGAAGCACGCTTGATTTCCTGGCAGTGTGGCTGTGAAACGAGCCCTGAAATCCCACCGCCTCCAAGAGCCGAGAGAGACGGGGTCCTTCAGGACGTCCCCCCTCACCCCTCATATACAAACACAGCCAGAGGACCGAGCCTGCTGACTCCACACAGAGTTGGTGTTTTGTTGCTTGTCTGTTTTCATATGTCTTCATTATCAATTTGGTGGTGTCTGGAGAGTGGGTGGAGATGGAGAATTGATCTGTGGGCGTTAGGTCCAAGCGTTTGCCGCAGCAGAAGATGAGAGTGGGACTTAATTTAGTTTATGAATCGATTATGTTTGGTTGGCAACGTCAGCAATGTGGGCATCTGGAGAAAGACAAGCTCATTACTAATTGCTCAAACTTCATCTATTGTAGAGAACTGACCATCACTCACTAGGGGTGTAACGATACATCGATATGGATCGATGCATCGATATAACGTCTAACGATACGATGCATCGATTCCACACTTAAAATATCGATATGCACCTTTATTTTGACACTCTCCACATTATCACGACACGTAACATCCTTCCGCTAAAGCGCACATTTTCGTTTACTCACCAACCGCCTGCCGGTGTGTAACGTTAATCTCCTCATCTGAAAAAGACGCCTGACAAGACTGACTAAACCCTAAACAAGTTTTTTTTTTTTTTTTTTTTTTTCACAAAAGCCGGTATTGTCCGCTGTCAAGGCATCGCGAGTTCATGTTTTACAGTAGAAACAGACAAGCACTCGCACCCTTGTTGGTGAACACAACACGAGAAGTCCGTTTTAGCGACTCAGGCCATCCTTAAAAATATTCTTGTTTGCCGTAACCCGACCGACCCTGTCAATTTAGTACCGACCCAATTATTTATTTATTTCCCCTTTTAGTCCGACCGACTTGCCGGTTGTAAACTTGCGTTAAGACCGACCAATTTTTTTTTAACTCTTCAAACAACTAATACAAATGCAATAAAATAATATTAGTTATTAAGTATTGTGAATATAAATTGCTTAGACATACATACAAACATAAGCTACGTTCTTTCTTTTAAATAAAAACTCGTGGCGCGTCATTATGTTTACACCAGGTTTACGCATGTCACACTACGGCCTGCAGGCTGAGATCGCTCCGTTTCATTCACTGTCAATGGTTCGCGCTTGGTAATGATGGCTGCGGCTTTACTCTAAAGATTATTTCATTTATATATGTTGTTGAATATGGTTTATTAAAAAATAAACATGTGAAAGCGTGTTATATAGGCTACATGTCATGTTTTAGTCAGTAATGACGACGCTACTGCAACACGCATCGCCGCAGATGAGAAGCTAAGCATCAACGTGCTATCGCAAATCAAAGTGAAAGTAAGTCGCAGACGCTTAACACACGATCATCTTTATTAAATGTAAAGAAACGAAATGATCTTACCAGGGCTGTTTCCGCTTTCTCTTATTGCGGGCTTTGATTCAGAAATTTTAGCTGTTGACCAATAAAATAATAACTGTTGCTTTCGGTGCACTGCATTAAATCTGCATATAGCGGGAATTGAAGATCGGTTATATCCGCAAAAAAACAACAACACACATCTATGTAACCAGGTGTAAATAATTGAATCGTTTTGATCAATCAGATTGCAATCCGATCTGAGAAAACGCAAAGTGGCCTGGTGTAAACAGCCCCTAGACATCGGTGAAAAATGTTCTCTCAAGACCCCCCCGACCCCGATTTTTTTTTTATTATTAAAAAAATATACTTTTTTATATTATTTTTTATATATATAAAAAAATAAAGACCTACCTACCGACCCTTTTTTTCTTTTTTTTTGCTGTTACTGCAAACCAAAATATTTTTAAGGATGGCCTCAGCGCGCAATATTCAGGTCAGATGTCACTTTGAAAAGACGCGCACTGGCTAAGAGGAGTTTCGTCAAAGCTGACTAAAAGTGATCGAGGATGGATCATTTCAATGAACTCGTGATATCTTCTTCAGGGCGTAAAAGGAAAATAAAACCTGAAACATTTTCACGGAACCTTACTAAAGCAGCTCGTTTAGGGAACGGAATGGTGAGGGAAAAGCTCTCTGTACTGCGTGTACGTACGTTAATCACAACAACAAAGTTTGTTAGGCATATGTCAGCTGAGGAGGTTAACGTTATGAAGATTAACCGAGTGTTGTATTATTTATCATAACAATTACTTGGTTGTGTTTGACTCAGAAAGATGAAATGTGAATGTATCTGCTCTGCTCTGCTAAAAAAAAAAAAAAAAAAAATATTAAAGCATACTTTCAATTAACTTTAATTTTGTAATTTACCTTTATTTTTTAAGTTATTATTATTATTATTAATCAAAACAACCCAGCTGCAGTTTGATTGATATTACTTGGAATGCACAATAATAATAAAAAACATGATTTATGAGTACTTGCAAATAACCACTTCTGTTATAAATGTCCCAATTGGGAGAGGGTGTGCAATTTTCAAAGAGTTTAATTAAACGTTCATGTTATATATTTTGGTTGCATTTGTGAGTTAATAAAAACGTAACTGGTTGTGTGAACATTATATCTAAATATCGATTAATCGATCGATATAGCCCTGAATCGAATCGAATCGTATCGTGGAATTTTTTGAAGTATCGAAAAATATCTGATCGCTGGCTGAGAGAATCGATATCGTATCGTATCGTCATGAACTGTCCGATTTACACCCCTATCACTCACTCACACTTTTAAATTGTGTAATAATTGACCCTGGTAGGCAACATTTGATCCTTTTGGTAAATCTGCAGCCATTTCTCCTAAATCACCGCCAATTTGTGTGCTTGTTCTTAAAGGGATAGTTCACTTTGAAATTAATTTTTGGTATGTTTTAGCTCACCTCAAGGGCATCCAAGATGTAGGTGTCTTTTTTTCCGCAGTAGTTTAAATTTTGATATTTTTAGGTCAAACCGTTCTTGTCTGTCAGTCATATAATGCAGGTCGATGGTCACTATCAAAACACAAGCACAGAGTCCAAATTAAAACAATTCCCCATCGTCCAAATTAAACAATTCCCCATCGTAAGTACACATTGATGGCCTAAGACACGAAACGAGCGGTTTGTGTGAGAAAACGAACAGTATTTATATCGTTGTTATCTCTTGAAAACAGCACACGTCTAAATGATCTGACGGCGCGGGCGGGTATAGATGTATAAATAGATGTCGCCTTGGCTACTGCAGTTCATTGGAACGAAACCGTAGCCAAGCTACATCTAGTGTATATATCTATACCCGCCCGTGAGTGGGTATAGATGTATACACTAGATGTCGCCTTTGCTACAGCAGTTCATTGGAACGAAACCGTAGCCAAGGCGACATCTATGTATACATCTATACCCGCCCGCGCCGTCAGATCATTTGGACGTGTGCTGTGTTACAAGAGGTAAAAACGATATAAATACTGTTCATTTTCTCACACAAACCGCTCGTTTCGTGTCTTAGGCCATTAATGTGTACTTACGATGGGGAATTGTTTAATTTGGACGATGGGAAATTGTTTTCATTTGGACTCTGTGCTTGTGTTTTGATACAGTGACCATCGACCTGCATTATATGACTGACAGACAAGAACGGTTTGACCTAAAAATATCCAAATTGAAACTACTGCGGAAAAAAAGACACCTACATCTTGGATGCCCTTGAGGTAAGCTAAAACATACCAAAAATTATTTTCAAAGTGAACTATCCCTTTAATGTTTACACTACTGTTCAAAAGTTTTGGGTCGGAAAGATTTTTTTAGTGCTTTGAAAGTCTCTCATGCTCAAATAGGCTGAATTTATTTCAAAATACAGTAAAAACAGTAATATTGTTTTATTCATTTAAAATAACTTTTCTATTTAAATATATTTTATAATGTAACTTATTCTTGTGATGGCAAAGCTGAAGTTTCTTTCAGCAGCCATTCCTCTAGTCTACAGTCACATTATCCTACATTTTATTTTAGGATTCTTTGAATAAAAAATTCAAAACAACAGAATTTGAAAGGAATCTTTTGAAACATTATAAACGTCACTTTTGATCAATTTAATGTTTCCTTGCGGAAGTAGCCAATTAATTTCTTTAAATAACAGTCATACACCATACTTTTGTTTGAAGAGAATGCAATGAAGTTGCTACTGATTAGTCATATTTTGAGAAATAAAGTAAAAATTATGAGAAAGTCTCATTGTGTGATTGTCAATTTTTTTTTATTCTAAAGTGGAAATGGTTTCCATAAATGTCTGTTATTCATTATATTGATTGTTTTTGTGAAGATTTGCAAAGATTACATTTTTACAGTTTGAAGCAGTCATCTTTGACTTGACTCTTCTTTTGATCCGCTTGCGACCAGACTCCTTTCACACAGGTTTACTAGTTTCTCCATTTATTTTGTAATGAGAATCAGTGACTGAGCTAGTTTATAATTCAGACTACTGATGCACCCCTAATTAACGCTTGTCTCTGTCGGAGATCACAGAGGCTATTGTGCAAGAGCTCATTAAGCCTTTGTCAAGCTCTGACGTAGCACATCCATCCACATGTTCCCTGACAGCTGTTTGTCTCATCCATGATCTTACATGACAGAATTTTCCCAGTGGATTATCTTGGACTCCTCCCTTTCATCTTCTTTATCACACCTTCATCCTTGGGTACAAGTGCCCCCTTATGCTCTTTCCTCCACCCAACTTGGGGTTGTGTGTTCTGCCGGTGTTGAATAGAGCCTCATTCACGTTCCTCCTCACTCACTGTTGCTCCATCATTGGCCCTGGCATGAGCATGACTAAATCACAGATGGTGGCTTTCTTTGCCTCTCCCCCCGGAGAGCTGAGATGATCGTAACTGGGTGCTTGGTTTCTTTAGGGCCTTGCGCTGCTTGATTGTAAAGGGAGATTTAATCTCAATGGGGCCTGGTGGAGCGGGAGCTGGCGACATGCTCTTGTTTTGAAAAACAGATGGATTAAGATGAGGAAAATGGATTTGTGTCAGGAGGATCTGTAGTGCTCTCTCGTTTTGCTCCAACACCGGGTGCCGATTGTGAAGGGTGGCCGTGAGCGTGTATGCGCGTGCATGTGCGTATCTGTGAAGCCTGTGTTGAATTAGCAGCTTTGATGTGCGAGGGGCTCACCCTTGGTAGAGCTCCTGTGGTTTTGAGGAGGAGGAAGTGAGCTCTGACTGTGGGATTTGCACCATCAATAACTGATGGGTCAGCAGGCCTTGTTTCAGACCCCAGATGTTGCAGCTTGAAAAGAACCGCTCTCACCCACCTTCATTTTAGAGATTTTAACTTATGACTAATCTGCTCCAGTCAACCAGATGAGAAAAGACATTCACATTATATTCTCAAGCATTCAAATCATGTGATCAGCTACTACCGTTCAAATGTTTGGGGTCTTTGGGTTTTCTTCTTTTATTCAGCAAGAATGCATTAAATTGATAGTCTATAAAGACTTTTTTAATGTTCCCAAATATTTAAATTTCAAATAAATGCTGTTCTTTTTAACTTTCTATTCATCAAAGTATTCTGAAAGAAACATGTATTTAAAAAATATTAGCAGCACAATAGAAAATAGAAAACACCTAATCAACATCCATCTATCCATCCATTCTCCAAACCGCTTTGTCCTTTTTTAGAGTCACAGGGATGCTGGAGCCAATCCCGGTGTCTCGGGCCACAGGTGGAGGAACAAACCGGACAGTTGGCCAGTCCATCACAGCCAAATCAGCATATCAGAATGATCCCAGGAATAAATTACATTTTAAAATGATTAAAATAGAAAACAAGTTATTTTCTAAATTGGAGTAATTACTGTTTTTACTGTATTTTTGATCAAATAAATGCAGCATTGGTGAGCTAGAGAGACTTATGTCACCATTTTCCAAAATATGTCATTCTTAGACTGCTTTATCAAATGTCTCAGATTTCAGTGGAAGAAAATGCTGTCCCAGTGTAGGAGAGGTGTAAAGCATGGATGTACAATATTTAGTATCATATTGATGATTGGCCAGTAGTAGACAACTTAATTAGACAACTTTTTAGAGTGCAATGTGTTATCAATTTATAGTTTGAAAGGCTACGCGTTCAGTAGGCTATAAAAAAAACAAGCTTATTTAGCTACTGCATAGCAACCACCCAGCATCAAGACGTCAAGTTTTGCATTAACTTTGCATTCTTCGTGTGATATGACCCTTACGCAACAGTGAATCCATCATATGTACACAACACATCTGGTACTTCCCAAGTCTGTCTTAACCACCGTATCCATCCACATTGTGATCACTGACCCCCCTCCCCCACCTCTGATTGACAGGTGAGGGCAGAAGTAAATGTATCAGATGGTTCCACATGGGGTACGGGTGAAGGGGTTTGTACTCTGTGGTGTTTGTTTCAGGCAGCTCTATTGTTGCAGCGCCCCATGGCTCCCAGTGTCTGTCTCCAGTTTGAGGCTGCCGCTCCACACACGCCGTTGCTTGTTTGTGTTTTGTCTGGGATGAAATCGAGGCCCCCATTGTGATCCTAGTTTGTCGGGTTAGTGTTAACCCGCTTAGAGTGTGACTGTCAGGTGTTCCTCTGAGCGACGTGCTGTTTTTTTGCTCATGGCAGCATGATGCAAGAACCTGCTGGGAGCTCGTAAGTGCATGATGGGAAATCTGATGTTTAGTGTGTCATCTGGGATTGCAGCTCTCTCCCCGCAGACAGTTGAGTTGGTGGGGGTGGCAGCGATAGGGGCTCCAGTGGGAATGTCACTCCGCAGGATAGAGTTGGATGGTGGGGGAGGCTGCGTGCATGAGACGTGAGGGACCCTCAGCCTACAGCGGAGGTGGCGGAGAGTGTGTACGTGTAAAGCGTGTGTGTGTTTTGGAGGGGTGTGCTCGGGGGTGTCAATGTGCTTTGATAGGGCGAGTTTGTGACAATGGCCCAGCTAGACCAACTCAGCTGCTATTGGGAACGGTTGTTTGGAGAGAAGCCATGGTTGTCTTGTCTGTTATGCTTATAGTAATGTTTCCTGGTTGTGCTCCCGATGTTAAAAATAGATAATGTCAGTTTGCTCTGACCTCTTGTTCAGACCAACTCACCCTGAACTCTGAAATTGGTCTTTCTTTTTTCTTTATAAACAATCGAGCCTGTGTTATATTGAGCATTAGCCTACTACTACTACATGCTTTGCTTAAAACTATTAGGAAATGCAGCTTAATTAATACCTATTTTGGATACATTTGGGTCTAAAAGTCTCAAGTCGCACTTAAATTCAGACTCGACTTGGAAGCATCATCGACATGACTTTGAAGTTTCAAATTAGTTGAAATTAGCTAAAATTATGTGTTTAGGTTTACAAGGAGAACTATTTTATCTGAATATTGTGGCACTGTTTAGATAAAGCCTTTGAGTCTTTTCTGTAGTCTCTAATGAAAACAAATCTTCTGTTCAGTGGTAAATTTACAGAAGGAAATATAATTTTTATGTTGTTTTTCAAATGAATTCCCCATCCCTTGATTGTGAAATATTCATTTTAAAAGTGATGTAAGAAATTGGTCTTCTGTTTTAAGTTAATGTATTTATTTTAGAGAAATATACCTTAATGATCAAAGAAATGCCTCAACTTTTATTATAGGATGATTTTGTATATTGTTTATACGTTTGAGGCAGTTTCTTCATCATTATGGTTTTGCATTAGCTTTACCGCCAAGGCATGGTATTATAGCGAGTTTAACCTGTTGATCTTTGTTTACCAGGAATACTTTTATAACCAGAAAGTTTTGCTGTGCAACATTCTCTCAATGTTCTGACCAATTTCTTTTGCAATGGTATTTGTCACTGATGGTAAAAGCAAAAAGTTTGAGGTTGTGCAAGCATTTGTTTGGTTAACAAACACAACAGTGTGCTCTTCATTTAATGATATTTTGATAAGACTTTTTGGTGCTTCATTATGTATATGTATGTAAGGCACGCAGCCCTAATGCTTAGTTTTGTTGGCAAACTAGTGTTGTTAATGGTCTTAAGCACATTACTGCACCTGGTGGTGTTGGACAATATCCTGTTCAAGATATTGGCAAAAAGACCACCAAGTGGTGGCCATGCAAGAGACTTGAGAATGGGGAGGCTGTTGTTAGGGGAGTTAATGATCCCCATTCAGTTGCCTGTGCAGTGATCCCAAACCCTAGATGTGTCTGGCCGCCCATCCAGGGCCACCTGTTGCACCTGGCCCTGACATTGAGATGGGTGGCCGTTGTATAACCTGCCCTTCTCTTGACCCTTTCCAAAATTGTACTGACTGGTGGGTACTGGTAGTGATATGACCAAAATATTATTGGAATTAAACCCAAAAATGTAAAAAAAAAAAAAAAAAAAAATATATATATATATATTCATTCATTGCTTCACCCCCAAAATAAACGAACACTCAATGCAAAAGGGGATGTCTCTTTATCATAGCAGAAGCGAAGCAAAATAAAGCTTCACGAAAAATAAGGAAGAACAAAGAATATACAGTACACAATATACAAGCAAGAGTCTGTTGTTAGTTGGCAGCAGCAGAAGAGGTCTGAATGTCTTGAAAGAATAGGTGATAACAAGGCTGTTTTTCCACTGGTGACTTCAAGAGAATTACTTTATGCATGGTTAAGTTCTTGGGAAGAGAGTAACAATTCCTTATCTGGATTGTATCTCTCCACTTTACGTTATCATCAACTGCCAGTCCAGTGCTGCTCTGCGGAATCTGAAGCACCGCAAACACTTTATAAGAAAGTCTCAGTTATTGGAAGATCCACAATTCGGTTGGTAAACTTTCTCTTCATAATGTTGCCGCGCTATTATGTAGGTTGAAAGTGTGGCATCAGGAGATACAGTTCAGGGAGTGGAGAGAACGTTATACAGATAGAAGAACGTTCACTGTCTTCCTGTTACTCCCTTAACTAACAAGAGCTGTTAAATTGCTTGTATGCATCTGAAGAGAGTTTCTGGTGTGCACCAGGGACTGATACAGAGGGCGGCTCAGTTTTGCCAAAGCTCTGTCTTGGCAGTTACACAACTTTATCAGTGACATTCAGTGAATTAGCTCTGAGACTGATAAAATATATAGCCTAACGTTTTAATTTAGTCAGCAACCTTATGGCATGTGGAGGAATAATCACAGAAGCTCGCACCTCTGCTCACACGAATGGTTTGTCGGATCTGCGCACTAGCGCTGGTTAAAATGTGTGTGTGACCATGAGGAATGATTACTCCAAAATGTACATCCATAAACAAGTTAAAGGAACTTTGTTTAAATTATATACATACACCTCTTATTTAGCTAATGTCACATACCACTGATTGTCCCGTGCCATAGGTTGCTGCTGACCCCTGATATTACTGTTTGTTTTCAGTAGTGTCACTTTTAAAACTAAATGTCATGTGACATACAACGTCAGCCACATCGAATAATTATTTGGTTAACTATTAAAGGAGTATTTAACCAAAAAAAATTAATTATCATAATTTAGCCTACTCCTTTATATTGTTCCAAACATGTCACTTTTTCTTTGGTGGTACACAAAAGAAGATATTTAGAAAAATGTTTTTATTTTGTAGCCTGTTTTTTTCTGTCCATATAATTAAAGTCAATAGGGCCAGTTTTGGACAAAAACAGTCAAACCATACTTTAAAATTTCATACAGGGTGAGCAAATGATAGAATTTCATTGTTGGGTGAACTATCACTGTAACCTTGGACTTGACTGAAAATGTTACTCCTAATTACTCATCTAATACTATCACTGTTTTTTGCCAAACTGTGCTGTGCAATTACCATACCTGTTTTGCTAGTTGGTTAAGACAGAAGATTGAAGTCTGATATCTTCAGGGAGCAGTTAAAGGGGACTTTGTGGTGGAAAGGACACGCACAACATTAATTTCCCTTCTCTGCCATCTGAGCCACCGAATGGAACTTCAAAAGCGAAGTGGGGTTGTGTTAATCCCCCGTAGCCGGCCTCAGGTTTGAAGTGTGATCAAAGTCGAGGCTGCACTGATAGATGTGCCCACTCTGGTCCTCTAACTGTCAAGGGACCAGGAAGTTTTGTGGGTGTAACAGAGGTTCTGAGGGACGTGTGGAAGGCCAGAATGGTCCATCACTTGAAGGCAATCCTGTATGTTCCTGGCAGAACCAAACACTCAGTGTGAGTGAGTTGTGAAGAGATGGATATAAATAGATGAAGACATGAAGAGTTACCAAATTTTTCCAGGTGATAACCCTTTTTGTTACGCTGGATCCATTTCCCCTCTGGACTTCCTGCCCAAACAGACTGTCTCCTTCAATAAGGAGTTTCACAGACACTTTAGATTTTTTATTGAGTACCTGGAGGGGATAATCAATAGCTTTTAAATTGCTTCAACAATCAACCCAAAAAAGCCTAATGAATTCAGCATGTTAAGCAACACCACTGCCATTTTTTCCCCAAGAGAACAATCTAAGGACAGTGTTTTCTTTTCTTTTTTCTTCACCTTAAGCACAAGCATGTCTCATCCTGTTTTTCAAGCTCTCATTCTGTTTTTTTTCTCTTGCTGCTGACACTGGGCTCCTGGTTTCCTCTCTACAGCCAGGAGGTGTGTGAGCTGACCCTCCATGACCCCATTCTCTCCACCATTTCTCTCGAGAGAAATGGCAATCTGCAGCTTGAGTGAATCTCACGATGAATGGATGGGCTGCCTCTCTCGCCCTTGAGTTAATTTTGTTGTGTCACTCCGCTCTGAAAGGATAAAGGGGGAGGATATTTTATACGGGAGCTGAAAAGTGCTCCCTGTTGCCTGAGGGACTGAGTGGCTCGCTGTGTCCTCGTGAAAGAAAGCAACCGCAGTCGCTAAGCTCCTTGAGATGGACCGGTGATGGAGCACTGTCCATTTACATTTCTCAAGCTCCCCCTCCCTCTTTCTTAGTGACATTGGGCATCCTGAAGAGAGAGCAGTGCATGCTGGGTCAGGTTGTGCTGGGTCAGCCTAGCCCTAGCTGTGGCTGTGGGCTCATGCTGTCGCTTAGTTCCTTTCAGTAGGCTGGAGTTTGCAGTCCCACTTACTGCCGCTTCATAAACCCTCAATAGCTGCAACACAATGAAAGAAGACAGGGGTCAAGGTTAAATCTCAGTTCCATCTTGTTCCTAGAAGCTTTATCGAGAACCAGGAGAATGTTTTGGTGTGTTTTTAGTGCAAGTCTAAGGACTTTACCATCTTTATACTTTACCATAAAGATGACCAGACTTTACCAGGACTTTATATCCAACTTATATCCAATAGGTTTTTAAAGTCAGTTGGTTACAAGCCATGTTTCTGTATTCTTGTAGTACTCCACTGTTAATTCATCTTGACAGTGACTTATTGCTTCCCGTATTGGTTTTACCTGATGTTTTCATAGCCTGTTCAGATGTCTAATTTGCTTTGAATTGTCATTAAGCTGACACTTTCACCCAGAGCAACTTGCAGTACACCTATAGGGAAAATAGAGCAACATGGGGTGATTTGTTTTGCCCAAAGTCATGATGGTATTAGCTCATGGATTGCCCCTCGAAGGGATTAAGTCTACAGTGGTGCTGAGATCTTTCATGACTAGGCTACGCCTCCAGATGTTATGATGTAATACATCAGTTTGCTTCATATTGACAAAGTCATTCAAATTGTGACATTCTTAGCACTCAACATTCACAAAGTACGTTTACTTGGACTTAAAAAGTTTGACTTTGCTTGGACCAAAGCAATAAATCATTTTTTTTTTTATTGAGATGGATGGGTGATGAATGATAAATTGCTTTAGTTCAACTAAAATAAAAGGTTGTCACAATTTGAACGTCTTCATAAATTTGGGTCCGTTAACACTTTAGTTCACTTCAGTTTAGTACACGTTATTTGGCCTCTGTGGTGTGTGTGCTTTCTCTAAAAGACGGTTCATGCACAAGGATCATTTAATACTTTTAAATATTTAATTATGCTTTGTGTTATGTATGTTTGGACAGACAGATGAGGACTGTAGCTCATGTATCCAAAACCTGCTGTAGCTTGATTATAAATGCACATGAAAATGTACTTAAACATACATACTGTGACATGTCACTACTCTACATGTTGATTAACCAATCAGAATTAACCTTAGGCTAAATGTTATTAACATATCTCTTTGTTTTCTCACCTGTATGAGGATTGAAACACATTTGTACAGGATTGGGAACATTTATCCAAGTCCAGAGGTGTTAGAAAGTGCGTTGTAGTGGTATAATCTTATAGTGTAAATAAAAGATCAAATTAAGTTGACACCACATTCACTCAACATTTCAGTGCACACTGGGTGTTTTTAAAATGTGGCTCTTGCAAACAAAGGAAGTTCGTCAGGTTGGTTCCTGAACTGAACATGGTTGAGTGACATTGCTCTACAGGCAGTTCCTTAAAACAACAATTAGTCTTACTCTGGTTTCAGTTGTAATGCCTAATGACAACCTAAAAAGGTGGTCAAACAGGATCTGTTATTGCATCACTTACTTTTAGCTTTAGTACCCCTAAAGAGTTTTGTAACATGAGGCTACACTGTTTTGCTGAAAATGTCAAACTACTATATAAAATTCATAAATCTATGTTACTATTGTGAGTACCCCACGTTATGAGGTGTTAGTAAGCCACAACATTTTCTCATCAGCGAAAGAGTGGTATACAAATGTCAAGCTAGGCTGTTTAGGCCAATATCGTTTAATAAGTTTGTAAAAGCAGCTGCTAGTTAAACTCAACCCTGCTGTAATGGCCCCAATCCCTGGTGTTCTTTTTTTTATAGGAACTTGAGCAAGCACTACTGAAACAAGACCAAGACTTCCTCTCGGACCTCCTTTGCTCCCTGCTGAAAGGATGTTATCAACGCAGCGACATCACGTAAGTGCATCACCATCAGTATTTCCTGTTCCCATTGTACCTTAAAGTTGTGATGTAACTGAAGTAGCGACAGATATGTTCTTCCATCTGATGACGTACATCTGAGTAAATGGGTTAATGAAAAAGAAAACAAATGTAGGATAGAGTTCAATTTTAAATGAGAGTTAAGCTCAATCAACAATACTTGTGGGTTACAGTGAGGCACTTACAGTGGAAGTGAATCTGTAAATGTTAATAATACTCACTGTTCCAGTAGTAGAGCCAGATATAAACAATATGAGTGTTTACATGATTTTAGTATGATAAAATTGAATGTCCAATTTTACAGTTTTTGCAATATCCAATTTCACAACTTTGTTGCCATGACAGCATAATAAAGAAAATGGATGAGTCCATTTTTTGTAATCAACATTATGCAACAAATGTTGTAGATGGAGCTTAACTTGTACTGAACCGTAAATACTCATCATACTGTACTGTTTGGGGTGTTTTTGCAACCCTCCTCTGTGCTCTTGAAGGATCTTATGCATGGTATTGCCCAACCCACATCCTGTGTCTGACTCAGACTCCATCTCCAATCTGAATGCAACCAGTTGTCTGTAGTAGCGCTGTAGTCATGGAGCTAGGTTACCTGCAGCAGTAGTAGGTCAAGGGGCCATGGGCCCCATCCCAGTAAAGAGTGTGAGTTATTGTGAGAGTCAGTGCTGTGATGAATGACTAGCCCCTAAAGGGAGCTCCCTTCCATAGCGGTGCCTCATCAGCAGCAAAAAGGAGTCCGGTCGATGACTGGGTAGGCAAGAATGATCCCTTTCGCATACTCAGGCAGGCCGTTAACAGAACGCAGGGTTTTATTGGATTCGACAGCAACTGGCATCCAGGGGGAGGCCGCGGGGCACTGGCCTTTCACAGAAGTGCCCTTTTCATTCTACATGTGCTAAACGCTCCAGCAGAATGGGGGAGGGAGTGTTACGGATGAGAGAGAGAGGCGGAGAAAGATGGAATGGCAGGGGGCCTGCAGCTGTGAGAGAGATCATTCTGCTTTCTCAAGATAAGCCTATTCTTTCTATCCTATTTTGCTCTCTACCTTCTCTCTTGTTGTCCTAAGGCTCACCCTTGCCCTACACATTAGTACCAGGAACTGGGTGTTGGGTTGATCGAATTGACCCCACCCGGAATTAACTTTTTTCTTTTAGCCTGGATCATCACAAAATAGGCAGTTGTAGAACTTAAATCATATGAATAATTTACAAAGCGAATTATCCTTACTTAAAATCAAGGTGGAAGACCCTGACTGCCGCAAACAAGATTGTTTGAGTTTGCTTTTGTTTGTGTTGCTTAAGGGTACTTGACCCCTTAGTGGACAAGTGTAAGATTTTGTGCATTCATTTTCCTGTTGTCACAGGTCAGTTGTTTAATAGTTTCTATCTGCATATGCAATTTTTTGGGGATAAAAAAAAAAGCTGGATGGAAAGATGTGAATTTTCAAAAAACTTAAATGATTCAGGTGGAAGTAATGCACGCAAAATACGATAGAAAATCACTTTCTGAATAGGTACCTAGACATGCATCAAAGTCATGTGACTGTGCCTCAAGTCATGTGACTTAATCATTAGTCACATGTGACTTAATCATTAGTCACATGTGACAACCCCCGATGGAATGGGATGGAACCGCCGCTTTATTTGCAAATTGTTTAGTGATATTCAGATTTTTTCCTTTTAGGATTCAGTCCTTTAGCAGTTATCTGGAAGACATCATCAATTACCGCTGGGAACTGGAAGAAGGGAAGCCCAATCCACTGAAGGAGCGCCCGTTTGAGGAGCTACCACCCCGCACACAGGTGGAGCTTTTGCACAGACTCTGTGACTATCGTCTTGATGCTGCTGATGTCTTCGACAGGCTCAAGGTAGCAACCTTGTTTTCATCTCATAGCACACTTTTTTTTCTCCATTAAAAAAAAAACGGATTTGTTTGTTTAATCCTCACCATAACAGAAGAGTCTAATAGTGATCATGGGTTTTGCAGGGCCTGGATGCAGACAGTTTGCGTGTTGAGCCTCTGGGCCAGGATGGGAACGGGGCCCTCTATTGGTACTTTTACGGTACACGGCTCTACAAAGAGGAGCCAGTCAAAGGGATGTCTCCACAATACAGGTATGGAGAGGATTTCACATTTCTACATACATATGAACATACCCATACATGCTAGGGGTGTAACAATACATCGATATGGATCGATGCATCGATCTAATGATACGATGCATCGATGCCACACGTAAAATATTGATATACAGTACCTTTATTTTGACACTCTCCACATCCTCACGTAATGTCCATCTAAGTATTTCGTTTACTCACCATATCATCTGCCGGTGTGTCTTTATAGCGTTAATTTTCTCAGCTGAAATAGATGCCTGACAAGATTGACTGAACCCTAAACATGTTTTGTCACAAAAGCCAGTACTGTCCACTGTCAAGGCATCGCGAGTTCATGTTTTACAGCAGAAACCGACAAGCACCCTTGTTGTTTGTGAACGCAACCCGATAAGTCCGTTTTAGCAAATCAGCGCACAGTATTCAGGTCAGGTGACAGGGCTGTTTGTCACTTCGAAAAGACGTGCTAGCTGAGAGGAGTTTTGGCAAAGCTGACTAAAAATGATCAAGGATGAATCATTTCAACAAACTTGATGGACCCGCGATATCCTCTTCTGGGCATAAAAGGAAAATAAAAGCTTAAACTTTTTCACAGAACCTTGCTAAAGCAGAATGTTACAGTGGTGAGGGAAAGGCTCCCTGTATTGCGTGTAATCACAACAACAAAGTTTGTCAGGCGTCTATGTCAGCTGAGGAGATTAACGTTACAAAGATTAACCGAGTGTTTTATTATGTATCATAGCAATTACTTGGTTTTGTTTAACTCTGAAACATGAAATGTGGATTTATTTGTTTTTGCTAAAAAACATACTTTTAATATATAAAAAACGTACTTTCAATGAACTTTAATTTTGTAACTGGCCTGTATTTTTGAGTTATTATTACTTAATCAAAACAACCCAGCTGCAGTTTGATTGATATTACTTGTAATGCACAATAAAAAAATAAAAAAACAAGAACGGAGTTATCTGTTTTTGCAAATGAACTCTTCTGTTGTAAATGTACCATGGGAGAGGGTGCAATTTTCAAAGAGTTTAATTAAACGTTCATGTAATATATTTTGGTTGCATTTGCGTGTTAATAAAAATGTAACTGGTTGTGTAAACTTGGCACATAATATCTAAATATCGATAAATCAATCGATATAGGTATGAATCGAATCATAATCGTATCGGCAAATATCGTATCACTGGCTGAGAGAATCGATATCATATCTTGATGAACTGTCTGATTTACACCCCTGATACAAGCATTATAATATATGTAATATAATTGCTAAAAAGTATGGTTAGCTTGGCGCCAATAGCCTTGTGGGCAGTGCGCTGACATATAGCACAGTTGCGCTTCAGACAAACCGAGTTCGAGTCCCGGCTTGCGGACCTTTTCCGATCCCTTCCCCCCCTCTCTCTCTACCCCACCTTGCTTCCTGTCCACTCTCTATACTTTCCTATCATAATAAAGGCAAAAATCACCAAAAATAAATCTTAAAAAAAAAATGCTAAAAGTTGTACCATTTTCACAGTGACATTTATGACAAAGTGTCTGAGAAGAAGAGAAGAGGGAGGCCACCAAAGAAGTCTGAGGATATTGATGAATCTATGTAAGGACCTCTTTAAACATCCGTTAAATGCATTGTATGACATACTACTAGTCTTACTAGTCAGAGTTTGGTGCTAAGAAGTTGAATTATTTAGAAAGATAAGGCTCTAATCTTGTTTGTTTCAGGGAGGAAGAGGACGAGGAGTATTCTGTGAAGGAAGAGGATGAAAGTGTCGGGGAGTCGAAACCAGGAATAGGTGAGAAACCGGTTTTGCTGCTTTTAGTTGGTTTTAGGTGTAAATATGTTGAGTCATTGCAGAACCATTTCTCCTTTATTCTGCAATGTAAGTGGCTTACAGTGCCCATGGCGGCTGTAATGCATGTCTGCTGCAATGTTCATGAAATGCTCTTTCAGCAAAAGCATGAAATGTGGAGCTTTCATGACATAAGCTGAAATTAAATGCTAGCAACCATGCCAGCAGTTGTAGCCTGCCTTCACAGACATTTCTAAGAGATCAAAGCTCAAATTGTGGTTGATAGCTAGATTAGAAACATTTGACAAATTATTTATCTTGATGCTTAGTTTTATTGCAAGTGCAAGTTTTTAACTGGTCTCCGAACATGAATTGTCTTTGATATTGATTATTTTTGTGTAATGTGTTGTCAGAGCGTGAGCGTGGTGTCTGGTCTCTGATGTGTGACTCCGAGGAACAGTGGGTCAATCTAGCCGAAAGTATTAAGGACCGAATTTCTTCTCAGGACCGTCACCTGCACCGCATCATCACTCAAAACTTCCTGCCTGAGATCAGTAACATGATTGAACACAAGGTGAGAATTTTCAGTCTGTCTGATTGCACCACATGTGATGTGATGTAATGATGAGTCATGTTATAAAACTGGGATATAGGTTATCATAGAGATTGCCATCTCCAGAAAAAACAATGGTGACATATTTTAGTTTGGCATTAGTAGGATGTTTAAATGACTCTTTAGTTGTTTGAGAACAATGAGAATTCCCTCCTACAATGCAGAAATATTTTCAAATAAAATTATTCTTAAATAATATTCTCTAAATTTCTGATTTAAAAATTGTTAGCTTAAAAGACATCTTAAAGGGCACCTATTATGACTCTTTTCACAAGATGTAAAATAAGTCTCTGATGTCCCCAGAGTATGTATGTGAAGTTTTAGCTCAAAATACCCAACAGATAATTTTTTACGGCATGTTTAAATTGTCATTTTTTGGGGCTCAGAAAAACGCGCTGTTTTAGTGTGTGCCCTTTAAATGCAAATTAACTGCTGCTGCCGGCACAGGGGGCGGAGCCTCACGTGCTCCGCTCAGAAGAACCAGAAGGACAATCTCAACAGAAACTGTCAGTTGCGGTGTTCATTTCGACTCGGAGTCGGACAATAATGCCCACAGAGCCAGAAAATATATACTGTATAGAGATAGAACAGGTATAGTTTAGTTTAATTATGGTTATAATTTATTTGTCATCTGCTTGCCTTTTATCCACTATTAATACAAGCTTGCTGTAGCAAACCCTGTCCGAATGATGACCAAAATATACTGACGAGTTCAGTGAAATTTATTGTACATCACACAAAAGATGAAGCGTTAGTTTTACTGCAGAGAATCACTGTAAGAGCTGAATAAACATAGTATAAGAAGTGCGCATTAAAGTCTTATCCATAAACTCTCTCTCTCTCTCTCCCTTTCATTATCAACAACATACACAGCGAAGTACACAAAACACTCGTTACAACTAACAGTACAAATATAAACACCTTTTCAGTGGGTGCTTAATAAACTGGTAAACCTTATATCCGACTCGATGAGCTGTGATAGAGCGCGCGCTCTCACTTTCATTTCTGCCGTGATCAGTAACGTTAGTCCTGTCGCTCCGGAGACTGTAAGCTGGATCACAAACAGTACAGATCCATCCTCGAGTAACAACGAGAGTAAATGAACACTGCTATGTTCATTCTTACGTCCAACAACAACACACCTCAGTCGCTTAGGAGACATTCTTGTCTACAGCTGCTCAAGCTTCGAACAATGGCGGACTCTGTGTCCAGCTCACTCAGGGCGGGTCTATGCTCAAACTGAAGTGTCACTCAACAGTCGTGGGAGGGGCTTGCGCAATTCTACGCCACACTGCACCGAATCTGAGAACAGCTCATTCTGAGACAGTGCTTATGATTTATTGAGATTGTAAAAAAAACCACTGGGTGGATTTTTATCATTCTAGGGTGGTTTTGTGCTCACACACTGCCAACACACATTTATGTTCAAACACCATGTAAAAGTGAATTTTGCATAATAGGTGCCCTTTAATGTTCTTATCTTTTTAATGATTTTGATTCAAGTTATGTGAGTTTACACTGATCTTAATTTGCAACAGGTAAGATGTTTTTATCTAAGTTATTTTGCATTAACAGGGATTAAAGTTCTCCGTCGCTACGACGGATTTCAGTTAATTGCAGCAAGTCTATGACGGATTTCCGTCATTGCGGGTTCCAGTCTGTCCTTAAAGTCTTAAATTCACTTTTCATAATTTTAAGGCCGTAAATAGGCTTTCATTTCTCAAATAGTGTAATAAATATCTTAATTTTAGTTTGAATAGGTCTTAAATTAAGGAAAGACGAGGTGTATTCACCCTGCTGAGGGGGATGTGATCAAAGCCTGGAGTGGAGCACGTTCCTCTCTCCACTCTAAGCACTCTGTAATCACTTCGCTCATAGTCCACTCCGGGTTTTCAATTACCGCTCTCGGAAAGTGCATGTCAGGCTACAGCTGAGCGCTGAGGTAGAACTATATTTCAGTGACACACTTATAATGCAGGTAGGGCTGGGCGATATCGATATAAAAAATATATCGATATATTTTTTAAATGCGATATGGAATTGGACCATATCACATCGATATAGTTCAAATTTGCGCTGTGATCCTTGCTCCCCGCGCCTCCGCTCCTCCTTTTCCACACTGCGTGCGTGTTTAAAGCATGTTAGGCTATGTTATGAGAGGCGAATCATGACTACTTCAGAAAACCCAGCACAATAGGAACTACCAGGCAGGCAGTGACATAAGTGTACGCTGAAATAAAGTTTTTCACCTCAGAAAAACGGACTTTCTTGTCCTGTCAGTCGTTATCCTGTTCTCGTAGCGCACACTCAATCAATTGCACGCTGTATTGCTTCACTGATCAAGTGCAAAAGAAACTACGAGCATGCAACGCCGTTACGTTGTAAATTACACGAAATAAAAGTAATGCAGGAATGATTCTCATTATATTCACCAGTTTCCATGTTTCATTAACAGTTATTGTTAATATTGTGTATTCACCATGGTAACTGTCGTTTCCATATAACCCCAAAATGCCACTATTTTTCTTTGTGTTATTTTTATATTTTTAAATGACTGTAGTGGCTCATACCAACATTGTATTAACAAAAACTAGTTTAGGACTGCTATTTAATAGCTTTAGCCTAGGCCTAATGTTTACAGTGCTATGCATAAGTTTAGACACCCATACTAAAGTTGACTAAAAAGAGGAATAAAAAATCTTCTTTTGGAAACTGAACTTAATGTCTTAATTTGAAAAATTAGGAAAAATCCAACCTTAAAGGACACCAATTTTCTTTGTGAATAAATAATGTATCGTAAATAAATAAATGTTCTTCCTTAAAATACAGGGTGCATAAGTTTGGACACCCCTATGTTAAATTCCCATAGAGGCAGGCAGATTTTTATTTTTAAAGGCCAGTTACTTCATGGATCCAGGATACTATGCATCCTGATAAAGTTCCCTTGGCCTCTGGAATTAAAATAGCCCCACATCATCACATAGCCTTCACCATACCTAGAGATTGGCATGGTTGTATTTCAGTTAGCCTAATAGCTAGTTTGGTTTGCATTGAGAGATGATCTTATGGAAAGTATCTCTAGGTATGGTGAAGGCTATGTGATGATGTGGGGCTATTTTAATTCCAAAGGCCAAGGGAACTTTATCAGGATTCATAGTATCCTAAAAAATAAATAAAAAAAAATACTTAAAAATAAAAATCTGCCTGCCTCTATGGGAATTTAACATAGGGGTGTCCAAACTTATGCACCCTGTATTTTAAGGAAGAACATTTATTTATTTACGATACATTATTCATTCACAAAGAAAATTGGTGTCCTTAAAGGTTGGATTTTTCCTAATTTTTTAAATTAAGGCATTAAAGGTATAGCGGAGGATCTTTTTACTTCCGGGTGGATAGCCTATACTATTGGTCCTCCTAATTGTCAATCATTCTGGTGAATCAATCAAACTTTTCAAAAAGTGGAGAGGGCGGGACTTATCTAAAATTCGGAAAGATCCTCCGCTATACCTTTAAGTTCAATTTCCAAAAGATGATTTTTTATTCCTCTTTTTAGTCAACTTTAGCATGGGTGTCTAAACTTATGCATAGCACTGTATTTATTAGTACTAGTCTTTACTATTAGTCATATTCTTACAATTTATGTTAAGTAAAGGGGAAAAGTAACTTACTTGTGTGTTAACAAATTTTGTGTAAACGTGTTATAATTTGCATATATATATATATATATATATATATATATATATATGCAAATTATTAATTATATTAGTATGTTCCATGCCTGGTTTTCATAGATTAAAATATAGCTTTTAAAATACGCCTACTGGCAATATTAAAGCGGTTTAAAACGTCTCCCCTTAAAACGCTATTGGTCTCGACTATTTAAAAAGTTAAAGGAATATGACTTGGCCTAAAAAAAAAATTTCAGTCAGAAGAATTTTTTTCACTTTAATCCCTGTCATTAATATTAATAACCAGTGATGAAGCATTGAATTTGTTGTACTTGACAAGGCAGCCTCAAAGGTAGGCAAGTATACAATCAGATAAGATCAAAACTTTTCAAGATTTGCACACATATTTAGAAGGTATTTATTAAATTATTAATCTTAAAATATGTATGTAGTATTATTATTATTATTATTAATAATAATGATAATAATAATAATAATAATAATTTATTATTATTATTATTATTATTAATAATCCATTCCCTGGCACTTTTGCTGATGATTTTTAATACCAGTGCATGAGTGCAATTTCATGACTGGTCGTACTGGCATGAGATTTTGATTTTCAGAAAGCCTTGCAGCGTCCATTGTCCTTACGGACAATCATAACTGCTGCAGTTTTTTTCAGAGGCACTGAGTTTCTATAGTTCATTTAAAAATGTAATTAAAGTTATTTCATTTTCATACCACATAGATAACTTGGATACCTGATATTTTTCTTACCAGTGAGAAAACTGCCTATATCAGATGCATGTTGGTATGCACATTTTGCAGTGGTGTTGACATGTCATTTCCGTGGCTAATCAAGACCTATTAGAGTGTCTCGTTGCCATAGCTACCCCTCTTCCAGCAATCACCATTACATACCCTCACTGTAAAATGTACATCTTTCTTCAGTGCTGCCAATGTTATTCAACTTCACATTTTTCACATAGATCTGCAAAGAACCAGATATTTTCTTTTGCAACCTTGATGCAATAAGTTTTAACTTGGACAACTGCCTCTTCAAATCAAACCCCTACACCCACTCTCTCTCACACATGCACACAGCCCTGTCAGAGACAATCCATCTAGCCGTCGCCATGTGGCAGGCTCTCACCTTGAGGTGAGCTCGAGCATGGTGATTGACGGCCTGCAGCGCTGCAGGTTTTTTGACCTCTTAAGTGGTGATACCACAGACACTCCATCTAGCATGGGACTAAGTGTTGTAGGGTGATAGACAAAGCAGACGATTCTGAGTATACCGAGATACGGGGGAAAGGGGGTGATTTTGATGAGCCTTTGTCGCCATGGGCTGTTTGGTTCTGCAATGACACTCTTTAGCCTCCTGCTTTGGTTAAACAAAGGGCATATTTGTCAGGGGCCAATATCCCCCAAGTGACCTACCTGACACCCACATATGTGTGTAGCCACAACTGACAAGGTTATTCTTCCCCAGGAGAAAGAGATGAAGCAGAAGCTACTGAATCTGCCAGAGGAACACAACAGCTACACTGAACAACATGGCAGTAAAGAGAATTGGGTATGTTTTTTTTTTTAAACGTGTCAGGAATTTCTTGTTTGTATATGTTCTGTAAGCTGCAGTTTCATTTATGCATGTGTGTGAAGCAGACACGAGCCACAATTGAGGTGGAGAAACAGAGGGAGGAGGACCTGGAAAGGCAAGTCCTGCTCGCTGAACAACGGAAAGAAGAAGAGAGACTGCTTCAGGAAGAACGGGACAGAGAAGAACAGGAGCGAGTCAAAGCTGTCGAGGGTGAGTCACACTTCAGGTAACCGGCAACCAAAGTTTCCCCAGAAGCATGATCAAACACACACTGATGGTAGAGCACATTCTATGGTCTTGTCTCAACATGGCGGTTTTGAAATCAGCATGCTTTTACCCCAAGGCTGCTTTAATCATACAAAGAGCTGAGCTAGGGTAAACGATCAACCTCACTCCTCGTGAGAATCATCCAGCTCTGATATCCTCTGTCAGCGGGTTAATTAACTCTTGATTGTGCTGCTGCGGATGGGCCTATGCACATTAATGTATTATGGATGAAGATCGAGCCTGCAGTTCTCTCCAGTGGTTTCTTCCTCAAGCTCTTTTAATCCTCCCAGCAGGGTGTGTCAGTCAGGGCCTTTAATGTCAGCACATAAAACACTTCTCCCCTTTATCTTGTCTGTGCCCTTTGATCAAATGTGCCTTCTAAAGCTGCCAGATGATTTGCTCTTATTACGACTTTTTCGTTTTCGATTTTCGTTTGCCAACTTTTCATCACATTGGCCCAGGCACAAGTGGGCAGGTAAAAAGTGCACTATTAATGGTAATAAGTGTAAAACTTGGCTTTATTATTCTGTCATTCACATGTTTTTGTGTTGTTCAGAGCGGGCACGTAGGAGGAAGCAGCGAGAGGAGAAGGCCTGGTTGCTCTCCCAAGGGAAAGAACTTCCTCCCGAGCTGCTAAATTTGGAGACTCACTCACCTATTCGTCGAGCACGTCGCACCAAAGAGTTGTAAGGACTCCGTTTTAACTCTCAAACTTAGTATTAGCTTTTCATGTTGCTAATAGTCTCCAAACACACATTTGATGTTAATTGTACTTGCTAATTAATATGTATAAGCTTTTATGTGTATGTTTTATGGTGATTGTTGCTATTCGTTACTTCTATTTCTGTATTGTAGTTATGACATGGATGATGATTACACAGCTCTCTACAAAGGTACGTTTGGACAATGGTGCTTGTGTTGTGGTCAAACCACAGTGTTCGTTTCCTCATTTAATACTTGCAGCAGCTCCACTGAAATAACGTAGAACTGGTTTCTCTTCAGTGTTGGAGGCCCTCAAAGCTCACAAAGATGCCTGGCCCTTCATGGAGCCTGTTGATGAGTCATATGCCCCCAACTATCATGAAATCATACAGGTGGGCATACAAGCTATTTTAAATACATTTATTTGACCTCATTAAGAATAAATCAATAAGTTGTTAAAAATGTTTCGTCAGACTCCAATGGACCTGTCCACCATTGAGAGAAAGCTGAATGATGGGGAGTACGTTGCTAAGGATGAGTTTGTGGCCGATGTAAAGCTTATGTTTGAGAACTGTCTGGAATACAACGGAGAAGAGAGTGGTAAATATGATCAAGATGAACAGTTTTGTTTCCAAGATTTGTGGCATCTAAGCAGAAGTGAAACTGTTTAACAATAATCCACTCAACAAAATGTAGGAATGTGTATCAGTGTTAAAAAATTGATAAGCAAAGCAAGTCATGATAGTAGTGGAAGTATGTTGAGAGGCTCTGACATTGATTAATAGAGAGTGATTGAGCTGTCCTGCAGTGCCACAGAGACATTCCAGCCCCACAGCTCCCCTCCCTGGAGCCATCCATCCATCAGAATGCATTCCCCTGGGGGTGATGGGGTCAGAGGTCAACTGTGGTTCTGTGACCTAGTTGGTGTGCTTGCTCTGCTTGGGGAGATGAGATCATATGTGTGTGTGTGCTAATGCTTACCTGTCTGTATCTCCTCAGAATACACAATAATGGCTGAGTCCTTGGAACGCTGCTTTAACCGAGCCCTACTAAAGCACTTCCCTTCTGAGGATGGCGACACAGATGAGGAGTTTCATGTGAGCAGTGAGGACCGTGACCGGAAGGATAAGAAAAAGAGCAAAAGTCACAAACAGTCAGGTCCTGAGAGCTTGATCAGAGCCACTGAGCAGGTTCAAAAACGCAAAATGTCCTATAGTGGCAAGGGAAACAATCAGCAACAAGACATACTCAAATCCACTTTACAACCTCCCCCACACTACAGCAATGGTTCCCCATATCCTCATAACATCTACCCAGGACAGCAACAGGCTGGCATGTTACATCCTGCTCAACAGGTTAGACCACAGTCTTGGTTTCTAAATTAGTTTATTGTTTTCAGCTGAAACAACAGTTTTGATTATTATCCTAAAGTTATCCCTGTGCGCTTGTTACTGTCAGTACTTCATAACAGATGCTCTTTTTGCATATAGTTTCAACGACCTGCAGGTCCTTCAGGACCAGGGATGTATGCTCAACGTATGATGATTGATCCCCAGTATCCATATCCTGGACAGAGACCCCTCATGTCTAGGCCACCGGGGGACCATGGAACTCAGCATATACCTCACTACAACATGCAGGTATGTTATGTTTGATCAGCAGTATTAGTGTTGATCACTTAAAATTTGTAAAATCACCTCTTGAAGGTTGTTTATAATGTTTTTCTTTTTTATCAGGGTTCCCACATAAATGGTCCACATCTTGGTCCCAGATACCCAGTTGGACCTGATGGCCGGCCAGTTCAAGCTCCACATCAACAACATTCCTATCCTGGTCCCACTCATGGTCCTTCTCTTGGCCCAAGGCCAATGGCCCTTCAGCCTGGAGGCCTCTGTGCCCCTCCATCTGAAGGCAACATGTACCCTTCACGCCAACATCCAGAAGGGCAGTCCATGCAGCCTGTGGGGAATCGGTACTCCAGCCCAGGTGTCTCAATGCATAGTTCCTATCCTCCTTATGGCCCCCATGGCATAAACATGCCCAGAATGTGGCCACCCATGAACCATCAGGGGCAGCTGACACCTGGTGGACCTATGATGCAAGAACAGAGTGCAACTAGCCAACATCCATACAATCACAACATGATCCGTCCTCCACACAGTACTGGTTATGCAATGACAAATGGTCAATATAGAATGCCCTCTGTCAACTCCCAAGGTCCTATTGGTCAAAGACCACCAGGGGCCCCTCAGGTCTCAAGGCCACATTTGGCATCCATGCTTGATAGTCCAGAGATGATTGCCCTCCAGCAGCTCTCGACCTCATCATCTCATCATGTTGGGAGCTTTCAGTCATCCCCACAAAGTGGTGGTAATACTTTAGTTTCTGCTACACTGTCTTCACCTGAAAATCATCTCCTCAGGCCTTCTAGAGATTGTGTTGCAGACAACCAGCACACTCCCATATCCCCTAAAGGTAAGAGTGGTATTCCTGGCCATATTTTGGCATTGCACTATTGCATTTGATGAAAATTATATTGTAAGTTTGAGTAACCACATTTACCACCATTGTATATCCTGACAGGTTCAAGTCCAAAATCTGGTGATAAACAGTCAACCGAGACTTCTCTGACTAAGGCCGACAACCGTTCTCTTTCCAATCCAACAGAAACATCTGAGCATCCTTCACTAGGAACAGCTTCGGCATCTATGTCCACTCCAAGTACAGAAGGTCCCAGTCATAATGAAGATAGATATAGACTGTCAAATCCAGAGAAAATCCACAATGGTGACCACCCAAATTCTCAAACCCAACCAGGTTCCTTAAAGCAAAAATTTGTAGATGATTCTTCAATTCCCCAAAATAGTCCTCAGCCAATGACCCATAAAACCCCAGATGAAATTCCCCAGAACCCCTCTCTACAAATCCATAAACATGTTCCACCACAGTTTCTTCAGAATGGTTCTCAACGCCAGTCTCAGAATGTACCTCCACATATTCTACAGAATCTTCCACAACAGATGCCACAAAATGCATCTAATCAGTACTTTCAGAACAGCTCACAGCAAATACCACACAACGGATCTGTCAGAGGTCCACAGGCAGGACCTCTTCATGGAATGCCACAGATTCCTCCTCAGGGGGGTCAGCCAGGTGTTCATCAGCCTGCAACCCTCAGCTCTCTACCTCCTAGCCACCCTGTATCCCATCCACTTGCTCAGCCCTCTCCGGCTGATCAGGGAGACCAAAGGCCTTGTGAGCCTACCAACAGGAAAGTATCAGGTGAGAGTACAGCTTCCCAAGACAGCAGCAATGCTAACATGATGACTGATTGTACCAGTGGGCTTTACAAACAACAGCCCTTCAGTCCAAAGTCACAAACCCAGCTGGGAAGGCAGGAGCCAGCACCCCTTCAAAATCAGGCTCCTCCAGCACACTCTCAGGGTCCAGAGAGCAACACTGTGGTCCAATATGGTGTAAGTGAGCCAGCACACCAACACTTTGGCCCACAGATGGGTAGACCATTACACCCATCAAATCATCAGCCATACCCAAACCAGGGACCTCCATTACAGGGTAATAACCCTCATCAAAATCCTGCACACTATCCTGGATATCACCAGCAAGGTGTTCCATACCAGTATCGCATGGCCACTCAGCATCCTCAGGGCCATCCCAGCATGCATCCTCAGTTCCAGCAGCATCAACAGTTCTATCAGAACCACCGACATGGCAGACCTGGATTTTCACATGAGGAGTGGCATAGACCTCCATACCAGCCTCAACACCCAATGATGCCCAATTCTTACCAATCACCATCCGTTGGACGACACAAGGACAGCAGCATGTCTCCACACGGCTCGGATGGATCTGGTGGGAGCTTAATGTCACCCAGTCCTATACCCGATGGGTGTCATAGCAGTGCTTTGGAGAATAGGGAGGATGGCAGCCCTGCCAAGCAGGCAAGAACTGAAGAGCCCTCTGAACGCTCAGAGAGCCCAAAAGAGATCTTGGACCTGGACAGCCACAATGCTTCAGCCCGGCATCGTACTTCAGCTCAGCTGCACCCCAGTTTCCCATATGGGACTCGTGGCATGCATCCCAGCATGCAGCAAAGTGGTGCTCATCCATCTCATATGATGGCAAGTGGGCTGTATTCTGGCCAGCATTTTCCCAGTGCACATTTTGCACCACAGCATCCTCATCCACATTTGATGGAAGCTTTACAGAGGCCCCAGCACCTGCCTTTCTCTCCAGGTCAAACTCGAATGGCTATGTACAGGCATCCAAATGTTGCAGGGCAGTTCCAGGGAGTGATGGTTTCTCAAAGAGCAGTGGTGGCTGAACACTTACTTCGCACTGGGTAAGAGATCTCATTTATCTCTCAAATCTTATGACATAATTGATCTGGGTCCACTTACACATTCATCAACATTTGTATTTATAATGCTTTCACATCTAATGTCCTTACCTTTAGTAACTCTTTTTCTTGTCTGATAGGCACCAAATGTTGGGCACACCATCTCCCAATGGCCCAGGCAATAAACAAGGAGTATGAGAAAAAAAAAAAAGATTTATTTGGCAACCCAAGGAAAATGAACACCTTCTGCAACACTGCTTTGTCCTGGAATATACAAGGAAATGGAGACCACAACTAAAAATAGAAAAATTATTTGCTGAAAAAGGCAAGTTGTTGTACCAATTGGAGCCCAGATCCTACCCACCTTGATAAGAGGTTGGCTCAATGACCATTGACCAGTAAAGAGCAGTGAATCTTCAGTCCTGTTAATACTGTTTAAACTCCATTATACTGGTCTGCAGCTTCTCTTCTCAGCCTGGAATGTCTTTGGACTCATTCCCTACAAAGGAACAACATCTCCAAGCTCCTTTGAACAGGCCGTTTCTTAGGAAGTATAGAAACTGAATTTTTGTCCATGAGAAGAGCAAGATGCCATTAAACGGTTAAGTTAAACTCAGGTGTAGTTAGGAATGCACTGAGACTACTTAATTTTTTCCACGCTTCATGGACAAACTAGACTCTGTTGCCTTCATGTACTTGTCGAATGTTCTGTGAACGATTTTAAATGTAGTAATTCAACTCAAGGAATAAAAGATGGATCTTCTGCTCCACTGAGAAAAACACCACACCTGGAGTGTATTAATGAGGTGTTGTTCATCTCAACTGAAGCATAGTATCCTCTTTATTTCTGGTGATGTGCATTCTTTTAATGCCACTTCAATTTGAAGATTGTCTTTGATTTTCTTAGACTGGCAGAGAACTTGGCTGCTTTATTTGTTATGCACTAGGAATAGTCTTTCATACTGGAATGAGTGGCCTTGGACTTAAATTAGATGTGTGTTTCTTAGTATGGGACTAAATTCTAACTTTTCACTTAAGTTGTCTCTATCTCTGATGTGTTGTCTTGTTCCTTATTGATGTGTCCTGCTAAATGATGTGTGCACAGAATTAATCAGATTTCAGATACTGAGGTAGCCATCGTTCACCTCTTAATATTTACAGTCTGCTAGTAATCAATAGCTTTTGGGGTTCCTTGACGGCTGGTTTATTGTTTGTGACCTGATATCATTCTTCATTGGCCATCAGTCTTAAAATATTTTTCACATATTGGAATGTAAATTGGATTTGTCACAAAAATAACCAGCTGGAGTCACAATACTAACAATGCATTGGATGAGTGTATATATCAGCCTTTACACTGACTTGTAAAAGCACCCTGTAGCTCCTTTTATTAAATGGGAGAAATGTCGATGTGCTCATATTTTACATGAATGCTTCCTCTTTTAATTCAAATGACTGAATATGTCCTCAGGGTGTAGTGGTTTTAATACGGGTATTGTCGAATGAATATTTAGTGAAAAAATTACAATGAAATGTCACTGGAACTGTGATTAACTTCAATTCATCTGTGATCTTCAGTACAGACGCTGGAACCAGACAAGCAGTACTTGTCTTGTGGTTAATGTAATTTGTCACACTGTTCTTTGAATTAGTCTAATATTTGTTTTGAATGCTTAATTTTTTATGGGGGACGAGGGCTGATCGGAAAATGGAGTAGAATGGTTTTGTTTATTTTCATTGCTCCTCCTATTGTTGTCCTGCACTAAATGAATTACTTTGAATATCAGTTTGTTTTTTATGTGTCCTTATGGTCTGTCTGAATTACTGTTTTATTCAGCTCATCAACAAACCATTAAATAGTAACGTAAAATTTGTGATATGGCAGCAAGAAAATCTACCTCATAATGCCAGAATGTGGCACATTCTCTATTCCCTTCTTTTTTTTTTTTTTTTGTCACTTGTTCATGTTTGTACTCGGAACTATACTTTTTCATGATTGACGGCTTGATCCTTAAATCAACACTATAGCCTTAATATATCCACTCACAAAACCGAATGGTCGTTATTAATTTATCAGTGCCAAGTTTAAACATGATTAAAACTTCTGCATTCCACATTTTGAATGTTGTTTTTTTACAACCATCAGTGAAATGAAGGCAGCATCCTAGGTTCAAATGTTTGCCCTCATTTTGTTGTTTTATGGAATCCACACTTTAAAGTGGTTGTGCACCTTGTACAAAGGATTTGACAGTGATGTTTGTGGTACACTGAGGTCTTTTGTCCCAGAAACCTGTGATGGTGCATAATGTCGGGCGAGTATTTTTGTGGACATGTGAACTGTTTATATGTATTTTATGATCTAGAGATATGGAAATACTAGCAGCTGTGAGATGACATGGTAGTTGTCCACCATTTTGTACCTGTCTTTGCTCATAAGTTGTATCACTTTAGCAGTCTTGTCAGAAGACTGTACTACTCCACTGTTAATATGTAAAGGGATGATTTAGTAATGAACTACAAGAATGTGTTAATTTTGCTGTGTACAGATGTTTTATTTTTTCATTCACTTATTGGTGGGTATTGGGGTAACAGGTCTGTATCTCTTGAAATCCACCCTTCAACATATCTGCTGCCATCTATTCTGTCTGTACTAGTTAAGTAACTAGTTGGTTAAATGTGAATCATATTTATTTGCTCTTGTGTTTTGTAAATTTTTGTCTTTTTAAATATAAATGTTCTTTTCATGTTTGTTTTGAAACGGTTCACTTTACCTCATTAGCAAAGTTGGAATCCAAAACGACACCTGTAACTTTCATTATGTAAAGTTTACAAGTTCTTACCTGAATGACAAATTATTTTGGAAATGGACCGAAGTATTTTCTATACTGTACATTTCTTAGAATAAATTACGTTTCGTTAGATTTTGCTCTTCAAGTTGTCAATTTTCTGTGTGTTTCTCCTTTGAAAAACATATGGCACTACTATAAGTATGTGGCATTAGCTGTACCATGGCACAATGACATTTTACTTGGATAATGAAAGATTGGCATTGGCATATTTTAAATATTGGAAAAGCCGTGGTACCTTTTTTGACAGTGGTAACATGATGTACTAATGACATTTAACCACTCGTTAACTGTGACATGGTCATCTAGACATGTATATATAACCTACTGTGTTTCTGATAGTGTCTATATTATTTTGCTAGTGTAACTTACTCACACAAAGTCTAAAAGATTTCAGTCAGGGTTCAAACGCCGGAGAAACCTCACTGGACATGATCATCACCCGTATCTTTAAGGCCTTGTAAACTTTGGAAAACAAAACAAGACCGAAATGCATTTAATATATTAGCTGGATTTTGAATACGCCGATAAATCTTTGTCCTCTCTGGTCTTTTGTCCACGCGCACTGCCACACAGCAGAGCCAATGATCTTTAAGGAAAGACATGACGTCACTTTCTGTTGTGGAAGTCTGCACTGTAGTAGGGTAACGTAAGAAGTCGATCGAGCTCGGTTAAAAACAAAAACTTACATATTACCAGTGTCTTTGTATATATACATTGTATACAATCGCCAGGTAAGACATTTTCTAATTCGCAGTGTTTCGGAATGTATTTATTTTTCTGTAACGTTACGTTAATTTGGGATTAATTCAGGTAACGTTAACTGTTAACTTACTGGAGTTTTAAAGTGTTTTGGGTGAAAACCTCTTTGCTACTAGATAATTAAATAATTGAAATTCGACAGACGTTTATAAACGATATCAGAATTGAAATATGAAGAAAACGTGATCATGACTGATAATAGGTAGAGTGCAGCTCGACATGCTGTTGTGTGTCATGTGGCTTGTTTACAAGTAAGTTAACGTTAATTGGGTCTAACAGATGGTCACGTTGTTTTAGAAGGATTGATAGATTTAATTGATATCATTGTGATAGTGTATATTTTGCTTATAGAAGTAAACAGTTTCAAACAGCTGACAGCTGATTTTCCACTGGCATTAGGGAACAGCTGTGGTTGATGGTTGAAACTAGTTTTAAAGTAACAGTTGAAAAAAAAAGAAGTGCAAGCTGTGGGCAAAACCCCTTATCTCTATAACTGCAGACGTCACAGGTTAACAGCAGTCTGCTAGGACATTCAGCTTATACTAGTAAAATGCATATTTTTTTCCTTTTAAAATATAAAAAATAAAAATGAATTGATGTACATTTAGAAATAAACAGTAATAAGCAGTTTTCTACATAAAAGGGGACCCCCCTTCTGGTGGCTGCCATTTTAAGATCACATGACAAGCCAGATACTAATCACTTTATTTTTTAATTTAAATGAATATATTTTACTCTCATAATATGTCAATCATTGGTGAGACAAATGCACCCGTTTCTACTCACTGTATTTTTTTATTTTATTTAAATAAATTATTATAATATAGTTAACATTGCTAAAGAAATGGAAAACGTTTACTTGTGCGTGGAACTGCGTCATCTGTCAGTATTAAATCCAAGAACATCATATCAGTCATTGAAGTATAATCCAAAAAATCATGTAATGCACATTTAAATATTTAACAATCCACTTGTTCATTACTTTTCACATTAGCACAGAGATCAGTGGTTGAATTACATCACAGCCATGCACACACTGACACCAAGACCCCTGATGCGGATATGGATGCTGTTTCTGTGGTGTGCAGCATGTAACTGTGCACCAGATCCCAGGAAGCGGGAGGCTCTGATAAGACTGGAGGCGTCTAGACGGACAGGAGGCAACATAACACTGAATGAGAGAGAGAAACTGCTCGACTCGAAGCTTCAGAAACTGAAGCAGCATGATATAGAAGCAGGACCGTTCCCACCGTCTATGCATTTCTTCAAGGCGAAGCGCTTCATCGATCAAAGTCCTGTTTTTAGCTTGATTCAAAAGATGCCTAAAGGTGCAGTAATCTAATGATGCAGAGATATTGTGTAGTTTGTGACTTGACTGTTACTACAGTTAAAAAGTTTGGGGTCAGTAAGATGTTTTTTGAAAGAAATGAATAGGCCTACTTTCATTCAGCAAGATCATCAATTAAATTTAAAGTGCCAGTAAGACGTTTATAATGTTACAAATATTTCTATTTCAAATAATGCTGTTCTTTTGAAGGTTTCCACAAAAAATGTAAGCAGCTGTTTTTAACATTAATAATATTAATATTAATAATAAATGTTTCTTGAGCAGCAAATCAGGATTTTAGAATGATTTCTTAAGGATCATGTGACACTGAAGACTGGAGGAAAGCTGGAAATTAATCATTTTAAAAATTATTAAAATAGAAAACAGTTAATTAATTTCTAATAACACTAAACAGTATTAATATAAATGCAGCATTTTGACTTGTTTCATAAACATTAAGAACTTTTCAATGGTTGTAAATATATATGTGTGTGTGTGTGTGTGTATATATATATATATATATATATATATATATATATATATATATAAATGGTATATAAATATATAATCTTAAGTATAATGATTTATTTGATTAATCTTTTGTCCAGGTGCGGCCCTGCATGTTCATGACTTTGCTATGGTAGATGTGGATTGGCTAGTGAAGAACGTGACCTACAGGGAGAACTGCTACGTGTGCTTCACAGATGAGCAGTCCGTGCAGTTTCTCTTCTCTTCTGGACAGCCTGCATCTCGTCCACGCTGCTCCTCATGGACCCTGCTCAGATCCCTCAGGGAGGAGATTAAAAACAGCACAGAGTTGGACAACAGGTAGAGCCTGAGAAAACTGCGGTAAATCTGAGACTGTAGCTGAGGGATGTTTGTCTCCATATTTCATTTGTCTCCACAGTTTCATTCGAAATCTCACACTTTTCACTGAGGACCCAGATAGAGACTATCCTAGCCAAAACAGTGTGTGGAAGAGATTTGAACAGGCGTTCTTGGTGGCCTACGGTCTGGTCACCTATGCACCTGTTTTTAAAGACTACCTCTATGAAGGTCTCAGACAGTTTTATGAGGACAACATCATGTTTGTGGAAATCAGGGCGTTGCTGCCAGTGGTATGGATACATTTCCCCTTTAAAAAAAACACATACTAAATCCATTTAAAACTCTTTTCTGGTTTCCACCACAGAATAAGAAATAAAGTTAATTGCGACTTTTTATCTCACAATTCTGACTTTCCCACAATTGCAAGTTTATATCTCACAATTGCAAACTCGTAATTCTGAGTTTACATCTCGCGATTCGGATTTCTGGTTTCTGCCACAGAATAAAATAAAAATATAAAAGGTAATTTCAACATTTTAGTGACTTTTTCTCTCTCTGCGTTTTCAAATTATTAAACCTAGTCCCAGACTAAAAGCATTTTTGAGCTGTTTTAACTGAAAGCAACTTGCATATATCTTAAAGTATGTCAGTTCCATTGTTTTGTCTCAAGATGAACACCAGTTATGTTTTTTCTAAGGCACGTTTATAAAAGCTTTTAAATTTCCTAATTAAACTAAGGCCTAATCCTGGCTTAATCTAAGCCCTGTCTGTGAAACCGGGTCTTAAATTCAAACTTTAAACTTTTTTTATTCCATGGTGGAAATAAGCTTCCATATGAAATAGAATGTACAATAAATGAAAAGTAATATGTGCTCATTTTTATTTGAAAATTTCTAGACATATGAACTTGATGGCAGACTGCATGATAAGGACTGGAGTATGCGGGCCTGCCAGGAAGTTGTGAAGAGATTTACGGCACACTACCCAGACTTCTTAGGGGCTCGGGTTATTTTTACCGTCCACAGGTGAGATAAACATGGAACTAGATCAAATATGAGTTTGATTCAATAAGATCTGAATGAATAGAAATCATTTCCTGTTGCTCTTAGGGGAATAAATGCAACAGAGGCAGTGAAGGCAGTAGAGGAAGCAATGGCACTACAAAGGAACTTTCCAAATATCATGGCAGGCTTTGACTTTGTGAGTATTTGATGGTTCGGTGATGAGCATATTGCTGAAATATCCAATTTGTGAATAAACTTTAGAATTTGTACTCCAGGTAGGACAAGAAGACCATGGAAGACCTCTGTGGTACTTCAAGGACGCTTTGAGTCTACCTGAAGACAGGGGTGTTAATCTGCCCTACTTTTTCCACGCAGGAGAGACAGGTTTCCTTTGACATCTTTGTTCTTTCATCTGGTACAAAGCAGTGTAACTCAAAGTCGTCCTTTATGCTCAAAATGATTGAGTGCTTGCTCTTTTTTCACAGTTGCTATAGTAACATATTTCATTCGCTTTTCCCACAGATTCACAGGGAACAGATGTCGATCAGAACCTCATGGATGCTCTTCTATTCAACACCACACGTATAGGTCATGGCTTTGCCTTGGCACGTCACCCTGTAGTTAAAGAGATGTCTAGAAAGATGGGCGTACCAATTGAAATCTGCCCCATCTCAAATCAGGTATATCATCACTCAACTCATTATGCCTTTGAAGTCAAAACTGTACTTCCTCAATGCATGTTCCTGGTCTTATTGTTTTTGTGCTTGTTATTCCAAATAACACATTTGAATAAGTGTGAGCTGTTTAGGGAACTATTTTCCTAATCTTATTTAATTCAAATCACAATTCTGATGAATGTCTGTTATATAAACATGCTACAATAACAACATGTTAAACAGTTGATGAATAATAGAAATAGTGAAAAAATCTTAATATAATATGTAATAACATAGTATATAATATGTAAATAATCTACTAATATAATCTTGTGCAAGGTTATGCTATGTTTTAGGTCTGTTTTGAATTTACTATTTGAAATGAATATACACTACCGTTCAAAAGTTTTGAATAAAAGGGAGGAAAAATGAACAATATCTCTTATGCTCACCAAGGCTGCATTTATTTGATCATAAATATAGTAAAACAGTAATATTGTGAAATATTATTACAATTAAAAAAAACTTTAGAAATCATGCCAAATAATGCAGAAAATAAATTTGAATACATTTAGATTATTTCAAAGACGTTTCCAAAACAGCGTGGCCAGACGGTCGCACCACATGATATTTTGTCACTTTAAATAACAGAAAAATTACAAATAACTAATGGTTTTTGAAAAGTTAAAGTGAGTACATAAATGGAAGAGGTACTACATATATATGGTATCTTTTTATGCATTTACACAGTAAAAAATGCAATCAGACAGAAAATGTAGATGTCATGTCATATTTATATGCATACATTAATGGGTGTGTACACACACACACAAACATAATATATAATTAAAGCTGCAAGCAGCGATGAAAAGGGCCCTCGCACCCCTGCCACCGCCACCCGGCACCTTTAGGAAAGGCCTTAAGATTACACTCACCAAATTTGAAGAGGATCAGATCAAAACTGTAGGAGTTTGTTAAAGTACAACATCAGGAAATGGCAAAAACTGCCCAAAATCTGACAGGAAGTTCAAAATAACTGACTTCCTGTTGTGTTTAGGGCTATGCTCCAAGAGACTTTTTTGTAGGTATTGGGTCTTTACATGTGTGTACCAAATTTCATACCTGTACGTGAAACGTCGAGCCGGGGCAAAATGTAGGGGCAATAAGTAAGCCATTTTGCCCCACCCAATTTTTAAAACCACATCACACGTAAATTGTCACCACTTCTGAAGCGTGTGCAAAGTTTCATGATTTTTCGAGCACGTTTTGTATTTGCCACACTTCCTGCTACCAGCAGGTGGTGCTATTGCTATAATCATAATGAGCATTGGCATGTGTTCAGGACAGGACTCTTATCAAACATGTGAAGTTTGTGGCAGATTGAAAATTGTATGCCTGAGTTACTGCAGGCTGTCTGTGGTTGCCTAGCAACATCAGAACTGCAAGCAACATTAATATTGAACTTATCTGATCATGCATATATCACCAAAAGGCCGAAATTGGGTGAACTAGTGCAAAAAAATGCCCGTGCAAAATCAGTTTTTGTGTGTGTTTTTAGTAATTGTTGGTTTGGTGTGTGCTCATTGTTACAATTACACAGCAAAAGTTCAGTGACATTTTTATTTGTGCATGGTAAAAAGCACACAGTGAACTCCGAGAAAACGCTATGCTTGAGCAAACAGTTTGTGAATAGGCAACTACAAATGATGCCCGTGAAAGAGACTGTGAACGCATTGAATAGGATATGTTTAGTTGGTGAATAGCATAGGCTACTATTACACAGTAGCGACAACGTTAAGCGCACCAGAATGAAATATAATATTCAGAAGTAAACACTAACAGCATAGCTGACTTACAGATTCAGTTTACATCCACAAATGAATAAGCACCTCGATTCAGGGAGCAGTGCAAAGTGCCCGTGCAAAATCAGTTTTTGTGAGCTGATCGCCGTCAAAAAAGTTCAGGAGATATTTCTTGCGATGGCAATATGATCAAAAATAACTTTATATTGATTCAATGGATTAATAGCATTTAAAAAAAAAAAAAAAGTCATGAATTTATTGCATTTTTGGGAAAAAATAATCCGTTTTTATAATAAATCTTAAAAAATTCAAATCCAGATTTTGATTTTCAATGTTGTTATAACCTAAAGATGCTATGTGAAAGTTTGAAACAGAAAATAGTGGTTTTCACACATTTAGTGGTTATCTCACATTCGAGAGATATGCGAATAACACACAGACAGACAGACGGACGTTTCTGTAATTTATAGATAGATGGATTTATCACGTTCGGGAACCAAACTATAATATTCAGAAGTAAACAGTGTAGCTGACTGAGTGTTTATGTCAGAATGTTTATTTTTAAACCACAGCCTTCTTGGGGCTTCTTTGACCGATACAACTCTCTAATGTCAGAATGTTTATTTTTAAACCACAACCTTCTAAAAATGATATATTTAACGATATCTTTTGCATTTCTCATCCAAACAATGTCAAACTTGGCACTGCACTTACTCGTGCCCGTGGCAAGACACCTGTCGAGTTTGAAATCAATCGGACTAACGGTTCGAGAGATATGCGAGGAACAGACACACACACACACAGACAGACAGACAGACAGACGTTCCTGTAATTTATAGATAGATGTTTGTCAGGCCGCCGAGGGCACACCCTTCGACGAAAACTCTAGATCTTCGCAATTTAACGTCACAAAGGCCTTAAGATTACACTCACCAAATTTGAAGAGTATCAGATCAAATCTGTAGGAGGAGTTCGTTAAAGTACAACATCAGGAAATTACGAAAAATGCCCAAAATCCAGGAGGAAGTTCAAAATAGCTCACTTCCTGTTGTGTTTAGGGCTATGCTCCAAGAGACTTTTCTGTAGGTATTGGGTCATTACATGTATGTACCAAATTTCATACCTGTACGTGAAACCAGGAGCCGGGGCAAAATGTGGGGGCAATAATTTACCGAATTTGCCCCCCACAATTCTGAAAACCATATCACACATAAATTTTCACCACTTCTGAAGCGTGTGCAAAGTTTCATGAGTTTTCGAGCATGTTTAGGCCCTCTAAAAAGCGATTCACTTTGGAGAAGAAGAATAATAATAAACGGAGCAAAAACAATAGGGTCCTCTCACCATCGGTGCTCGGGCCCTAAATATAATTTACAAACACATATTCTACAAACAAAAACCTTTATGTGAAATGCTATTAATCATGATTAATTGACTTGACAGCACTATTTGAAATAGAAAACTTTTATAACATTATAAATGCCTTTACCGTCACTTTTGGTCAGTTTGATGCGTCCTGCGGAGTAAATGTATTAATTTCTTTCAAAAACAAAAACAAAAAATCTTACTGTTCCCAATAAGTAGGTAACACATCTTTTGTTTCATTACTAATAATGCTGTGACCCTTTGTCAGGTGTTGAAACTGGTCTCAGACCTGCGGGACCACCCGGCGACAGTGCTTATGGCTGAGGGTCATCCTCTGGTGATCAGCTCGGATGATCCAGCTCTATTTCGGGCCACTGGCCTTTCACACGATTTCTATGAAGCCTTCATGGGCTTTGGAGGAATGAGCTTTAATTTAGGCACATTGAAAGAGCTGGTCATAAACTCCCTCAGGTAACATAACTACAAGTGTCTTATTTTAGGATGAGTTTGTGAGTTTATTTTATGACCTACAACCAGACTTTTATCATTTATTCGTAACTTTTTTACCTCTCGCTCTTCATTTCTAGGTACAGCTCATTGCCAAGTGAAAGAAAGAAAGAGGCTATTGAGGTTTTGCTGGTAAAATGGGACAAGTTTGTTTTGGAAAGTTTACTTTGACAGGTAGTCCTGCATAAAAACACTGCATAAAGGCATTTAAGGTTTTCTCCTTTTGTTTGCCATATTGGTGAACATACTGGGTTGTGAATACTCCAATTTACGCTGTTACTTGATCAATGTGAAGAACTGAATGTGAAATCTTGAACTGGCCTGTGCTGCCATCTGGTGCAGAACCCGTGTACTGATCGTCTGTACTTCCACTGAAACAAAATGGCGGACTCTAGCGGTTTTGTGTGCACTTTTGTAAATACTAATTGTGATTTATGATCACCTTATGACACCTGATAAACCATAAAAAATTGTATTTATAATGTCAGTTCTATTTCATGAAAAAAGAAAATATACTTTTAAAAGTATATTTTTACTTTAATGACCTTAGTAGGTTGTTTTTAATGACACGATTTCAGTTGTTTATGAATATGTAACTCATTTTGTTTACAACATGAATGAAATAAAACTAGTGTGACAACTCCACATAACATTTGCCATCTTTGTGACCTATTAAAAATTCCAAAACATTTCCACTGAATTCCCCGGTCTATTTAAAGCCAAGGTGTTGACTGTAAAATGATATGGTTTATTGTTCCTGATCGTTGAGCCGTGATGGTGTTCATCTTTCAGGTTCACGCCGTAATGTTTATCTACTGCTGGTATTAAACTGGGAAAAGTAGCGCTCGTCTGGAATGTTGGTGTACAGATCCTGTAGATGTTCCTTCCTGTAAATGGAAAAAGTGTTTGCATTTGTTACAAAATAAATAACTCAAGTAAAAGATTATAATTTTCATACTAATTTAGTATTTATTCATATTTTTAGAATTCAATAGATTTTATTTTTTTGTAATTTTGCTGTTTTTGTCATTTACATTAGTTTATTAATATTTCAATTTAGCTTGTCATTTATTTATATTTCGGATTTAGTTATAGTAATTTTAGTACTTTTATTTTGCTGCCGAGGACACATTTCAAATTTTCATGTAGTTTATATTTTATTTTAGCTTTATTTCATAAAAACCAAAACGATTTTAATATTTTATTATATCTTTTTTATATATATATATAAATTAACAACAACACTGTTGTGTAGTCCACTGATAAACTTTAAAAGCTAAATCAATGCAAATTAAATCTCTAGGCATAGTTTGTTAAAGTACGATACCTGGAAATGGCAAAAACTGCACAAGAATTACAGAGAAAATTAAAACTTCTTGTTGGATTTAGGGTAAGTAAGTAAGTAAGTAAGTAAAATTTATTTATGACTCTAGAGACTTTTTTGAAGGTATAGACTTTGTCACATGAACAAACAGGAAACTGTTCTCATTGCATCCGCTTGTCAGATAAAGTGTCGCGATATCAATCAGCTAATTATGTTTCTTGTTGCAATTATATTCAATTTTAATATCCGAATGTTAGTTAGAATAAAAAATAAAATCATTCTAGATATCAATCTGCATTTGCGATGGACATAGCTTATGGGCAATTCCGCGCAAAACTGTCACATCCATAACACCAACACAATGCAATGGTATTTAGTTGGCGTTATGGATGTGACATTTTTGCGTGGAATTGCCCTTATGCTCATATTTGGTTGCTACTCTGAGGGCATCTTGAGTAAAACAGCTCTATATTTAATAAAACATACAAAAGACCTGAACCGAATACGGAATATTTTACAGAATACGGAAGTTGTTGCGCATAACCCCCATTGGGATGTTAGTGGAACCTGATTTCACCAAGTGCATCATCTTTGTTGATCCTGGAACCACATTCCAATCAACATACCAGACTTGAGGAACAAGTTTACAGTTTATGTTCAGGTTTAAAAACAGGGTAAGGTGCTTCAACATCATGTCATTCACCATCATTTGCCTCTGATTTTAGGGATCAATTATAGATAGGTAGGATTAAGTTTAGGGGTAGGGATAGGGTTAAGACTAAATTTTCGGACCAGGATAAACAAAATATGTTGACCCAGGAACGCGTTCAAAAAATTTTGTAGACATCTATTACATTGATGCATTGGGGCGCTTTGTTGAAATTTAGAAGGTTGCGCTATCAAGCCCCACTGACTTCTGAAACCCATATCAGATGTACATTTTAAGCACTTTTGACACGTGTGCACAGTCTAGTGAGTTTTCGAGTATGTTTAGGCCCTAGAAAATGCCATTCATTTCAGAGAAGACGATGAAGAAGAATAAACGGAGCAATTCCAATAGGGTCCTCAGTGCTCAGGCCCTAAAATTCAGTCATTTCAAATTAATTAAAATTACTGTAAGATTATTATTTCAGTAGTGTGCGCTAATTAGTCAATATACCCATTGTAACTCACCGAGCATGATGGGTCTGGGCCAGCTGTGCGTTGGTGTTGTCCAAACTCCTGCGCAGGTCCTTATTAATGCGCGCTTGCTGTCTTTCCAGTAGCAGTGCAGCCCGGGCTGATGTCATGTTCTCATGATGCTCCTGAAGCTCCTTCTCCCGTTGCTTCATGGCAGCAATCTGCACATATTTGTTTGCTTTTTAACAAATACGTGTATTTTGATCTTTTGCAACAATTCATGAAGTTACTTATTAACAGAATTAAAGTGTTTTGTGCTTTACCTTCCTATCTTCTGCTTGCTGCAGCTGGTACTGCGTGTACTGCTGGAGCTCTTCAGGACTCATTCCCTTGTAACAGTCCCGGCGCAGGCGGGACAGACCCAGCACACTTACTTTCTGTTCAGGGTTTTCCATCAGCAGGTCCCCATTTAGCTGGTTCAAGATGTCCGTCTGGTTGTTCTCCTCTTCCTCGTGACACTCTTGTAGACGGCGATGTGCGATTTCTGCAGCCTGTGGTCAAGGAACAATAGAAAATTGAGTTCTTTTTGAATTATAAAGCCTTTTTTTGTTTCTACTTTGTGGACTTCAGTCGTCAGTGACTCACCAGTGCCCGGTTAAAGTCTTTGGTGGCGATGGCTGCAGATCTCTTGTATTGTTCCTCCATCTTCTGCAGTTCAAGAGCTCGGTTATCCAGAGACATTCTGCTTTGATCGTACTGATTCACTATACGGTTTGTAAAAAGAGAAAGCATTGATACTAGGGCTGGGGGAAACAATACTGATTAATAATGGCTGTTTACAAGATTTATGAAATGATTGTTGTAAGTTTATTTCAATTAAAAGTTGTCATAAGACTGATCATGTTTTGTAATTGTTGTTATTGTATATTAATAAAATCAGTAGACTGACAATTTGCAGTCTGCCCATTAAATGTTTTATTATTTAAATATATTGGTGAATGGCAGTCATTTTATCCCCAAAATTTAGAAAGACATTTGAAAAAATGCAGTATAGTACTTAAAAGATGACAAATAATAATAATATATATATAGAATCGTGATTAATCGCATCCAAAAGTGTGTGTACTGTGTTATATATATATATATATATATATATATATATATATATATATATATATATATATATGTGTGTGTGTGTGTGTGTGTGTGTGTGTGTGTAAACACAAAACTTTTATTTTGGATGCGATTAATCGTTGCACAGCCCTAAAATATACACAAATATTTATATATTTGTATTTTTAAAAAATATTTTATTTGAATATATTTATAAATATTATTTAAAGTATACTGTCTTCATGATGCTGGTCTTCTGGTTTAATGTGTTACAAAACTGTTATGTTAGGTGCAAGAAACCTGTTCAACAAATTTTAATCGATTCACAGCCATAATGTAGTTTCAGAAAGAATCAAGCCAAACATTCAAGACTGGGACCAAAAGTCACTGAAAATTGGTAGGGCTCATAAGGAGCTGCCATTCAGCAAGTGAACATACCTTCTTGTTGTAGCTGTTGTTTGGCTCGCTCCAGTTCTTCTTGCTGTTGAAGGGTCCATGCTCTGAGCTGCTCCTGCTGCTTCTTCAGCCTGTTCTTCTGGCTCAGATCTTCTCCAGTCAGTCCCGGGAGAAACCGCACACCTTCCTGCTTCTTCAGCAGCTCTGGATTGTTCAGATCAAACTCACGTCGGCTGGTTGTTTGTTGGAATTGTTCCCTAAATTGCACGATGGCTTCATTCAGCAGGCGCTCATCTTTCTTCTGCCGCTGCTCCAGGACACAGGCTACACGATCACTGCACAGCAGGTCATCAGCTGAAAACACACAGGAGAAGAAGCTTCTGAGTCAGCCTCAATGTAATAGTGAGTTATGTTATTCAAGGTATCCAAAAAGGTTTTGTTTTTTGTTTTGGAAAAAAACTCTTTCCACACACTCACACACACTCTTGTATGAGGACTTGCATTGACATAATGATTTTTACTAGACTTTTTTCCCTCAGTTTTTCTTTTCCAGACAGTTATTCCACCTTGATTTTTTTTAAACAGAAATTGAAAATGTTAATTGTAATATATATATATATATATATATATATATATATATATATATATATATATATATATATATATATATTTTTTTTTTTTGGCTGGTTTTGGTGTTACTCACCATAGACTTTCAGTTCGTTTGCCTCGCGTTGGTCTTTCTCTCTTCGTTCTTTAACTTGATGGTCAAGAGCATCATAGTCAAGCTGTTCAAGATAGAAATCAACAAAACGATTTTGCAAATTCCATTTACAGCTGTATGAAGATGTTTTCAGCAAACAGACTTACTCCAATCGTGCGGACTCTGTCATTAAAGATCCTCTCTCGACGTTGCAGCTCCCTGTTTCTCTTTCTGTCAAGTTGAACAGCTGCGATTCGGTCTGACAGAAGCTCAACTTGATCCATTGTAGCCTATATCACCACTATAGATCGATATAGCGAGCAATACAATGAAATGTTGCAACTGGATGTCACGAAACGACGGAATGGGAAACTCACAAACAAACACGTTGCTAAGAGACTGGATACATGTTAAAAAATTGCGCCCTCTCTCTATTATTTCTCAGTTAAGTTAGCGCTAAACGGAATGTCCAACAAACCACACACACACAAATTAATTTCTATTATAGCCTATATTTGAACAGTGTACGGGAAACACATTTCAAAACTTAGGCTTTGACCCGGCATGGGACCTTTATATAACCTACTACAAGTAATTTGTAATTATGTTGCACACAAACACAATGTCATTGTAATAGTGCTCTCAGTCTTTGAGTAAACTGTTTAGGAACATTTTGAATTGATAATAGGCAACTTAAAACATGATTATGAAATGTAAATTAAAAAGGTGTTTCTGTTACAGATCTCGCAGTAAGAGTATAACTTTCAAATGTTTAATGTGCAGTTGTTTCAAAGTAATAAAACCTGTTATGTTAAACAGTTGATTTAAACTGGTAGCTGAAATATCTGTTTTATTTTCAATTTTCTATTACATTGATTCACAATGTTTTCACTCACTTTTTCTTAAATTTCCTCTTAAAAATCTTTGATGACATGTTGTATTGTCCATTTTTGTCCAGTGCATGTTTGCAAAATGAGATAGTAGTAGGAATCCTGTCCTTGGCCAAGCTCAAGACATCGGTTTGTGTTTCTATTTCTTATTGCATTTCCCTAATTGTAAAACAGAAACCATAAAATTATTATAAAAAAAAAAAAAAAAAAAACGAATAAAATGCAGAGCAGGACCATACCTGAGTGAAGTCCCAGTATATACTCAGTCCTTTCTCCTTGGCTTGTTTACAGTCATGTAACCCTGGTGTGCTTCCACTACCGGGATCCGTTAGACAACGGTTGGAGTTGTATGTGTGAGATTTGATTCCTCCAATGTAGATCTCTCCATTACGGTTGTAGTGACAATGCTGTAAGAGATGTTGAAATGAAGAGTGCTTTTTGGACATAGTTATTCACAGTAAAGGTTTACACTTACACACCTGAGGGTTATAATTATGACACTGGTACAGAATAGGTACACTTCCAGGAACAGGTCCTTGATCAACGCAGTGGTCTTCTTTAAGATCATTCTTCAACTGTCATGAGAAACAAACAGCAGCAGTTTAGTTATGACTGGTTTAGATGGAGCAGCTATTTACTAAACTTTATTTATCTCTTCTTGGGATAGAAATTGTGTAAGACTTTGAGCAACTTACCACGCCATAACCCATTATGTCTTTCCATCTGTCTAGCAGCGGATATACATTTTCCAGATACCATTTGAAGGGCTTACATTTGAGTTTCTCTCGCAACTCTTTTCTTTCAGTCACATCACCAATATCAATCCCATGATCCTAGAGGAAAAACAGTAATTTGATCAGGTCCAGGGTGACAATAATATAATGATTAATTACATTAAGTAATAAACAAGACTGTTAATATTCAACTTATCCTGAGCTAACCTTGAAACATGTTTACTATTACTGTTACCTTTAGAGGGAGATTCCAGGCAATATTCACATTTGATTTATATTCATCCATCCAGATTTCAGCCACTCTCAAAGCATTTCGAATCATGGGTTTGCTGAGATCCGGTGAATAAGGCTTATGTGCTCTTTCAATGTGTGCAATCTTTGAACATGGCACCACTTCAATACTCCCGCCACAGAGCCAGACCTGATTTATTAATTAAATATCAGATATTGATCAAATTCAAGCACTTTTTACACATATCATAAGCAATGTGCAGTAATAACTTACACGTAATGCTAGTTCCACATTTTCACCCCCATAAATTGTCATTCCTTCATCCAAAACTCCAATTTCTCCCAGGAATTGACGATCAGCGACCAGGATACCCATGACTGAGGGACTCCTAACAGTGCAGAAAAAGTAACTGACTATTTGTTCTACTTCAATCAAATGATAAACTGCAAACTGTAGTCTATATTTATCAAAACAAGTATGTCATGCACAACATGGAATTTTCGTTCCAAGCTTAAAGAAAAATGGCTCATTATGTGAGTAAAATCTCAACTGATTCATTCAAAATTACTGATTCATTTTAGCCTAGAAATCTAGACGCACCCTAGCGGCAGCAAAATGTATTTCGCAGCCTAGAGTACAGTCTAGCAACTCTCAATCTATTTTTTACAGTCTATGCTCTCAATACACCTTCTAGCAGCAAAAACCCAGATTGGGTCAGGCCAATCACGTCGTGTATAGAGCAGGCGGGGCGGGCTTAACATATGACGACAGAGTTGCGACGGCTGCTACTTGAAAACAAAGATTGGCGGCTGCAGCTGTCGAACAACGGTCTTTCGAATCGGCTTTGGCCGCGACTCTGGAGGACTTGGAGTTAAGTTTTTCTTTGAGAAAAGAGCGAAGAACGGCACAAGTCATTCTTAAAAAAAGGAAGATGTGTTCGTCGTTTTGCCGGCCAAATATGGCAAAAGTTGAATCTATCAACTAGCTCTGCTGTTGGGAAAACGCTCTGGTTGGGTGAAGCGCTGTCCTATTGTGTGCAGAGGGAATTTGAAAGACAGCCGTTTATCCCGCCCCTCGGAGTGAGCCGTGTCTATGGAGAGTTGCCAGACCCAACATCTTGATGTAGGTCTGGCTTGCCAGGCTAGATTCATTTAGGAAATAAATAAGCAACTGTCTTCATAAATGTTGCATTGTTCACTTAACTGATTTGATCAAAAACAGATTAATTTAGGAAAGAACTCAACTAACAAGGAATGTTCTCAGAACTGTGGCTAAAGGTCCTCTCAAAGTTATAAACATAATTATGTTTGTTTGGTAACGTTAATAGAACTAGTGCAAAGTGCCTGTGCAAAATCAGTTTTTGTGTGTGTTTTTAGTAATTGTTGGTTTGGTGTATTTGAGTGCTCATTGTTACAATTACACAGCAAAATTTTAGTTACATTTTTATTTGTGCATGGTAGAAAGCAAATGATACTGACATAATGACATAAAATAAATATGGAAAATTGAACTACACTATTGAGGGAGCAGGCTAGTGAACTCCGAGAAAACACTACGCTTGAGCAAACAGTTTGTGAATAGGCTACTACAAATGATGGCCGTGAAAGAGACTGTGAACGCATTGAATAGCATATGTTTAGTTGGTGAATAGCATAGGCTGCTATTACACAGTAGCGAAAACGTTAAGCGCAGTAGAATAAATATTCAGAAATAAACACTGTAACTGACTTACAGATTCAGTTAACATCCACAAATGAATAAGCGCGGCGATTCAGGGAGCAGGCTACACAGTGAACTCCGAAAAAACCGCTACGCTTGAGCAAACAGTTTATGAATAGGCTACTACAAATGATGGCTGTGAATAAAATATTATATTCAGAAGTAAACAGTGTAACTGACTTAATGTTTAGCTGACAGAGTGTTTATGTCAGAATGTTTATTTTTCAACCACAACCTTCTAAGTGCTTCTTTTACCGATATATTTAACGATATCTTTTGCATTTCTAATCCAAACGTCCAACTTGGCACTGCACATACTTGTGCCCGTAGCGAGACACCTTTCAAATCCATCAGACTTATGGTTCGAGAGATATGCGAATAACAGACACACAGACAGACAGACACATTTTAAAAATGCATCTGTCACATTGTAAGGCCATTTAAAATGAACTAGAAAGTGAAGGTATTTAAAATGGTGAAAAATTTACACCACTTACTTCCCTGGTTCTGATGGGTCGTTCATTTTGTACCATTCTGGCCGGAAAGACTCGTACATACACCAAAGGTTCCAGTCAAACGCATGAGCAGAGGGGTTATATTTAATAATCTCCAGGGTGTCAAAACGCACTTTGTCAAACACTGGCGAAAGCACAATTGTCCTGTCTGCTTTGATTCTTGCAAGCAGTGGCTCTGCCCTAGAACAATAAGGCATCAAATGTTTATTTACTAAAGACAGTTTAAGATCCTCATGTTATCATCAGACTGTAGTATTTACCATTCCTTGTGAACCTCAATATGGGCATCCAGAATGGCCACCACCTGGCCTTTGGCCGCTTCCCAGCCTGACATTCTTGCCTTGGCAAGACCCATCTGCTTTTTGTGTCTCACTTTCTTGATTAAGCCAGGTTTGTCTTTATTAATGAGACCAATGTACCCATCTATAGGCAATTGCAGATCCTCTGTTAAGAAATGTAAAATATTTAATAGCATTATATTGTTATATTTAATTATTTATATTATCATATAATAGCCTGTATTAGAATATTTAACAGAATAATCTATAAATGAATTCATGCACAATGTGTAAATATTTATTATTTTCTTTATAACCTCATGCTTCATGCTTAACAGAAATTTTTTTTTTAGAAAAATAACAATACAGTTCAAAGTATTTTATTTGAACATCTAATATCTAAAAAAAAAATTCTTCTCCAATAAATAAAATGTAACAAATATTTAGGGCAAAACTAACCATTCAAGCTGTAGTCGTCCACCAGGATGATTTCTGTTAGTAGATGAGCAGGTGTTTTGTCAATGATGCTGCGGACTGCCCTTTTAATGACTGAGAGAGCCTCATTTAAATAAATCAGAACCACACTAATAGATGGCAGGTCCTTTGGGTAGATCTTCACAGTACATCTGTATATATATATATATATATATATTCAAATGAGTTTATAAATGCATTTCACTACCAGCAAGTTTGGAGTAGAGTGCTCATCAAGCCTGCATTTATTTGATCAAAAATAGTGAAAAAACACTACTTTAGTGTTTTTTTTTTTTTTTTACTTTACTTTATTTATCAAAAAATCTTGAAAAAAGTATCAAAGGTTATAAAATATATATATCAAGCAGCACAACTGTTTCCAACATTGATAATAAATCAGCATATTAGAATGATTTCTGAAGGATCATGTGAAACTGAAGACTGGAGTAATGATGCTGAAAATTCAGCTTCGCATCACAGAAATGAGTTATATTCTAAAGTACACTGAAAAAAAAAATGATTATGGCCCCAATTAAATTAGGCATAATGAAATTTTGCTCATTTAAATTTAGTCGTTGATTGAAATTTTTTAAAATCATTGGTTTTATGGGAATTACATACGTTTTGAACCAAGCTATGTGAATTAATTAAAGTCAGTTAAAAAAAAAGTAAGTTGGTTATCTGCGCATACGCGTAAATGCACAGATTCTTTGCCGCCGTTTCCAGACAGCTTCATGCAGTGCGAGTGAGTTGAACTTTATCATTTGCACAGCAAGTAATATGTCATATTATGTATCACTATATAACTACCGTTTTATTGCAATAAATTGCTCAGGTTTAGAACACGTCTTCCACAGACAATTTTCACAGTGACTAAACCGGCCTACGTCGCACGCGCCACGCGCACATAATTTTACACATATTCCCAATGTTATGTCACAGAATGTACTTTTAAGGTAAATTTGTTGCTTTATAAACTTAAATTATACTGTCTGTTTGTAAACATGAGATAGCTGGGCGTCTTTAGCTGAGCACCTGATGTTAGTGATGTTACGTATGACACTGAAGCTTCGATGTGCGTATCGCCCATGCAACACAATTTCTATTGAAGCCCCGTATCGGAGTGTGTATTGGTTTACTGTCCAATCACGTGCGCGTTTCACTTTGGGTGTCAGAAGGCTCGAAGCCCAGGGGCCGGTTTCACAAAGATAGACTTTGACTACGGCTTAGATATAGTAGATAGTCAGACTTCAGATAGACATCTAAATCAGACCGTTGCACAAAGCACTTAAGACTCTGACTATCTTAAGTAGGACTACACTGCAATGCATTCTGGGTAAATTAAGACACTTTTCAAAACAATAGGTTACTGTCGTAACCCCATCGACTGGGAAGAGTATGGGGAGAGTATCCGTATCTGACCTCTGCAGAAGCATCCAATTGCACCAAGTCTGGCTAGACAGACAGAAGCGCGCAGCCAATGCCAGGTAAGGCCCTGTGCCCGGTTGCATAAAGCACCTTAAGTGGTAATTTCCCCTTAAGTTCGCCCTTATGTTTCCCTTAAAGGGGTGATGAACTGAGAAATCAAATTTTCCTTGAGCTTTTGACATATAAGAGATCATAATACTATAATAATATCCTGTAAGTTTCAGAACTGAAAACTACCTTGTTAGTCCAATAAAAGCTTTTATAGACATCAGGCTCAGCAAACAACTCGTTTTTCAAAGTGGGGATCTATGACGTCAAAGAGGATAAAACACCGCCTCCACAAAAGAAGATCAACGCCTACTTCAACACGGCCTGTTTAGCCTTGCCCGCCGATTCGCCCAAACATGCTAAATAGACATGATGATTGCTAAACCGGATCGAGCTACTTCCAACTAATAAACATGCTGTTTAGGGGAGACCGGGGACAGTTGTAACAGGGGATGGTTGCAACATGTCATTTTTCTCCAATCAGAAACAAGCTAGAGTGATGACACTCACACTGAACATGCACAGTTAGACCCTCCTCCCACCAAGAAAACGGTAGACACATTCAACATCTGCTGCTGCATTTATTGAACAAAACTTGTTTTGGAGGTATGAAAGTAATTTTTTTCACTAGATATATTTTTGTCATACTGTCCTGAAATTTTGTATGAATTAATCAAAACTTACTTAAGTTTGAATTACTGTTGTGCTGACTTCTAAGTGACATGGTTAGCATGTGTCAAAGTCAGTGTGTCTAGCAGGAATATGATGTTCTGTCATGGCTGATAGGGTCGGGGACGGTTGCAACAAGTTATAAATTGCATGTTTAATAAAAGTTTGTTGCATTGCAAATTGTTCAATTCTTCCTGTCTGACACTAAAATATGGAGAGATTGAATAGCATCTGTAACACCTGCACACTGAATCTATGTAGGCCTATGTTCTACGCATGAACAAACAAAACTCAATAACCGTTATTTGATAAATATGACTAAATAAATAAATAATAGGCTACAATAATATTATTGAAATAAATAATACTATAATATTATAGTAGGCCTAAAACAGTTAATATTTTCAGAATTATATGCTCATTGAGACAAGAAGATTAAGTTAATTAATTAAATTTAAGGTATTTTTAATCATGTTGCAACCGTCCCTGGGTTGTGTTGCAACCGTCCCCTGGGTCGGGGTCAGTTGCAACATCTGACTTCTTCCATTCAAATAAATACTGTGAACGATATGTCATATATAATCATCTTTAAATGGTATGGGTAATTAGCAGACAGATGCAAGTTTAATATATACAAATTTGGCTGGTCTAGTCCAAATAGTCTCTGAGTAATTGAGAGAAATGCAAAAAGTGTTGCAACTGTCCCCGGTCTCCCCTACTAAATATTGTGCGTGCCTGTTCGTGGAAGAAGACAGTCTGCATAAGCTTCCTTCGGATTCCAGCATGGTTAAACTTTATTAAATCAGTCAATCACAATTTCCCGACACGGATCTGCCAGCAACATGTAAGTAACCATGTGTATTCTAATGCCTGATCTGCGATCAGTGATTTCTGATGTGTAATTATTCAAGTTCAGATATCTTTCTCTTAAAATCGTTCAATACTGTTTATGGATAAGTGACTAAGCGATCGATTTCACATAATTTCTCATAGTATTATGAAAATAATATTTTTTAAACTGTCATTAAATTATATACAGAAAGCGATCAAAGAACGACTAAGCTATTCTATTCGCCCAAGCTGTCAATCAAACAGCACGGCGCGAGCCGCGAGAGCTTTCTGGACACTTACCAAACTCGTGATGAAATAATGACACTGTTACACTACACAACGAAGCTCTTACTGTGTATTCACATCGTGTTTGCATTGTGATTTGGTGTAAGCATTTGTGAGAGTGCAAAAATTGCGTTGCAATGATAAGATCTTTATTCACGCGATCAACAGACTGTCTGTCATCTGCAGTGCTCATCATTCTGCAACCTTTCATGTGATGGAATAGATTTAAATATAATGCTTTAAACGATACTTTTCATGATGTGTTAATCTCGATAGCTGTAATAGTAAAAACGTAGTAAAAGTTTTCGAGAGAGTTCATGTAACAATAGCTATTTCATATGCAAGCATGTCAGCCAATCACAGCAGTGGGCGTTTGCATTGCAGTCTCACAGCAGACACGCCCCTTAAAACGGAGCGTTCAGATCTGAAGCTGAAATGAGGCTTGGAAAAATGGCTTTTATTTATAAATTATGACAATTTTTGATGTAAAAATCATACTAACATTATAAGGGCACCCCAGGCAACATTATAAAATAATAAAACAATCCAGTTCATGACCCCTTTAAACCTAAGGGTGTTGCAGAAAAAAACCCTTAAGTGTTACTTAAGGCTTTCTTTAAGTGAAACGTCATAAACACTTAGAATTTCCCTTAAATGCTGTTTTTTCACTTAAATAATCCCTTAAAAAGTGTTAAGTGTTGCATAAAACCCCTTAACGGTCATTTCCCTAAGTATAACTTAAGGTTTGGAATAGGGATGCAACGATACCATTTTTTCAGAACCGATCCGATCTGATACCAAAAATTCTGAGTATCGGCCGATACCGATCCGTACCGATACCAGCGCAGTTTTTTTTTTAATCAAGTAGAATTTCTATAACTCTGTGTTGAACTGATAATAAGAACTGAAAAAAGAAAAACAACAACAAAAAATATATGATCGTAATCTGACATAAATGCTATTATAAAATAGATTAGTGGATAATTCAGCAGTAAAATTTAGTCTAGAAAAATCACGAGTGCACAATAATTGTATAAAATCTGAACATTTTGTGAAAAAAAATGTTTAGTGGGGAACAAATTAGAGACAATAAGTGTAACACTAAATCTGGTAAAACTTTACACATTGCTCTTTGTATTGTTGTAAAATACATTCATGAAAAACAAGATAAAAATCAAAAATAGCAATTATTTTATATCCTACTATAAAATTTAGACATTTTTTAAATGTATAGCACAGCTGTTTAATGAGGTAGCAACATAATAGATAGGACAGAACAAGAACGGCTATTGATAATCTTTCATTGCGTCACTGTATTATGATATGAAAGGCTCCAATACAGTGCGGCACAAAGCGCTTATGCGCATCGCAAGCGCAGAATGATGCGCTTGAAGCAACATGAGTCACAGCGTGCAGCGCGTCGAGTCCGCATTGAAAAGTTTAAAGCACAAAGAAAATACATATTGATGCGTAGTGTATTATACAGTATATATCTATGCAATAGTCTATTTAGCATTTTCTTTTAACAGTTTTAAATTTCAGTTACTGTACGCGTGAAGAACGTACTCGGTTACTAACGTAACCTCGGTTCTCTCTAGAAGAGGGAACGAGTACTGCGTTTTATCAAAACGCTACGGGAAAAGTCTCTTTTCACGAAACACTGAAGCAAAAATTATCCTTTAATTTTCATATATGTAAAACGCGTTGCGGCAGCAGCAGACAGCTATGGCGAGACGGCTTGCTCGCTCATTGGCTGCTCTGCGGCAACTGCTTAAGCCTATCGAGCGAGGCCGGAGATGACATCAGGCCAATGAGGGCGCTTCGCGCCCTCCTCGCCACTTCCCGCCGAAACGGGCGTGGCTTACCTCTATAAAAGGAGCTCGAGAAGGCTGACTCACTTGATTTTGATCGCCGAAGCGAACCAGAGTGAACCGTACGCACGGCAGAGAACGCAGTACTCGTTCCCTCTTCTAGAGAGAACCGAGGTTACGTTAGTAACCGAGTACGTTCTCTTACGAGAGTCCTCTCGTACTGCGTTTTATCAAAACGCTACGGGAACCCCTTGCAAAACGCCGTGCGTGCTGGGATAAAAAACACTGATCACCGGAAGCTATTTCAGGCATACAGTGCATAATCACCAGATTGACTCACACAGAGTCAGGGAATAAGGGCGGGAGCCTTGATTCCCTAAATTGTAGCGTCGTAGAATAGACATGTCCACAGACGCAAGTATAACATCACATAGACAGGGTAGGGAGCCTGAACTAATGTGGAAATGTGGGTCTTACACAGTTCTGCCCAAGATAGTCGGTAGCGCATAGCGCGTGAGTTTCAGCGGTCTGACTAGACGGCTGAACGGATTACACCGACAAAAGCTTAGCCTGCAAGGCGGGAACCTCTAGGTTATAAAACCTGATAAATGTAGACGGCGAGGCCCAGCCTGCCGCCGTACATATATCCTGTAGGGAAATCCCGCTGGACCAAGCCCACGAAGAAGCCACGCTTCTCGTGGAGTGCGCTCTGACTCCCAACGGGCATGGAATGCCCTTGGCAGTATAAGCCAGCGCTATGGCGTCAACTATCCATCTGGATAGACTTTGTTTCGAAACAGCCATTCCTTTGGAACGTCCACTGAACGAGACAAAGAGCTGCTCTGTCTGTCTGAAGACAGCAGAGCGGGACATATAAGCTCTTAAAGCCCTAACAGGGCAAAGAAAACTCGAGTCCCCTTCCTCACTTGATGCCGGCAGGGCAGCCAGGGAAATGACCTGAGCCCGAAAAGGCGTGTTGAGGGATTTCGGCACATAGCCGTGCTTAGGTTTGAGTATGACTTTAGAGTCATTAGGACCAAACTCCAAGCACGCCGGGCTCACAGAGAGCGCGTGCAGGTCGCCTATGCGCTTCACTGAAGCGAGAGCCATCAAAAACACTGTTTTGAAAGACAAATGTTTGAGGCTAATAGACTGGATAGGCTCGAAAGGGGCATCTTTCATGGCCGCTAGGACCGTAGAAAGGTCCCACAAAGGAACTGAAGGAGGTCTAGGCGGATTCAGTCTCCTAGCTCCCCTGAGGAAGCGGATGACTAAATCATTCCTTCCCAGCGACTGACCCAGCGTTGAACCAAGGAACGCTGAAATAGCCGCCACATACACTTTGAGCGTGGAAGGGGATCTGCCCTTATCCAACAGCTCTTGTAGGAAGGAGAGAACCTCCGTTACCTCACACTCGAGGGGTGAAATGCTCCGAGCTGTACACCAGCCGGAGAAAACCGACCACTTCGAAGCATAAAGCCGCCGTGTCGACGGCGCTCTAGCCTGAGTGATGGTATTTACGACTCCCTCTGTGAGACCAACGGGTATCCGTTGAGCACCCACACATGAAGGGACCACAGTTCCGGGTGTGGGTGCCAAATCGAGCCCCCGGCCTGCGAGAGGAGATCTCTCCTCAACGGCAGTGGCCATGGATCGATATCTGTCAACTGCATAAGAACTGGGAACCATATCTGGTTCTCCCAGAACGGAGCTACAAGCAGGACTGGGCATTTCGTTTCCCTGACCCGTTCCAGCACCTGTGGCAGGAGGGAGACGGGGGGAAAAGCGTATAACGGGCAGCGCGGCCACCTTCGGGACAGCGCGCTGCCGGTTTTTGAAAAGAATGCGGGGCAGTGCGCGTTTTCGCGGGACGCGAAAAGGTCCCCCTCCGCTCTGCCGAATCTCTCCCACAACAGCCGGACTGTTTGTGGGTGTAGAGACCATTCGCCCGGGGGAACATTGTTCCTGGACAGTCTGTCTGGGCCCACATTCTGAAGCCCAGGTACATGCACTGCTCTCAGCGAGCGTAAGTTGTGCTGAGCCCATAATAGGAGGCGTTTCGCCAGCCTGTACAGGGATATGGATTTCAGACCGCCCTGGCGATTTATGTAGGACACCACAGCCATGTTGTCCGAGCGGACTATGACGTGTTCGTCCTTGATGCGGGGACAAAAACGCGTCATCGCGTTGTGCACTGCCAGCATTTCTAGGCAGTTTATGTGTTGGAGCTTTTCTCGTTCCGACCACAGGCCGAAGAACGGTCTGCCCTCGAGCAGAGCTCCCCATCCCGAGGTGGATGCGTCTGTAGACACCATCCTCACTCTCGAGGAAGTCCCCAGGCTTACACCTGATTGGTACCAGTCGTCCGCCATCCAAGGCGTCAGGGCTGAAACACAGCTGTGATCGACCTTGAGGCGTAATCGACCGATCGCCCACGCTCTGCGCGGTACCCGCGCTTTCAACCAGAACTGCAGCGGGCGCATGCGGAGCAGGCCCAGCCGGAGAACTGACGATGCTGAGGCCATGAGACCCAGCATCTTTTGAAACTTCCTGAGCGGGGTGACAGCGCCGCGGCGAAAAGACCTCGCCGCGCGCTGAATGGCCAGCGCGCGCTGTGGTGACAGCCGCGCTGTCATAGACTGTGAGTCCAGAACGACACCCAGAAACGAAATCGTTTGACTGGGGTTCAATGAACTCTTCGTCCAGTTGACTGTGATACCAAGATTCTCGAGGTGATCGAGTAAAATGGTTCTGTGCTCCACGAGCTGTGATCGTGATTGAGCTAGGATCAGCCAGTCGTCCAAATAGTTCAGCACTCGCATGCCTCTGAGTCTGAGAGGAGCGAGCGCTGCGTCCATGCATTTCGTAAATGTACGAGGTGCTAGGGACAAGCCGAATGGCAGGACTGTATACTGGTATGTCTGACCCTCGAAGGCGAATCTCAAGTATCGCCTGTGGTGTGACGCTATCTGTATTTGAAAATACGCGTCCTTCAGATCTATCGACATGAACCAGTCTTCTCGGCGAACGTGCGCGAGAATTTTGCTGGTTGTGAGCATTTTGAAACTGCGTTTCACTAATACTCTGTTCAGCCGTCTTAGATCCAGTATGGGTCTGATACCGCCGTCCTTTTTGGGGACTAGAAAGTATCTGCTGTATAGTCCCCCTTCGCTTAGGGCTGGGGAAACGCGCTCTATCGCCCCTTTGCTTATCAGTTTTGATATTTCGGCTCGAAGTAGGTGAGCTACTTCCAACGAAAACGTAGTTTCGACGCGCGCTGTGAAGCGGGGAGGGCGTCGGCAAAACTGTAGCGAGAAGCCTCTCTTTATAATGCCTAGCACCCAGTCCGAAACCCCTGGGAGCGCTGCCCATGCATCTGCATGGCTGGCTAGGGGCTGGATACGGAGCGCGCTCTGATCGCCGTGCGACAGAGGCGCTTCGGGGGATACAAACATAGGCGTTATGCCTGTGGCATTTGAGGCGGGGCGCGCGCTTAATACAGCGGGCGAGACTCATCCTCGACCTCGCTACAGTGCTTAGCTGAGTGAGGGAGGGCTGAGAAAGTCTCATAGGACCCATGAGAGCGAGTAGATGTGGGCTGGGAGCGGGCACATTTACTGCTTTGGGCGCGGCGTCTGCCTGAGCAGAGCGCGCGCTCACAGTTCTCGTTTTTACAGAGAGCCTGTGATGTGTTAGACATAGTGTTCGTGGGCACTGGGAAGTGGGCACTCTCACTATGCTGGAAGCGCAATCGACCTGAGTCGATTTTATGTGCGCGAGCCCTAAGTGTAGGGCTGTGCTTACGTGCAGTGATGGGCACTGAGGAGTGGGCATCGAGACTACATTTATAGCACCATCGGCCGTGGCCGGGACACCAGAAAATACACTCTTTCTGAGATTTATCTGGGTAGCCGTGAAAACGGCTTTTGTGTGCAGGCAAGCGGGCAGCAGTGCGGGCTTGCTCTCTGCAGAAAACACTGGAACAGTCGCAAATCTTGGGACTGAAACAGTGGGGCGCTTGGGTGAGAGGCCGGCCGCAACGGGACTCACACACCTGCGCTTTCCTAGGCTTGCTAGGACTTCTTCGGCACTTCAGGCTTTACCACGATCTTCGATCGCGGCCCGCGCGAGGAGGGGCGCCGGGCGCTGGACCGAGAGCGGGGCCTCGAGCTGCGCTGCTGTGGCTGCTGCGATGAGGCGGCCGAAGGCGGGGGCTGAGGCTGAGAGCTCCGCGGGGTCCGTTTGTCACGACCCGCTGCAGAACCGGAGCGCTTCGGCAGGAAGTGCTTGAAGGCTTGAGACGCTTTTTGGGCCTCGGTAAATCTCTCCACGAACTCGGAGAGAGAAGAACCAAAAAGGCCGGTGGAAGACAGCGGGGCATCGAGAAACGCAGTGCGCTCGGAATCGGCCATCTCCGTGAGCGTCAGCCATAAGTGTCTCTCAGCGACAGTGGCGGAAGCCATACAGCGTCCCATGGCTTGTGCGGCGGCTTTAGTAGCTCGGAGCGTGAGATCTGAAGCGCTCCTTAAATCCGCGATGCAGATAGCGTCAGGTCCCATCTCGTCCAGTTTACGGAGGAGATCACCCTGGTAGATCTGCAGCGTAGCCATGGTGTGTAGCGATGACGCGGCCTGCCCAGCGGCGGAGAAGATTCGCGCGAGCAGCGTCGACGTCATGCGGCAGGCTTTAGAAGGCAACACCGGTTTAGCCCGCCGTCCAGCAGAGGGCGGGCAAAGGTGGGTCGCTATCGCCTGTTCCACCGGCGGAAGAGAGAGGTAGCCTCGGTCTCCGGCATTATCCAGAGAGGAAAATGCGGGTGACACAGATGAGCGCGTCCGCGCAGAGAAGGGCGCGTTCCAGGCCTTCGCAACTTCTTCATGTAACTCAGGAAGAAAAGGAGCGGGCTTAGATTCCGGAGAAGTGCGCTCACCAGGGAGGAAGCTACCATCCAGCCGGGTTCGAGAGGGGGGCTCCGGTGCAGACCACTCGAGGCCGAGGCTCGCCGCGGCCAGCGCGAGTACTCGCATGAGCTCCTTCTCAATGTTGGCTCTCGTTGAGGGCTTGCGGGCAGGAGGCGCGAGGTCCTCAAAGCTCGCCCAATCCTCGCTGCCTGAAGCTATCAGAGAGCAGGAATCCTTCTCCCCCGACGCAGCCTCTGAACCGACTTCCTCTGATGAAGCGGCGGCAGACTGCGGGCGCTGAGCATCAGGAAGTGATTCGAGAGAGGCCGGTGAAGCTGGCGGGCGAACCGGCGAGCTTGGTCGGGCTGGAGCGGGTTCCGGGACCCGCTGCGAGCGGCGCTTTTTACGGCGCGGCATCGCGGCGGTGAATGCAGGCTTGGAAAAGGATGCCAGGCGAGTCCTCAGAGTCACCATCGGCAAAAGCTCGCAGTGAGGGCATCCGCCGTCAGCGAGCGCGAGCGCTGCATGGTCCTCACCCAGGCAGGAAACACAGATGACGTGCTTGTCTCCCTCGGTGAGTGGGGCTCGGCACGAGCCGCAAGAAGGCATCTTAAAAAAGACGCAGCTCTTTTAGGGGTGAGTGTTGCAGAAAACACACACACACACACACAGAAAGGCAATGAAAAGGATATAGGTGCCGGAAAGCGCAGCAGGTACGGCTGTAGAAGGCGGCGTTGGCCAGCAGCTTCGAGTGCTCGTCCCGCTGATGTGCTTGCTTCAACGACGCTGCTTCCGTGATCCAGCGATGCGTGCGCTTCGCTGAAGAGATTAAAAATCAAGTGAGTCAGCCTTCTCGAGCTCCTTTTATAGAGGTAAGCCACGCCCGTTTCGGCGGGAAGTGGCGAGGAGGGCGCGAAGCGCCCTCATTGGCCTGATGTCATCTCAGGCCTCGCTCGATAGGCTTAAGCAGTTGCCGCAGAGCAGCCAATGAGCGAGCAAGCCGTCTCGCCATAGCTGTCTGCTGCTGCCGCAACGCGTTTTACATATATGAAAATTAAAGGATAATTTTTGCTTCAGTGTTTCGTGAAAAGAGACTTTTCCCGTAGCGTTTTGATAAAACGCAGTACGAGAGGACTCTCGTAAGAGAACAAATAGTGCTCTCTGACTTTACTCCAGTGTTGAGATCTAACAGACATCCGGGGTAGAAAGTAACATGATTAAGGTACAGCAATAAAGTCCAGCAAGATAAAGTTGTTTTATGCGATCAAGTATAATAATAGTAACATTGAATCATCTTGGAGAGAGTTTCATCGTGTTAACTGTCATAACCAAACGCGACGCGCTGTTTGAACGCTGAATGAAGAATGATTGACAGCAGCAGCTGAGGGAAACGTTTACGTGATCTTGAATTTAACGACTTAAATATTAATTTATATCTCACATTATACTATATAATGGCTTCAGAACACTTATACTATTGTGCACGAAAACTTATGGTGCTTTATTATGTTTGTGTGCCTTTTGTGGGGCTTAACAATAACACTGAATAGTATACGCACAATATCGGATTTGGATCGGCCTCATCTGACCGATACCCGATCCGGCAAAAATGGCAGTATCGGAGCCGATATCGATACTGGGTATCGGATCGGTGCATCCCTAGTTTGGAAATCGTAACCTTAAGAGTAACGCGGACAAAAATAAGACGACATGGATGAATTTATGGAACCAGCTGAAGATCATTATGTGCCAAGAATAATTTTTAGGGATAGGGTTCTCAATCCTGGTCCTGGGGACCCACAGCTCTGCACATTTCATATGTCTCCTTTATCTTACACACCCAGTTCAGTTCAGAGCTCTTTCCTAACGAGATGATGATCTGAATCAGGTGTGTTAAATGAGGGAGACATACAAACTGTGCAGAGCTGTGGGTCCCCAGGACCAGGATTGAGAATTACTGCTTTGGACCATTTTAGCGATGAAAAATTGTTGCAAGAATACCGATTTGATCGACGCGCAATATTTGCGCAATACATCGCTAACAAACTAGAGAGCGACCTTGACCATGTCACACATCGCAACCACTCTTTACCTGCGGTGTTACAACTGCTTATAGCACTGCGTTTTTTTGCAACTGGGAGTTTTCAGTAGTGGGATATGTTTTACATGTGCATAAATCGGCTACCATTCAATAAATGTAGGCTACAATTAGTGTGTATCGGATTTTCAGGTGATATTCTCAATTCATTCAGTTAACAGACGCTCTGAGGTAAAGTGTTCAGACTGCAGACTTATAGCAACGATTATATTTCATTGAACAGTACAGTCATAACATAACGTACAGACATTATCTTAATTCCATAATGTCCTTAAACATAACAATATTGCTGGCCATAAACTGAGAAAGTGCTCGTCCTTTGTGTGATACAGTTGTCCTAGACGCGACGCGGCGTGTTAGTGTTTTGCGTATCTATGGCAACAACAGACTTTTATAACGTGAATCCAGGATCGCTGTCGTGAAACACTTAAATGTTTCCCTTACCTAAGAGAACAGTTTACGAGATTATATGCAACACCCTTAAGTTATTCTCTTAGGTAAGGGGAAATCGCCCCTTAAGTATCACACTTAAGGGAAAAACTTAAGGTGCTTTATGCAACCGGGCACTGCCCCCTTACCTAGTGGCATACAGTATAACGCCTGCAAGCACTGCTATTCTCCAGTAAGTATATTCGCTTCTCGTGCGGCAAGCTGGGCAAAGCTGGTGGATCTCTCCACTCGATGTTTCAGAGAACCGGGGTTACGACAATAACCTATTGTTTCTTTCATCATCTCGTGTTCGAGATCCACCTATACACATGCAGGACATGAAACATGTATGCGGCACACACGATAATAACCCCAGCAACACCAATGTGCATATTAATACACCCAGAAAAGGAATGGAAATGCATGCTTGGCGACAGGAATGTGCATGGCCTGCCGGCCCATTCACTCCTTATTCGTTACTTGCAACGGGGTTGCAGGGAAGGGCTAAGAAGTCCCCACCCCTAAAACCGAATGTGCTACCGAGATTCTGGTGACATCCAGCCGGTACGCAAGGTATGAGGAGAAGCCCAACTGGCAGCGGAGCAGATGTCCTGCAGTGAAACTCCCCTAAACAAAGCCCAAGAGGCGCTATGCCCCTCGTGGAATGAGCTCTGATGTCCCCTGGGGGCTGCACTCCCTTTGATTCATAAGCCAAAGCTATAGCATTCACAAGCCAATGTGAGAGGTGTTGCTTAGATATGGGATTCCCTCTATGAGGGGGCACCCATGAAATAAAGACCTGGTCGCTCTTCCGGAAAGCACTGGTCCTGGTCATATATGTCTGTAAAGCACGGACAGGACACAGAGCATTTAGCCTCTCATCCTCTGGGGAGGAAAAAGGTGGAGGGAGAAAAGCGGACAGCTCCAACACCTCTGAAGTGAATGCAGGGAAGCACTTCAGCATGAAGGCCGGATTAGGCTTAAGGGAAACCATATCTCCACTAAGAGAGAATTTAGTGCACGAGGGATGAACCGTGAGTGCATGTAGCTTACTGACACGTTTAGCTGATGCCAAGGCCAAGAGCAAAGCTGTCTTGAAAGACAGCAGCTTCAGGGAAATACTTCCCAGAGGCTCAAAAGGATATTGAGACAGAGCCTCCAGCACCATGGAGAGGTCCCACTCAGGAACAGTTTTCCTGATGCCTGGCAAAGAGTGACAGACACCCTTCATAAATCTGCGGATTAAAGGATGCTGCCCGACTGTTGAGCCCTCAAAACCCAAATGACAGGCCGAAATCGCAGCCAAGTAGACCTTAATTGTGGAAAAAGACCTCCCTTTTTCCATGAGGTCTTGAAGGAAACACAAAATATCAGGAACTGAGCACTGATAAGATGTGAGACCACACCCATCGCACCACCCTTCAAACACTTGCCACTTACAGCCATATAAGGACCGCGTAGAAACGGCCCTGGCATTCTGTATAGTAGTAATCACACGTAGCGAAAGCCCCAGTGCGCTTAGGTTCGTCCTCTCACGGGCCAGGCCCAGAGAGCCATCCTGTCCGGGTGCGGGTGATAAATCTCCCAATTCGCTTGGGACAAAAAGTCCGTGTGGGGGGGGCACGGCTCGGCATATAACAGAGGGATTATCTCCGCCAGCCATGGTGCTTTGGGCCACCTGGGTGCTATCAGAATGAGAGACAGGCCTTGCTCTCTCACCCTGGCCAGTGTGAGAATTATCAGGCACAGGGGAGGAAAAGCATACAGCAGCAATCTGGGCCACGGGTGGGCCAAAGCATCTATCCCGAGGGGCGCGCCCACGTCCTTTAGCGAGAAGAACGTAAGACAATGGTAGTTTTCGCGCGAGGTGAATAGATCTATGGTTGCCTGTCCGAATCTCATCCATAACATATCCACTATCTTCGGGTGAAGGCGCCAATCTCCGTAGATTGGGTTTCCCCTCGATAGAAGATCCGCGCCTCTGTTTAGAATGCCCGGAACATGAGTCGCACGTAACAACAGGAAAACCTGTCTGCTCCACACCAAAAGCTTGTAAGCTAGAGCGTGAAGTTTCAACGAGCGCATGCCGCCCTGACGGTTGATATAAGCCACTGCCGTGGTATTGTCGCAGCGTACGAGCACATGATGTCCCTGCAGGCGAGGCAGAAAATGATTCAGAGCTTTCCATATGGTCATAAGCTCTAAATAATTTATGTGCGCTGAACGTAGTCTGCTTGGCCACAGACCGGTCTGCCCTCCTGGGTGGCACCCCAGCCTGTTAAGGACGCATCTGTCGTTTCAACTTTCCGCATCATAACCATCAGAAACACAGAGGCCTTAGACTGAGCCCAAATGGCAGAATTGTGAATTCTTAACATGTGCCCTGGTAGGCAAAACGAAGAAACTTCCTGTGTGGCGGATAAATGCTTATATGGAAGAAAGCATCTTTCAGGTCGACCGATGTGAACCAGTCGTTCTGTTTTATGCCGCGGGCGAGCGAGCCATGAGTTAGCATTCTGAAATTGTATTTCCTCAAATGTTTGTTCAACACACAAAGGTCCAAGATATACCAGGACTTTGGGATATACTATGGGACCAGGAAATAACGAGAATATAATCCCTTATTAATCAGATTGGGGGGCACCAACTGAATCGCTCCCTTGTTTAGGAGGGAGGATATTTCCTCTTTCAGAATGTGTGAGGCGTTCTCTTCCATGTGTGAAGAGAGAACGCCGCTGAAATGCGGTGGTTTCATTGCAAACTGCAGTCTGCAACTCTGCTTTATTGTACGTATCACCCACTCGGGAGCCGAAACAGTTTGCCAAGCCCATTCGTGACTCGGGAGTGTTCCCACCCGAGCTGATTCGAGAGTGTTCCCACCAAGCCCAGCTGGTTCATTTGTGATGCAATGGCGCCCTCTAGTGGACGAACTAGGGGCGACATGCAGGGGTTTAGAAAGATTTTCACTCTCTGCAGAGAGAGATCCTCTCTCCGTAATGAATTCATTTGATTCGTTTGTTTTGATGTGTTTTTTTTTTTTGTTTTGTGTGTGTTTTGTGTTGGGGAAACACTGGGGCTGAAGCTTTTAATAATTGGGTGAGGGGAACAGAGTGTGTGCGGTGTGGTGACACTGCTTTTGTACTTTTCCTCACAACAGACCCCCTAAACGTGGGGGGGGGGGGGCTGGGGACACACAACGTCCATCTAACACATGGGCTGGGCAGCCTCGAGAGGAGGGGAACCGACTCATCCGCGGGAGACCCTGCATCTTTTGGACAGTGGTTCTGGGACAGGAAGAGAGTCCGAAGGGCCTGTGGCCCGTGAACGCGGACTTGATGCCCCCATCGGCCGAACATCAGGCAGGCCGCTTGCATTTCGAGTCAGTGGGGGTAGGGTTAGATGGTCTTCAAGCCGCAGCCACGGCGGGAGTCGATCTGCCGTGGGGGGGTTTGTTGCGGGGCCTTTCCTTGCCCTGATGGAAATTTGGTCCCATGGCAGGTGGGTTAGGCAAACGGGCAGGGGGTGCCTGGCGTGGGGCCGCCTTCCTAGGAAGGCATAATTTGAAGGCCTCATCCTCCTTTTTGTCATCACACCGTTGTTGCATCAATGCGTTGTTGCATCCGCGCCCGCGATGCTCCGCTTCTCACTGTCAGGAAGGCCCGACAGGTTAAGCCAGAGAAAGCACCATAGAGCCCCCGCAGGCTTGGACGGCCTGCCGAGCGTTACAGAGGACGAGGTCGTTCACTGTGAGGATCTCCTTCCACAAGGGTAGAGAGGGAGTTCCCTTTTCCAGCTGTTGCCCTAATTCCTTTAAAATCTCTGCCTGGTAAGCAGAGAGGAGTGAAGAAACGTTCAGGGCCCTGACAGCCAAGGCCGAGGACTTGTATGCAGCCTGGTGAACTGAGGCAGAAAAAAGGACCATCTTGTTGGGCAAGACCGGCTTAAGCGGAGTGAGCAGCCCACCCTGAGCGGGGTTAACCCTTGTGCATCAATTTAAAAAAGTTACTCATAGGTCCAAAGAGGACAAAAATGTCCATGTCAAAAAACTGTCATAAAAAGTTGAAGCTTGGGAGCACAGACTTAACTTTGGTATCATTTTAAAGAATACCCTTGGCAGATTATTGCTGAAGTAAATTTGAAGTAATGCTGAAGTAATTTTTTTTATAAGTAAATCAAAAAAAAAGTTATATAGGTTTAAGTTTATGAAAATTATTTCTGAATATTATTTTATATCAAATATATATTTTATGAAACAAGTTGCACTCTAAAACGGCTAGAAAATCAAAGCCATCAATCTAAATAAGTTGTGTTCCAAATTTGAGGTTGATATCTCAAAAAATGAGCTTTCAGTAAGATTTTGTTTGGGCGCAGTACCAAACTTTCCCCATTGGATCCCAGCAAAACTCCACTGGTGAACAGTGATTGGCTTTGTCATTTGCAGTTGAGTTTTTCTCTCTCAATACTACAAACACACACATGCACTTTTTTTTTTATAACAAACATACCAACCACACTCTGACATCCATACCAACACACGCATACAATTATCATTGCATAATTTATCCAACTGGCTCTATAATAGCTCAAAATTCATGCAGTTAACATTAACAAAAAAAAAAAAAAACTTGCTCATAGGTCCAAAAGGGACAAAAATGTCCATGTCAAAAAACTCTCATAAAAATGTTATGCTTGGGAGCAAATACTTAAGTGTGGTCTCATTTTAAAGAAGACCCTTGGCAGATTGTTATTGAAGTGAAAAAATTGAAAAAAGTGCAACCAAAAAAATGTTATAGAAGTTTAAGTTTATGAAAAATATTTATGAACATTATAATCAATATTTTATATAAAATATAAATAAGTATTTTGTGTAACTAGTGCAACATTTTTTTTTCAAATGAAATAGGGGTGAAATAGTAAAATTACAATAAAAATAGACACCTGTGCCAAAATTAATGCAGTTAACATTAAAAAAAAGAAAAAACTTACGCATAGGTCCAAAAGGGACAAAAATGGCCAAGTCAAAAAACTTTCATAAAAATGTTATGCTTGGGAGCAAATACTTAAGTTTGGTCTCATTTTAAAGAAGACCCTTGGCAGATTGTTGTTGAAGTGAAAAAATTGGAAAAAAGTGCAACCAAAAAAATGTTATAGAAGTTTAAGTTTATGAAAAAATATTTATGAACATTATAATCCATATTTTATATAAAATATGTATTTTATGAAACATTTGGAACTCTAAAACTGATATAAATTCAAAGCCATAAATCTAAACAGGTTGTGTTCTGAATTTGAGGATGATATCTCAAAAAATTAGCTTTCAGTAAGATTTTGTTTGGGCGCAGTACCAGACTTTCCCCATTGGATCCCAGCAAAACTCAACTGGTGAACACAGTGATTGGATTTTTGATTTGCAGTTGAGTTTTTCTCTCTGAAATATTACAAGCACACAAACACACTTTTTATTTTATTACACACATACAAACCACACTTAGACATCCATACCAACACACCCACACAATTATCGTTGCATAATTTATCCAGTTGGCTCTATAATATGCCGAAGCAGAAAACAGGAATAAAGCGAGTATTGGCTTTATAGGCCTAACCTGAAAAAATGGCACCATCTGATAAAAAATTGTAAAAATGTCAATTTTGAAGCCTTGCCAACAGAATGAAAGACTATTAAAAAAGATTGCATCATTTTATAGTTAAACGTCACAGGGATTAAAAAATGCAGTTTTAATGGGTTTCAATGGGGACATTTTTGTCCAAAAGGCGCTAAGAGGAAGTATTTTGTGTAAATAGTGCAAAATAGATTTTTTAAAGTAAATGGTGATGAAATAGTAAAATTCCAATAAAAATACACACCTGTGCCAAATTTTATGCAGTTAGCATTAACACAGGCAAAGTGATCAAAAAAACAAAACTGAAAAGGACAAAAATGTCCTCAAGGATGCACAAGGGTTAAGGTGCCTGGCGATGGAAGGCTCGATAGCGGGGGGGTCACCCATACCATGAACTGCCATATCCTTCACCTCAAGGCCTGTGAGACCGTGTTTCAAGTCGAGCGGGTCGCTCCAATTATGCCTCATGTGCTTCGCGCACGCTGTAAGGACAGGGAAGAGTTGTTTCCTCGGACCGGGAGGGGGTCCCAACACTTTCCCATCGTAAATATCCCTCTCCTGGTCGGCGGCACTCTGTGGAGCCGGCCACTCAATGTTCCACTCAACAAACTTCCAGGAGGATGGACTGAGGCAAGGCCGCGTGGGCGCTAGCCTGGGGAACGCCAGAGGGTGGGATGGCCTCCTCGTCCTCTGAGACCCCAAGAAGGGCCGTGTCATCCTCATCGCCGGAACCGGCCAGTTCGTCGACGAGCGTGAGGTTGCCCGCGAAGATGTCCTCTTCGGGGAATGCGGGATTGGGCTGGTCAGCCCAAATAAGTGAGGCGGCGCCCCGGGTGCCCCCCGGTAGCACGTCGTCATCACCGTGTCCCCCATCCGAGTCAGAAAGGCCGAGCTCGGAGCACTGGGTCGCTGCAAGTTTAAGACTGTGTTGTAAAAGCTTATTGGGCAGCATAAGGCAATGACTGCAATTTTCCGGGTTCTCCAAGGCTTCTTGAGCGTGTTTGAGGCCCAAGCAGAACACGCAGAACGGGTGAAGGTCCTTAGTGGCGATGAGCGCACCACACGCATCCGGGGAGGCCGGTGATAGGCTGTTCCCTGGAGAAACGGCAGATTTAGACGGGCAGGCGTGGAAGGAGGAGCAGGTGAAAAACAGTGAGAGCGCGCACGGCTCCAAATGGTCAGGTACGGATGCCCTTCCCATAGGTAGATCTCTAACACGAGATGATGAAAGAGAACAAAAAACATGGCAGATCGAGTAGGCGCATTCAACCACTCAATGGAAATGGCTCAATAATTTAAACATTTCTTCTTGTTACTACATTCTCTGCTAAATTTCCCAAGTAAAATGTCCTTGTAACTGTTATACTCCTCCAACAAACACATATTTTCCGCTGGGGTAAACAGCACTGAGCGGTTGAATGCGCTTACTCAATCCGCCATGTTTTTTGTTTTGAAAAGTGTCTTATTTTACCCAGAATGCATTGCAGTGTAGTCCTACTTACGATAGTCAGAGTCTTAAGTGCCTTGTGCAACGGTCTGATTTAGATGTCTATCTGAAGTCTGACTATCTACTATATCTAAGCCATAGTCAAAGTCTATCTTTGTGAAACCGGCCCCAGATCTTATTTAACAAGTCATTGTTGGCTCAGTCTGGTTGATGTGTTTGTGAGGAGAGAAAATTAATTTATTTAATGAACAAATCAAACACAAACATGTAAGGCTTTTATTTGTACACATAACATTGAAGCTATGGAGTGTGTTGTGGTTGCTTCATCTGCCAGAGCTTCAAACACAGGCTTCTGGCTGCTTTATTTTAAATAAGCACCAGATGGCGCTGTTCTCGACACTCTCGAAGTGTTTACTAATGACATCGACATCACAGCGCTGACCTCATCTGTTTAGCTCGCCTCTGGCCCGCCTATATCAGATAACCCGATGTGATTGGTGCAGCTCAGATACAAGGGCATATTTAATGAGCAGAGAACTCTGGATTTCCAGGGAAACAGTTTTGCATGTTACCGAAAATATCAAACTTCATTTGCAAATATGGGTTTAAAGCAATGAGGAAGAGATGGTGCTTCCTTGTACTTTGTCGGTCAACGACTGTGTTTGTGTGTTTTTTGCACTGTAGTATTTTATAATATGTAGAGAATTTCCACAGTTTTTCCTATCTGTAAAGTTCACAATATAGCATTGGATTTCTGAATCTTTTTAGTGAAGTTAACAATAGGGATCCTGTAATTTTGTCCCTGAAATTATGATCCTGTGATTGATGCAAATATCTTTACTACTGAAACATCAGTTCTTTTCACTAGCTTTAAAGGTGTGGTATGTATATATCTTGAACTAACAATATTAATCATTGTGTGCTTGCTTTCATTTGAGGTGCTCTCTACACGCAAAAAGTTGATTAAGTTCAACTTAATGCATTTGTTTAAATGTAGATAAAATCAATTGAGTGCAACCACTTATGATAAAAAATGGATTAAATTCAAAGAATATTTTTTTTTTGAGTATAGCCTATAGCTACTATAATATAAATCCATTATTTTACTTGATGAGCATAAAATACTTCTTTCAAAAACATTAAAAATACTAATTCTTCCAAACATTTGACCAGTATTGTCACTTTAAGATTCCTCAACAATAATAAGAAATGTTACAGGAAAAAAACATTTTTTTTTAAATGTCTTAAAGTTATGAAGGTGTTACCTTTGGTCTCGAGTATCAGGAATTGTTCTGTTCACTGGTAATCTGTTACTGAGGAACACATTGTATCCGTACTCCTGAAACTGCCTCTCTGCTTCCATCTGTTCCTCTTCTGTGAGTTCAGCTCCCCATGAACTGAATAGAGGCGATTGAGGATACAACTTCTTAACCTCAATTTTCTTTGTGCTTTTCTGCTTCACAACAGGCTCTATGAATTTGGCTGAAAATTAAAGTAGATATAGCATTGGAGATAGTGCCACAATATAACGTAAAACCTTTCACGAGATTACACTTGTATGTAATCGAATGTAGGAAACATGCGTATTTGGCTTTCCGAACTCAAAAATGTGTCTCGAACGCAGAGTTTCCCTGGCTGGGATTGGGATAGAAACAGATAAGAGTGAGCTAGTTATTGGGGTGGAGGAGGGATGCTGGAAAACTGTCGTGAGTCAGTCGGCTAATGATGTTTTATTAACATGACATATAATAATGATGTTTTGCACTGTGTGTAAATGTGCTTTATAAATTAAAGGGATACTTCACCTCTGGGAAGATGAATGTGTATTTAAAATAGGTCATTTAAGTAGAAGAAATGTGAAGAAATTTTTTAATTTGGAGTTTTCTAGACTGAGAAAAGCCAGAAAATGTATTTTTGGCTTATGGGGATGAAAGACAACAACTCCCAGAATGCACTTGCTTCGCTGCCTTAGGAGGCCACGCCTACCGGTCAGAGTGCGTAGTTGAAAACAACAAGGCTAGCCTACGTGATGAGTTTGCCAGTGATTTAGAGATCGCCCAAAATGTCCGGGATTCGGCTTTTGCGTTCTACAGTCGCCATTCATCATGTTTACTGTGGCGAGCAGGACGAGGCTGACGGCCACGGGAGAACGGCGCGAGGCCGGTGGCGGAGCGGGAATTTTCTTAGCAATAGTAAAACGCACATCAACCGATCACTTGTTTAGCGTTCATGTAAACACTACATTCAGATTCACCAATCGTAATGAATTCAGTTTGATTGAAACAAAAGGTGCATGTGCATGTAAACATGGCGACTGCAGAACGCAAAAGTTGAATCCCGTACATTTTGAACGATCTCGCCCGCCGGACAAGTCCGGGAAAAGGAGGATGGTATGGTAACCCCTACTTACTCAGCTTTCTCCTTCTATTCAGCTTTCTCCACAGAACAAGAGCCTGCTAGCTTAGCTTCGAAAGAAAGACGGCTGACACTGTGTACATTCTGTGAGTGAGATCCCACCCTCTATGGGCGGGTTGAAAACATGCGGAACAACGCCATCTACTGGCTGTAGTCTTTAGCCTCTGACCAGAAAATCCTCCGATGACGCAAAATGACGATTTTTGCGTCATCGGAGGATTTTTTCCAGACAAAAAATACATAAATCTCTTGTCTCAGGGGGATATGAGGGTGGAAAGCACGGTAATTCGAAAATACTACAGGTTTTCTACTAATACAAAGCTTAATGCTAAATCCTGAAGTATCCCTTTAAAATTACTTACTAACAAAGTTCGGGAGGAGCACATTCAGATAATTAACCTAATTAACATGGGAGAAGCTCATCAAGTCAACTCAATTAGCCTCAGGAGGTATACATTCAGCAGACTTGCCTCTGTTTTATGACAGTTTTACAGCATCCTATCGCCTCACTTCGAACTATTACTATACCAACCTGGGATGAGGAGTACTCTGGGTTCGGACCAAGTTCGAGCTCGGAGCCCTCCCTTCGAACAACACGCCAAATACGCATAACCTGTATTCTATTTAATTATATGTAAGTTTAAACTTATATATATATATATATATATATATATATATATATATATATATATATATATATATATATATATATATATATATATATATATATATATATATATATATATATATAATAGGCTTATGTATGTATGTATGTATGTATGTAAACTCACCTATTTTATCAACTTGATCTTCTATTCTCTTCAGTCTTCTAAGAGCCTCCAGATCTTCTGGCCTTTGTAACCTGTTGTCATTACTCTTCTCCTGTCTGATAAATGACATAAGACTGTAAATTATGATGCCAAGAACCATCAAACCAAATCTTTCAGCAATCCTCATTTTCAAAATGTCCTTGCTGTTTGGAATGGCATGAGGATAAGTATGAATGCCCTATTCATGATTTTGCATGTAAACAAGGTGTATTTATCTGGTTCTGACACCTCTGACAGGTAATGGGAGTGGTTAATGTTATTGCTGACTTTATCTGAAGCATGAAGTGAAAGTTCTTGCAGAGACACTGGGTTAGTGTCTGACATATGATACAGGGAGTTATATATGCTCACCAAGGCTGCATTTATTTCATAAATTGTTAAAAGTATACATAAAAAAAGTAACTGAAATGTTAGGACAATTGAAAATAATTATTTTAAAATGTTTTTCCCTGTGATCATGCAAAGCTGAATTTGATGCTCATTACTCCAGTCTTCAGTGTCACAGGATCCTTCAGAAATCATTATACTATGCTGATTTGCTGCTCAAGAAACATTTCTTAAAGGGGTGGTTGATTGCTATTTCACTTTTTTCATTTTAAATACTGTGTAATGTTGCTGTTGGTGCATGAACAGTATCTGCAAAGTTGCTGCGCTGAAAGTTCAACGTAAGCGGAGATATTGTCTTTTAAAAATCAGGAAGTTTAATGCCTACAAAAATGAGTCGAATGGGACTACATCGAGATACTTCCCGGGTTTTATATGTAACTAACCCATACATTTACATCAACCCTCCCTCCGGAACATGTTCTGCTGTCAAAGAGGAGGAGTTATAGTGGAGAGCTGTAGCTGTCAGGTCTTCTGTGTTCAGGCTTCCTACAGACGCTGTAGTTCGTCAACAATGGTTAAAATTTAAGTTTGATTATGTTCCTGACAATTACAATCGTAGTTTAGCTCTCTGTGCTGCGCATTTTACGGAAGACAGCTTCCAGAATCTACACGAGTTCAATGCCGGATTCAACAAGAAACTATTAATCCAACATGAAGCAGACCCCTAGAATTTTTTACGAGTAAAATATCTATGAAGTATATTCCCATTCATATTTACCTTTATTTAGCACACCAGGGCTAGGAACATGAAATTGTCCAGCTATGACTTCTTGTTTCACAGGAGTTTAAATATGACGAATACACAAAGGCCAAATTTCTTTAATCATCCATCACAATGAGTAAAACCAAAGAATATAGTTATGATGTGCAGTAAAAGATTGTTGAGCATGACAAAATAGAAAGTGGCTGTAAGAAAATAACTAAAGCATTGAAAATACCCATTTTGACCATCAGGGCAAAAATTAAGAAGTTCCAATCAACTAAAGATGTTATGAATCTGCCAAGAAGAGGACGTGTGTCTATATTGTCTTAATGCACGGTGAGGAGGAAAGCTTGAGTGGCCAAAGACTCTCCAAGGATCATAGATGGAGAATTGCAGAGATTACTTGAGTCTTGGGGGTTAGAAAAAAAATGATCAAACAACCCCTACATCCCCACATGTTGTTTGGGAGGGTTTCAAGAAAAATCCTCCTCGCTCCTCCAAAAATAAACTCCAGCATATTAATTTGTCAGACACGACTGGATCTTCAAAAGGGACCGGATTCTGTGGTCAGATGGCTTTTTGGCAACAAACCCACCAGATGTGTTTGGAGCAAACAGGGATGAAGAGTATCCCATGCCTACGGTTAAATATAGTGCTGGATCTTATATGTTGTGGGCTTATTTTTTTGCTGGAGGTCCTGGACTTCTTGTTCAGATACATGGTATCATGGATTCTAGCAAATACCAACAGATAATAAAATCAAAACCTGACAGCCTCTGCTAGAAATCGTATAATGGGTCGTGGCTGGATCTTCCATCAGGACAACGATCCAAAACAAACATCAAAGTCAACACAAAAATGGGTAACTGAGCCCAAAATGAAGCTTCTGCCATGACCGTCCCAGTCCCCTAAACTGAACCCTATAATGAGTGGGCTGAACTGAACAGAAGAAGCACCAACATGAAACATGAAAAACATTTATTTTATAATGTGATTTACCCCCCAATTTCAATTCTTTTACTTCAATGAAAGGTTAGATTTTTGCGAATTTTTTGAATGAATGATCAAAAGGATAAACAATGCAGATTTATTTTTTACAGCCATTTTATATCATATTTACCAGGGGGGCCATTAATTGTGACCACCACTGTAGTTTTGGACGGGTAATATTTTATCTTAATAATCTATTCTATTTGTTCTAGAGCAATTTGTTTTGGCGGAGGACAGTGTTAAAAAAAAAAAAAACCTGCTGCTGAAGCACTCAAGGGCCTGCAGCTGGGCGTCTTTAGCTGAGCACCTGACGTCTTTCAGTGTCTGAAAAACACTTTGGTGAACACACGGCTTAAAACGTCAAAACAAGTCAATTTAGCGTGTTTATACAAAGAAAAACGATGGAATGGATAACGTGTTCTGTGTGAAAGGCCTTTGATCGTTAGTTTGCTAGCCTCGAAATCCAGACCTAAATCTGAAAGATTAATGGTCTGGCATGGACTAATGAAAATCGGCCAGCTCGAGGGGCGGCACCAAGCATGCATTTGAAAATCTCACTGCACGTAATTGGATAACACTACGACCAATCACAACAAGCTCCATAAGCTACAGTATAGCTACCAGCAGAGCTGACTGGTAGATTAGACTCTTGCCATATCCGGTCGGCAAAACAGCAAACACACCCTTCTTTCAAAGGAATGATTCAAGCACCGTCTTTTGTTCCTCTTTTAGATAAAAAGCCAAGTCTAACTTGTTCATTGTAGCGGCCAAAGCCATTTCAAACAACTGGTGTTCATCCATAGCCATCTTGCAATGTTTACTAATGACTTCGACGTCATGGCCAGAGGTGAGCTAAACAGATGACGACCATCTGTTTAGCTCGCCTCTGGCCCGCCTATATCAGATAACTTCGATGTGATTGGTGCAGCTCAGATACAAGGGCATATTTAATGAGCATCATTACTGGACACCAGAGTAACTCGCTGAGCAAATTCAACTTGTGCTCTCGCGAGAACTCTGGATTTCCAGGGTAACAGTTTGCATGTTACCGAAAAAATAAAACTTCAGTTGCAATTAAAGCAATGAGGAAGAGATGGTGCTTCCTCGTACTTTGTCAGTCAACGACTGTGTTTTTGCGCTGTAGTATTTTATAATATGTAGAGAATTTCCACAGTTTTTCCTATCTGTAAAGTTCACAATATAGCATTGGATTTGTGAATCTTTTTAGTGAAGTTAACAAGAGGGATCCTGTAATTATGTTCCTGAAATTATGATCCTGTGATTGATGCAAATATCTTTACTACTGAAACATCAGTTATTTTCACTAGCTTTAAAGGTGTGGTATGTATATATCTTGAACTAACAATATTAATCATTGTGTGCTTGGTTTCATTTGAGGTGCTCTCTACACGCAGAGAAATTTGTTCAGATGTCAGGGCCTGTATCTTGCACTTTATTTCCTTTCAAGACCTCTATATTTATAGTTCAAAAGTAGCATTCAAAAACTATCATTCAAATTGCAATTTGTTGCATGAAATGTAAGCACTTTGTTTTTAGCAGTTTCACAACAAATGTACTGTTGCATGTTACTAAGTTTTTTTTTATGTTAAATGTTATTCAAGTCAGCACTTCTGTTTTTAACATTAGTGCAGTTTTAGTACCATTGTATTAGTGATTCACAAACAAATGTGTAATAGTCACCTATTTCTGCCTTTATGTACAGCTTTTTGAGGTGATGATAAACATGCTTTGTTGTATGGTTTTTTTTTTTCTTCACATGAAAAAAGCTAACTGTTGTATCAGATGCCTGTGGTGTAATCACGGACTATTATATGGACTTTTATTTGTTTTTGTTTTGTCCTCGCGTCATTGTTATGTCACGCAATATGGTTTTAAGGAGAAGTGGAAGTGACGTCGAGAGAGGACTCCGGAGTTCAAACGGGGAAAGCGGTCTGTGTTTAGCGGGCTCTGTGTAATAGTTGCATGAAGAATTCATCAAAGGGACTAATACCCTATTTTTGTGGATTACGTGACAATTGTTTTCTGGACTACTACATCTTCCCATCGGCTAAACAGACTGTGGCGAGATTGCGTAAGTCCACGGGGATATTGACTGCGGCTTCTCGCCACGCTTCGCCTTACATTTTTGTTTGGTGTCTTTTTCTTCTCGCGGAGTACATTGTCGTTCCGTACGGACAATTTATGTTGCTTGAATGAACTTTCGGTCTGCTGGCCAGGACCTTGGGACATTGGGGTGTTGAGGGTTAAATGTGTGTGGGTAATTTGAGAATGTTTGTTTGCTGTGTTGGAGTGCGGCCGTGCCTCCAGCTGTGAAATAAGCGCATATTGCTGCCCGTCTGGGTATTATAATGTAATATATCTCTCAATACACTTGGTTGAACTTGTGTTTCATTGTTTTTTCGTTAATATATAATTAATTCAAGTCTACATACACTCTAAAAAATGCTGGGTTAAAAACAACCCAATTTGGGTTATTTTGGCAACCCAGCGCTGGGTCAAAAAGGGACGTACCCAGCGCTGGGTTGTTTTAACCCAACTAATTGGGTTAAATGTTTGACCCAGCATGCTGGGTTGAACATTTAACCCAATTATGGGTTAAAAATTACTACAGTGCTGGGTTAATGTAACCCAAAATGGGTTGGAAATTTAAACTAGAAATTTTAGTAATCAAAATGACTAAAATAACACATCTACAGCAATACAGACTTCAGTAAGGCAAGGCAAGTTTATTTATATAGCACATTTCATACACAATGGCAATTCAAAGTGCTTTACATAGAAGAAATTAAAATAATAAAAAGAAATAAGAATAATTAAAAGTTTAGAAAAATAAAATACAGTACAGTACAAACAGTCGGACGAACATTGGCACAGTGCTCATTCAGTAATCAAAATATGAACATTTATTTTTGTTTTATCAAGTAAAATTGTCCATTTGTGAATACATTTTTTTTTATTTCCCTGAAAATTGAAAATGCATGAAACCATATCAGAAAGACTTGAAATAACTTCTTGAAGAAAATATGAAGTGAAATCTAAAAACATTTCACAACATTTACATCAAGATCTTGAGCATAAGATATCATGTGAGAGAAATACTCAGTAAGAATCAATTGTAGTGTAATTGTACTGTAGAAGAAAAGTACTTGTATTTAGAAGTAATAGTAAATATAAAAGAACAACAGCATAAAAGAGGCAAGGTCGCAGACAGTAATAACCTGTTTGTCAGCATAAATGAGTCAGAAAAATGAACCTTTTGAAGAAAATATGAATTTGAAATCTTAAAACATTTCAAAGCATTTACATCAACATCTTGAGCATAACATATAATGTGAGATAAATACTCACAGTAATAATCAATTGTAGTGTAATTGTACTGTAGAAGAAAAGTACAAGTATTTAGAAGTAACAGTTTAGAAGTAATAGTAGTAAATATAAAAAGAACAGCATAAAAGAGGCAAGGTCACAGACAGTAATAACAAAAACTACTGTTTGTCAGCAAAAATGAATGCTCGCAAAACTCTCATTGTTGGTGTTTCATCCCCAGAAAGTCCATACACCACAGTCTGTAAAAACTGCCACACTGTGGAACACTGTTTCAGGTAGTCTGTGTCAAACACGTAGAACGCCTTACTGCAGCAAGCAATGTATTTTGCGCGAGTGCCTCTCCGTTTATAATGGCAAAGGCTTGAAAGCACTGGTTGTCTCCAAGCATGAGAACATGTGGAAATTCAGAGTCTTTTGAGTGCAGGTACTCAGCCATATTGGTCCCAATCTGACAAAAAAAAAAAAGAAGAGGGAAAAACAAGAACTGGCATCAATTTAGAATGCAAAAACTTAAAACTAATGTAAATACCTTTAGGAACAGTAAAGGCTATGACACACCAAGCCAACCATCGGCCAATGTTAGCACTAGTCGGACCCCAGTTGGCAGGGGTTGGCCATAGCCTTTGCAGTGTTCCAACTTTTTGGCCCAGATGCAAATGACTCATGGCAACAACACAGTTAACGTTTGATGTCACAAGTTTTTTTTTTTTATGTCGGCTTGTTGTGTCATGGCCTTAAAGGATTAGTTCACCCAAAAATAAATACTTAAATTAAATTAAATCTGTTTATCATATAAAGCGATCAAGTCTCTTCAGACAATTTGGAATACATTAGATTCATATGAATTAGTTTTACAATCTTTTTATTAACTTTTTGTAGCATCAAAGTGGTAATTGCATAGACTGTCAATAGTGGGACAGAAAGCTCTCATATTTCATTAGAAATATCGTCATTCCATTCCGAAGATGAACAAAAGTTTTAAAGGTTTGGAACGACAGGAAGGTTTGTAATTGATGACAGAATTTTCATTTTTGGGTGACACTACACTGCATTTTTTCACTCAAAAATTAAATTAAAAACTTTACTAGATTTGTGATGTTGATAATTGTTAAAATGTGTCAGTCTGTGAAAAGGGTCCATACAATATATTGTAAATACTTAAATCATGTAGTTTTAGCAATGGCTGTTAACTTACCGGCTGTATGTCTATGAAGGCCTTCCGGGTTTCAATGAAAGTTGGTTTAAACGTTTTCCTTCCAATCTTGTACACTGATGTTGAAAGGACTACGGGAAGTACTTGCAAGGCGACATCACTCTGCATCTCTTTAGAATACAATGAAAAAATGTTCACAAAAATCACTCAAAATTAAAAAAAAAGTCTTCATAAAACTGCAATAAAATTTGACTGCAATAAATCTGGATGTATGACATTCATTTATTAAATTGTGTTACAACGAAATAGTTAACAAAATGAAAATGGTCCTGACTAACAGTAATTGTAAAAAGGGAAAATCTCTCCTTTTTTAGAATGACATGAGAGATAGTAATTAATTTTTAGACTGAATTATTCATTTGCAACAGTGTTCTTAATACCCATTACCTGCTGACATCAATTCTACACTGGAAAGTAGATCAAGACATTGTTTCTCTCTGCTGGCAAACTGCAGAATCTTATCCTTAAACACAGGTACCCAATTTTCGGTGAGTTTTGAAGCGGAGTCTGGATTCAAAATTAAGAAATCCTGGGATATCTAAAAAATACAAAACAAAGGCCAACATGGCAAACAAAGTTGTAAAACAAAAAAGAAAATACTGAGCCAATGTTTTTATTTGTTAAATTTGAGTGAAGATTCAAACCTTTTCTAAAAATACGCTTGTTTTAACAGCAGATTTGATAAATTCAACAGAAAAGTCAATTTGTAATTTCTACACAAATTTTTCAGTTTTAAAGTGTGCAAGTGGCTTACGATTACAATGAACCTTGTGAAATATTACTACATACCTTCAAATGTGGGAATTAACTCTTCAAGATTCCATTCTCTTAGTTTAGTTTTCACATATTCGTCCATCTAAGATAAAATAACAGATAAAATACATTTTATGACTAAATTATGTACATCCCAATTACAGAGTGGCAAGGCAAAATTGGCAGTCATTAACATTATTGAACTAGGCAACTGTAGTCAGGTTTATAGAACTGAAAACATGTAAAACGTCTCATTGCTCTTTAATAATAGTGAAATCAGGGTTGATGATATCAAATATAACTTACAAGGCTTAACAGAGTTGAAATTAGAAGTGGGAAAATGAGACAGAACAGTTAGCTGGATTTAACACTTCTGCGTCAAAGCAGCATTTGGCAAAAAAAATATTTATGAAATAAACAACATAATTTAACAAGTAACTTACAACAGTAACAAAAAAGTATTAGGCTACTGTTTTGCATTTATTTTTCAATGTCCTTCGATGCACTTTCCAGTAATTTCAGAAAGATCACAGTGCTTGCTGCCTTTACATTCTCTAAAACAAAAATTAATGTCAGTCAAAAGGCATTTTATTATCACAGAAAACTTGAGAAAAGCTCTTATCTCCAAATTATCCCGGGAGTGGCACGGACAAAATGGTGGTCGAGGTAAAGTAAAAAATTAAAAATTAAAAAGGTAAAAATGTAAGTATAGTGAATAGTATGCTCATATTAAATTAATAATATCTACTGTTACTATTGTACAGTTAAAGGAAAGCAGAGCGGAAAATTTGTGAAGTATGTTCTGACAGAGGACCAAGCTAACGTTAGCAAAGTAATTAAGTTAAACTTCACCGAATCAAACCCGTAGCTAATACAGCAAAGCATATATAATAAAGTAAATTTAACAAATTCAGAAGCAAAAACTAACAATTAACTTTTAAAAATGGACTTACAACTTTTCCCTTCCTAAGGCCAGCGTCGTGTGGCGCACTTTCTTTAATGTAGTCCACTGAGCAGAGCGTATGAGGCGCAGCGCGGCTGTCATTCGGCCGTGAGGAGCTGAGAGCGTAAAACTGCGTTATACAGTAAAATCGTTAGAGAAATATTGAATATGTAAAGGATAATGTATAGCGAGGTGGTTGTTATAGCGAATAACAACCCCGACTGGCTGAACGGGACAAAAGATTGATTTAAAAAGGAGTTTATTGATTTAAAAACGATTATATTGCTTCCGCTAAAGAAAATAGTCCGTTCCGCGTCCATAGCAACGCTGTTTTTCATGGTACTTCGCAGCGGTCTGTTATCAAGAAATAACAGACGTATTCTACATTGGAATTCAACCAAGCCATGTAATAAATGTTGATAACAGACTCTATTAACAGAATTTTTGGAAATAAGACATAAGAAAACCAATAAAAAGCGGCAGTTAAGACGAGGCAAAAACCGCGAATATTTCCATATAAGCTATTTTCTGACTTTTCCACCTTCCCACGAAATCTCAAAATACTCTTGGATAAAAACCAATTGATAACTAATTGAAATTTGTATATTTACTTACCATAAATTGCATACACGTCTTTTCTTTGCTTCCACCTGAAGGCGCTAAGAAAATGGCGGCTTCTCTGACTGGTGTCGTCCGTGTTGTTGCGTGACGTGCGTGCTCTCTTTCACGTCCGCGTTCCCAACCCAGCACCGCTGGGTTACAGATTAAAAACGTTTTTCAACCCAAATTGGGTTACATCAACCCAGCATCCTTACCCAACAGTCTCAACCCAGCGTTTGGGTTGAAAAAACAACCCAGCATTTTTTAGAGTGTACATGTCAATTGTATTCTATATATTTTTTCTTTAGTGTTTATTTAACGAAAGTAAGCTGTTACTGGCTTTATTTATATCAGTAGGTATCAGATCCGCCCGTTACCTTATGTTTTGCGTGCAGTACTTTTTCCTTGCTTTGATAGTGTAAGGGAAATTGTTACAAATGTATTTTGGCCTATTGCCACATAAGGGCAATGTTGATATACTGGATATTTATGTGGCCAATTGTGCAATATGAGTTTTAACATTTCTACAGAAAGGGTGTTGAACCCACAAAGAAACTGTCTGTTATTAAACATGTTTGCTGTTTTTTTATGGCAATCATTAAAGAGATTAAAACAAAGTAATTTCTGTGTGAATTTGAAAGACGTTTAACAACCTCTCATACTGTCAATTAAATATTGCTGTATGTTTAAAGGTCCCGTTGCATGCGATTCCATGTTTCAAACTTTAGTTAGTGTGTAATGTTGCTGTTAGAGCATAAATAATATCTGTAAAATTATAAAGCTCAAAGTTCAATGCCAAGCGAGATATTTTATTCAACAGAAGTTGACTACAAAAAACGGCTCGATTGGACTACATCCCTCTACATCCTGCATTGGTGACATCACCAGAACCGTTTCTTGACTAACCTCCGCCCACAGGAATGCTCCCTCAACTCTACTGGTTACTTGCGCACTTCTTATAACTTAGGCTACTGTGTTTACTCAGCTCTTACGGTGATTTTCTGAAGTAAAACTGACGCTTCATCTTTTGTGTGATGTACAATAAACTTTATTATACTCATCAGTACATGTTTGATCCAGTGACGTGCGGTGATGTCTTAAAGAGGCTAGGCACTGAGTTTACCTGATTTAAGATTACCTGATTTATTGTTTAAAGGCTAATAATACCAGTAAACATTACGCACAAGCGCGGCATATCAAGAAATGTACAAATCAGGATGTATATCGCGTGTATTCTCTCAGTCTCTCTCTCTTTCTCTCTCTCTCTCTCTCTCTCTCTCTCTCTCTCTCTCTCTCTCTTTTACACACACACACACACATACACGCACGTCGCACACACACAAGCGCGGCACAGGCACACACCGCGAGTAACAGTAGTTTATGTCCACTCCACTCCAGCATTAGAATGCAACCATTCTTAATCCTTATTGTTGCACAGCGGTCAATTGAATATGAAGTCAAATGGCTTGCATTAATTCAACCATATTTATCAATTCAATAGTAAGCCCAAAATAGTTTTTGACTCACCAATCGGTAGATTATTTGTTGCCTACATCAAATTCATCCGCCGCCATTTCCTCATGAAGACGTCGATCGCAGCTTTGTAAAACTCATCTTTACGGGCCTTCAGTTTGCACAGTCTCTGGCTCTCAATTTAAAACATTTAACTCTCTGATGACAGCCTTTTAACTCCGTTGCTGTCATTTTGGCTTTGAATTTGCCGCGGGGATTAGGCATGTAGGCTATCTGTGGTGTGTAACGTCAATGACGTTAGCTGCGCAAATGTCCAGTAATATCTTGATTTTAATTGGTCCATGTCTGATATGTTACGGAGATGTTACGGGCATACCATATTTACGTCCAAAGGCACAGCAGAGTTGTGCTTTTTGACGTACATGTTAAAGAATACAGGATCGAAGTGCGCATGCGCAACATGGGTTTTTCGCTTGCCGTCTGCAATGAATGGACAGTAAAAGCACTGCTTATTCTACGATTTGTTTTTTATTTGATTATGCGTAACTGCTACATTTGTCATCATAACGTCTAAATAATTGGAATAACACACATATTGCATATATAAATCACAAGAATAAACAGTAAAAATACAAATACAAGTTTATTATTTAATAAACCATTTTATTTTTGAATTTTGGCAGGGTAGGCAGTGCCTAGTTTGCCTACCCAGACCGCACGTCACTGGTTTGATCATCATTCAGACAGCAGACTTGTAGGCTATTAATAAATAATACAAGCAGATGACAAATACGTTATAATAACCGTAATTAAACTACTAAACCATACCTGTTTCATCTCTATACAGCACTCTGACTCTGTAGGCATTATTGTCCGACTCGAAATGAACACCGTTACTGAGAGTTTCTGATATTATCATCATTCCGTGAAATGAATTTGTCCTGACAGACTGAGCACGAGCTCATGAAGCTCCGCCCCCTGTGTCGTCCAGCAGCACCTCATTTGCATTTAAAGGGGACACACTGAAACGGCTCGTTTTTCTGAGCCCCAAAAAATGTCAATTTAAACATGCTGTAAAAAATGATCTGTTGGGTATTTTGAGCTCAAACTTCACATACACACTCTGGGGACATCAGAGACTTATTTTACATCTTGTGAAAAGGGGCATAGAACGGGACCTTTAACTAGATTGAGCTAGATAATTTTGAACACTCAAAATAAATGAATAATAAATAATTTAAGCAGAAGCAGAAGTTCTAACAATTAAATAGGGGTGCATTATAAAATGTTTTATATTAATGTAACTAAATAAAATTAAGTTCAACTAAATGGGTTAAGTAGAAGTAACAATTATTAAATAGCGGTGGATTTACATTTTTTTTATACTAACGTAACTAAAAATTTATTAAGTTCAACTTAATGCATTTGTTGAAATGTAGATAAAATCAATTGAGTGCAACCACTTATGATAAAAGTAAATAAAAATTATATATTTTTTTGAGTATAGCCTATAGCTATTATAATAGAAATCCATTATTTTACTTGAGCATAAAATAGCCTACTTCTTTCGAAAACATTAAAAATACTAATGTTTCCAAACATTTGACCTGTACTGTCACTTTAAGATTCCTCAACAATAATAAGTGTTACAGGAAACATGAACTGAATAGAGGCGATTGAGGATACAACTTCTTAACCTCAATTTTCTCTGTGCTTTTCTGCTTCACAACAGGCTCTATGAATTTGACTGAAAATTAACGTAGATATAACATTGGAGATAGTGCCACAATATAACGTAAAACCTTTCACGAGTTCACACTTGCATGTAATCGAATGTAGGAAACATGCGTATTTGGCGTGCTTTCCGAACTCAAAAAATACGGTGGCCCAGTAGTGCACAACACAACGAAATGTAAAAAGCAAACATAAGTTCACAACACAACGGAAACAAGCCACAACACAACGAAATAAAGCCACAACACAACGGAAATAAGCCACAACACAACGGAAAATCCACAACACAACGAAATAAAGCCACAACACAACGGAAATAAGCCACAACACAACGGAAAATCTACAACACAACGGAAAATCTACAACACAACGAAATAAAGCCACAACACAACGGAAATGCTCCCCCGACCACTAGAGGGCTCTTGGAGCCCAGTAAAGTTAGTTTTCCAAGCCATTGTTCTAGAGTCAGCAGTCTTTATATATAAATACCACGATTAGTTTTAACAGTGTATATCAACATAAAATATTACTTCAAAATAACCTACATGAATTATAGCTGCGTATTTGATTTATACTCGAGAATGCTTGGACGCGCTTCCACAGCGCAGGGCACGTCTGGCAATTCCACCAAGTGGTTAAAACGTATAATTTATTATAATATAATTTGATAAATAAAAATAAAAACCATTTGGTGAAATAGGAAGGAATTGGCACAATTCCACCTATAATAAGTCAGTCTGGTCACTAGGAACATGATAAAAGAAAAAAAAACTTTTACAGAAATTTCCTAAAAAAAATAATTGTTAATTACTGTAAATACATGAAGGGTATTGGAAAAAAAGTCATTATTAAGTCATTATAAAAGTCATATTAAGTCAGTCTACTATCAAATACAATCAAGCTTTGGATTTTGAATATGTCTGTTTTTGAATGTTAAAAGTAATTTTAATTAAAACAAATTATACGTTTTAACAACTTGGAGGAATTGGTAGACGTTCCCTCAGGGATAATGCGCTGTGGTAGCGCGTCAAAGCATTCTAGAGTATAAATATGCAGCTATAATGCACGTAGGTGATTTTGAATTAATAAATGTCGATAAACAATGGTTAGCTACATACTGTTAAAACTAATCGTGGTGTTGATATATTTTTATAGACTGCTGACTCTCTAATGAACAATGGCTTGGAAAACTAACTTTACTGGGCTCCGAGAGCCCTCTAGTGGTCGGGAGCATTTCCGTTGTGTTGTGTCTTATTTCCGTTGTGTTGTGGCTTTATTTCGTTGTGTTGTGGATTTTCCGTTGTGTTGTGGCTTGTTTCCGTTGTGTTGTGGCTTGTTTCCGTTGTGTTGTGGCTTTATTTCGTTGTGTTGTGAACTTATGTTTGCTTTTTACATTTCGTTGTGTTGTGCACTACTGGGCCACCGTACTAAAATGTGTCTCGAACGCAGAGTTTCCCTGGCTGGGATTGGGATAGGAACAGATAAAAGTGAGCTAGTTTTTGGGGTGGAGGAGGGATGCTGGAAAACTGTCGTGGGACAGACGTGAGTCAGTCGGCTAATGATGTTTTATTAACATGACATATGATGTTTTGCGATCAATGCTAATTTCTATTGAAGTAAATCACCTACAATAATTTAGACAAGATCACAAGTCATTTTGAAAACATTGAATATTTAGTATAAACAATTTTTTTTTATAATCACATCCCTCCTATCTGTAATGCGTTATACGTCAGGAAAATATACGTAAATGCATCTCACTCCCCTCAAGAAAAAAACATGAGCCAAAGCTATAGGTTGTATATCTTTATTTATGTACAGAAAAAAGTCAAACTAGACAAAGTGAGGACCAGCAGAGAGCTGACTGGACACAGGATCGACCACCGCGTGCTTAAAAGCTGACCGTTTTGGCGGGCTTGGTCTCTCCGAGCTCAGCATCCAGATAACGGTAACGGCGATGGCGACGCAAGGTTTCGATGGCCTTCTGCTCGATGGAGGAAGGTGTGATGCCCAAGTCTTCCAGTCCTGGGAGGTCGGAGCACTTCATGTCCGTTGTGTGGAAATACAAATGAGGGTTTAGATTACTTGGTAAGTTCTTTATAATAAAGTAAATATATTATGTTGTAATGCTCTGACACACATACCCGGTCGACTTTATCACGGGTTGTCCAGGGCTCAAAAGGGTTCATCTCAAAAAAGCTTGCGATGAGGCTTAAACCAGAGAACACAAAGTGAATATGATGCTGCAAAAGTAAACATCTGAAAGGTTAAAGGGATCACTCAAAAGCACACAAATATAGTCAACAGACACTGTTTATATGTGAATAAAAATCAATTGAATCTGTTCATCATATAAAACGATCGTGTCTCTTTAGAAGACTTGGATTAAACCACTTGATTTATTTGTATTTCTTTTACAATCTGTTTGAACATTTTAAAGCGTCAGAGTTTTGGGTGAATAAACTTTTAATGGAGAGACATTTGTGTTGTGAAGTCTTATGGGTTTGGAATGACATGAGGGTGAGTAATTGTTGCCATAATTTTAATTTTCGAGTGAACTATCCCTTTAAGAAGAGTAATATGTAGTGATTTTTTTAGGAGATGCTTACTGATAGAGAGGGCGAGGCATGGGGTAAGCCAAAAATGGTCTGTGTGCCAATGCACACACATACCAAGTCATGCAGTTTGGCCTGTGGAGCAAGAGATTCAAGTTCAGACACAATCATTTATAGAATGGAAATGCATAATTCTTCTGAAAAATTAGAAGGCAGTGAAGGAGAAATGGGGCTGTTTCTTACCCAACTAATGCATACGTTTTCCCATTAGCATCGAGGTCTTTCACTACATTGACAATGGCTTTGGCAACATCCACCACCTGTAAAAAGTAAACAAGGGTAACATATTTAATCTTTAATCTGAAATAACAAGAGAACATGATCATGTAAATTTAAAGTGAAACTATTATGCTACTTTACAGGTTCCTAATTTTGTTTTGAAGGTCAGGTTTACATGCACCCAAGTTGGATTTAATTTTTTTTTTTTTTAAATAAATCATTCAATTTTTTTTATCATAATATACATTGCAGCATCACCTCTTTTCTCACAGTGTCTAAAATATTTTGAAAAATAATTCAGTCTCTCTAAACTCCTCCTTTTTGAGAGCCTGCTCTGCTCTGATTGGTCAGATGGCCCAGTCTGTTTTGGGCAACCTCTCTATTGAAACTCAACGGCAATTCATCGACTGGCTGCTTGAGGCTGGATGCAGAAGTGAGTCAAATCTGTATCTCCCCATGTTAAAATACCCAACTTTACAGCAGAAAAAAACATGTTTACAGCCTGGTGCAAAAAGTGGCTTTGGTCTATATAGCTTATTTTTCCCTTCATGACAACTGTGAGGGGGGTGAATTTTTTTATAACTCATCCGTTTACATTATATTAAGCCTTAAAGTTCTGCAAAATTAAGGGTGTCCACGGGGAATTGAAGGGGATTATGTGAACAGAAAGGGGGTTCACAATGTAAATGTGCAGCTTAGTTACTATTGTGATTCTTAATATTCCAGATTAGTAATATTATATCAAATTTTAAAAAAGGCAGTTGACTAAAATCTTCCATATCACAAATGTGAAAGCAAAATGGCCAGGATCTGAGCATGACTTAAGAATTTTTAGCGATTCAAATTTATGCACATTATTTGAAAGTGGTAAGGAAAGTTCCACAATTAAATATCAAGCTCACTGTATTACATACACTTATGCTGATCCTAACAGAACTGCTTTTTTTCATAGGTGATTATGACATGTTCCTGCCTGCAGACAGGTGTTTTATGACCCTGGACATTGTCAGAGAACAAGAACCAGGAACAATGGCAACAAAGGAAACACTCAGAAATGCAGTGGAATAACATACAAGACTTCGCAGGGAATGATGAGGTGAACCAGGCTTATATGGGGTGAACTAAACAATATAATGAGACACAGTTGAATGTGATAATCGGGGATGTCAATTATGGGAAATGTAGTTGTAAGTGAATAATGATAGTCTGATGTAGAGTGCCCTCAAGTGGCTCTCAAGGGCACTCCAGCTGATGACCGTTACAACAGCACACACACATATGTACACACATGTACTTTTAAAAAATATTTTATTTAAATATATTTCTAAATATTATTTAAAATATACTGTCTTCAAGTTGCTTGTACATTCATTTGGGGTTTTAATGTGTTACAAAACTGTTATGTTTGGTGCGAGAAACCTGTTCAACAAATTAGTTTTATTCAATTCACAGCCATAATGTAGTTTCAGAAAGAATCAAGCCAAACTGAACTGTCACTGAAAATTGTTAGGGCTCAGATATAAGGAGCTGCCATTCAGCAAGTAAACGTGCCTTCTTGTTGTAGCTGTTGTTTGGCTCGCTCCAGTTCTTCTTGCTGTTGAAGGGTCCATGCTCTGAGCTGCTCCTGCTGCTTCTTCAGCCTGTTCTTCTGGCTCAGATCTTCTCCAGTCAGACCTGGGAGAAACCGCACACCTTCCTGCTTCTTCAGCAGCTCTGGATTGTTCAGATCAAACTCACGTCTGCTGGTTGTTTGTTGGAATTGTTCCCTAAATTGCACGATGGCTTCATTCAGCAGGCGCTCATCTTTCTTCTGCCGCTGCTCCAGAACACAGGCTACACGATCACTGCACAGCAGGTCATCAGCTGAAAACACACAGGAGAAGAAGCTTCTGAGTCAGCCTCAATGTAATAGTGAGTTATGTTATTCAAGTTATCCAAAACCTTTTTTGTGGAAAAAACCTCTTTCCACACACATACACACACACTTATGTTGTATGAGGACTTGCCATAGACAAAATTATTTTTATACTGTACAAACTGTGTATTCTATCCCCTTACACGGACCATAACCCTAAACCTAAGTTAACCATCACACAGACAGCCCCCAATAACGTTATTCCCCAAAATGTCAGCATTTTAAGTAGACTTTTTTTCCCCTCTGTTTTTCTTTTCCAGACAGTTATTCCACCTTGATTTAAAAAAAATTATTATTAAAACAGATACTGAAAATTTTAATTGCAATATGGGTGTTACTCACCATAGACTTCCAGTTTGTTTGCTTCGCATTGGTTTTCTCTCTTCGTTCTTTAACTTGATGGTCGAGATTCTCCTCCCCAGGCATGGCGCTCAGGCCATCTTCAAATCAGGGTGGACCACAGCAGCACCAGAGCCCTGGTCCCTTGGATAAACCCAGCCTCTTTGCCTCCGAAGACAACTCTCACTGCCCAATATTTTTCTCGAAGGACAGGGATGCGCTGGCCCACGAATGGCCCAGCCTTCCCCTGTATGCTTTCCTCCGATCACACTCCTCCCTCAGGTCATAAAAAGGATCAGGGAGGGCAGACACACAGTCCTATTGGTGGCCCCTCTCTGGCGGAACCAACCTTGGTTCCCAGAGCTGCTCACAGCAGCCCCGTGGCCAGTACCCCTGAGGGAAGACCTTCTTTCCCAGGCGAACAGGACAATTTGGCACCCCCGTCCCAAACTATGGGCCCTCCATGTGTGGCCTCTCGATGGGAGCTTGAGGACCTACCAGCGAGAGTCCTGAACACAATCAGCGAGGCTAGAGCTCCGTCTACGAGACGCCTCTATGCTGTTAAGTGGTCTGTGTTCTCCGGCTGGTGCTCAACCAGGAACCAGAACCCTGCCTTATGTGAAGTATCTCTGATACTTTCATTTCTCCAAGAGCTGCTGGATGCGGGCCGTACCCCATCCATGCTCAAAGTCCATGTGGCAGCCATCGCAGCTTTTTATGCCCGGTGGCCGGGCCAGTCAATGGGGAAAAGCGACATGATTGTCCGCTTCCTAAGGGGAGCAAGGAGGCTTAACTCCCCACGCCCCGCTACAGTGCCCTCCTGGGACCTATCAACAGTCCTCAGAGCCCTCAAGCAACAATTACACCTACTCTGCCCAGTTCAGGCTCTGAGAACTTATACGGAACGCTCCAAAAGAGCTTCCGGTCACGAAGCAAAGATTATCTGGTGGACGCTATCGCTCTAGCATACGCTTATGGGCCAGGAATGTCCCTTAGGCGTCAGCTCACTCCACTAGAGGCATGGCCTCCTCATGGGCATGGTCTAGTGGAGTATCCATTGGCGATATTTGCATGGCGGCCGGCTGGTCCGGCTGGTACTCACCGTCTACCTTCGCCAGATTCTATAACATTGAAGTCCCTGCACTGCAGGCGTACATCCTTTCCGTATGATTGAGCCGGCCTCTACACAAGCAAGGCCATCATCATTAGGGTCTTGCCCTATCAAGGTGTCATGTCAGACTTAGGCCCTTGCTTTGGACCCTTGTTCAAGCGTCCAACTTGGGTCATGGAACATGTCATTACGCTTAACATAGCACGGCATGATTTGATTGGTTCCCCATAGCGTATAGCTACGCAATACGACTGACCGTCTCACACCGATTGATTCGCGCAGTTACGCCGCTCTGCCATAGGTTTGAGCAGTTACAACTGACCAGCCAATAGCGTGCGAATAGTCTCTGCACTGTTGTGGCTGTGCAGTAGCACTGCGTTATTATACAAAAGGCTACAGTATTCGGAGAAAAAGGAGTTTTCCCCATAGCGTATAGCTACACAATACCTGTTCCCTTATCTCAGGGAACGTCATTGTTAGGGCTTTAACTAAGTTGTTATATGTGCGACTGTAGGGGGCTACATAGGTACTTTTTAACAATAGCAAGCGTGTGTGGCTGCATTGTTGAACTGCTTTAGCCATAACCTCTGGTTATCGATCAGACTGGCGAGTCTGTGACTGTGAGATCCGTGTAAACGGCCGGCGCGAGAATCTCTGAGCGACATAGATTCCTAATGAACGAGTAAAATATAAGTAAAGAGTGAAATAGAACAACCAAATGTATTGCTAAACTATTATATAAATGGCCATAACCAATTGGCATTCTAACCTAAATTCGAGGTCGTGATAAAATGGAGTCAGATAAAAGCTTAATTAGAATCAAATGACTTTGCCACGCAGATAAGACAGTAATGTGCAGAGACCTTCACCCGTTCTATTGGATACCGCCATTGGGCAGATTGAGATGGGCATACACTGTTAAAAAACACAGACCTCACAGTAACAGTATAACATTCGGCATTAGGTTTTAATGTTTCAAAGTAATAAACAACCTGTCACAGGTTAAACTGGCAGTTAATTTAAACTTGTTATAGGGTGTGACACACACACACACACACACACACACACACACACACACACACACACACACACACACACACACACACACACACACACACACAGACAGGTTAAACTGGCAGTTAATTTAAACTTGTTATAGGGTGTTAAATACACACACACACACACACACACACACACACACAGACAGGTTAAACTGGCAGTTAATTTAAACTTGCTACAGGATGTTAAACACACACACACACACACACACACACACACACACACACACACACACACACACACACACACACACATACATACACAAGATTGCAAAATCAAACGTATCCATGTACATTCACATATTGTTTTGGTATCCATCCATCCATTCTTTAAACAGTTTTTATCCTCTATAGGGCCGTGGGTACACACACACACACACACACACGTTTCATGTTTTATGGAGACCTTTCATAGACAATGATTTTTATACTGCAAAAAACTGTATATTCTCTCCCCTAAACCCACTCATCACAGAAAACTTTCTGCAATTTTACATAAAAAACTCATTCTGTATGATTTAAAAACTTGTTTCCTCATGGGGGACATCAATTTAGGTCCCAACGGTGACACAAGTCCCCATGAGTCAGTGTGCATTCAGGTTTAAGTCCCCACCGGGATAGAAAAACATGTACACGCATACACACATTTATTCCCTTTATAATGTTACCTTTTAAAAGTCTTTGATGACATGTTGTATTGTCCATTTTTGTCCTGTGCATGTCTGCAAAATGAGATGATAGTAGGAATCCTGTCCTTGGCCGATTTCGAGACAACGGCTTGTGTTTCGATTTCTTACTGCATTTCCCTAAATGTAAAACAAAAACATGAAATTAAGTTTGACTTATTATATCAAATCTTCAATTATATAAAGAACACGAATAACCACACACTTAAAAATGTTAGTTTTTTTTTTACAATTGCTAGGACATATTTCTCAATACTTAGGTCACATTTTCACAGCTCTTCACAGTGATCACAACAGCAGTCTATGTGGGCTAAACTGTGGATCATTTATCATTACTTTCGCACAAAATGCATCCTACAACGATATCTTTCAATTTACATGAATCTTTTTCTCAGATAGACACAACTTAAGTAAACTTTAAGTTTAACAAACAAAACCTAGAACACAAAAATGAATAAGACATAAATCTGCACCATTTCTACAGTAATACGATATTGAAATATATTCTGAATCTAAAAAAAAATCAAATACAATCAAAGCAATTAGATGGAACTGAACACCTGCACAAGTGTTAGTCTTTTAATTTCTTTAGCATCCACTCAAAAGGGAAAACTTAGGAAAAATGTTTATACTGGGTTACACTTTATTTTAAGGTGTCATTGTTACAGTGTAATTATACATTTAAGTACGGAGTAATATTAATTAACTACATGTACTTACTTTAGGGCTAGGGTAGGATTAGGATTTGGTTGAGGGTTAGTTGCATGTAATTATGCATAATTTTCTGTTATTACAATGGTAACATGTAACATATGTATTAAGGACACTGTAAAATAAAGTATTACCTTATACGGTAATGCAAACATTGACCATGTAACATGCTGCAGTGAATTATAAGCAGTAGAGAGAGTCATTCTTGTTTTGTAAAGAAATTTTACAAAAGTAAACATTGTATAATACTACCTGGATGCTAGAGTTTTATGATTGACAAAGTGTGTTTGTTGGCTGAAAACCTCTGCAAGTGCTTTGGAAGAATGAGTTGATTTGAAACATGTATGAAGTGTTTTGGTAGTCAAAAAAAAGAGACCTAAGTATTGAGAAATGTGTCCTAGCGATTGTATTAAAAATATATATACAGTATATATATATTTTTTAAAGAGGTAAGCAATGTGGTGTGAAATATTCCATAAAAATAAATAAACTAATAAAATGCAGAGCAGGACCATACCTGAGTGAAGTCCCAGTATATACTCAGTCCTTTCTCCTTGGCTTGTTTACAGTCATGTAACCCTGGTGTGCTTCCACTACCGGGATCCGTTAGACAACGGTTGGAGTTATATGTGTGAGATTTGATTCCTCCAATGTAGATCTCCCCATTACGGTTGTAGTGACAATGCTGTAAGAGATGTTGAAATGAAGAGTGCATTTTGGACGTAGCTATTCACAGTAAAGGTTTACACTTACACACCTGAGGGTTATAATTATGACACTGGTACAGAATAGGTACACTTCCAGGAACAGGTCCTTGATCAACGCAGTGGTCTTCTTTAAGATCATTCTTCAACTGTCATGAAAATAAACAGCAGCAGTTTTGGAATAACTGGGTTAGATGGACCAACTATAAACTTAATTTATTTATATCTCTTCTTGGGAGGGAAATGGAGTATATTAGAAGACTTTGAGTAACTTACCACGCCATAACCCATTATGTCTTTCCATCTGTCTAGCAGAGGATATACATTTTCCAGATACCATTTGAAGGGCTTACATTTGAGTTTCTCTCGTAACTGTTTTCTTTCAGTCACATCACCAATATCAATCCCATGATCCTAGAGGAAAAAACGGTACTATTATTAACCAGGTCCAGTGTGATGATATGAAGATCAATGAAATGAATAGTTCTAAACAAGACTGTTAATATTCAACTTATCCTGAGCTAACCTTGAAACATGTTTACTATTACTGTTACCTTTAGAGGGAGATTCCAGGCAATATTCACATTTGATTTATATTCATCCATCCAGATTTCAGCCACTCTCAGAGCATTTCGAATCATGGGTTTGCTGAGATCCAGTGAATAAGGCTTATGTGCTCTTTCAATGTGTGCAATCTTTGAACATGGCACCACTTCAATACTCCCGCCACAGAGCCAGACCTGATTTATTAATTAAATATCAGATATTGATATCTGTTGATATCAAATTCAAGCACTTTTTACAAATATTATATGCATTTTTTGGTGCCACAATGTGCAGTAATAACTTACACGTATTGCTAGTTCAACATTTTCACCCCCATAAATTGTCATTCCTTCATCCAAAACTCCAATTTCTCCCAGGAATTGACGATCAGCGACCAGGATACCCATGATTGAGGGACTCCTAACAGTGCAGAAAAAGTAACTGACTATTTGTTCTACTTCAATCAAATGATAAACTGCAAACTGTAGCCTATTTATTGAAGCCGGCATGAAATGGAAGTTGTGATAGTCTTTTTCCTATTGTGATGTATATAGGAGTGAAACGGCTTCTCAAACAGGAAAAAAATTTAGGGTGGGACTTGATTTTGCCCTTTGGGAATTGATTGGATAGTTGTAATTTGCTATTGCTGTGATGTCATGTGAGTGACAGGTTGTCGCGCCAATAAACACATCATCAGAGAAGGAAGAGATGTCGCAGACTCGCTGCAAGAGGGAGGGAAAGTTATTTTGATGAAAGATTATGAGGTTACATTAATTAAATAAATTTGAATTAATTAATATTTTTTTAAATAAATAGCTACTGGAATAAAAAAAATAAAAAAAAAGAATTGTCCACTTAGATTTCATGGTGACTAAGTATGTTGACATGTCCTGGGATTATTATATGGGATTAAAAACTGCATTTTTTTTCTTTTAAAAATGTATCTGTCACATTGCAGGGAGTTTTTGAAAAAAGTTGTCAGCCACCGCTAGCATTTTTGATTATTTTCACAAAAGTTTTGCTGTATCTGAACACACAATATATCAAAGAAAGAACAGACCATCTGCTTTTAAACAAAAGCTGAGAAAATCGTGTTTTTTTTGTTTTCAAAGACTACGTCTGGATAAGAAAGAATTCAGAATGATGATCAAAACACAGATGGGGTCCCAGACAGCAACGTAGTGACGGCACAGAACCAGGCCACGTCCATTACATGTGGATTCCACACGTACCAGATGTGGGCCGGATCTGGGCCGACACTATGTTGCTGTCTGGGGTAGATCGAGTCCATCAACACCCCAAAGCTTCACAGTCCTGTACCTTGTCCTTGGTCGACATTTCATTCAGTAAATTTTTTATATTTTTTTATATGCTGCTTAATGTTGATGATTACGTTATTTTATTTATGATATCGCTTGTTTCTGCTTCTTCACATGTGTTTTGATCTGAAGATTCAGTACTCTTTCAGAAGATGTGTAATAGTGCCCCTACCGTATAACAGGGAAAACATGGAAAGGCATAGATTTCCGTCAATGATCAAAGAGTTAAAAAAAAAAGAAGAGGAAATTAATACGGTGCGTCCCAATTCGCATACTTCTGCACTATTCCATGCAGTTTTGTAGTATAGAGCGAGTAGCACACGTACATCACAGAGACGTCTATTTGATGTGCATGTTTTTATCTGGAAGACTTTTTTTTTTAGTGTTTGCTCATCTGAAATGCATCTGAGCAGTTTCCTGTCAGATGTTAAATATACATTTAGAAAATGTTAAGAGGTTTATGATTTAGAATGTATGTAAAAATTACTTTTAAAAGATGTTTATCAGATGTTTGTACACAACACAACAGATGCCTTCCAGATGAAGAGCTCTTGAGAAGACATCTTAGACCTAGGCCTACATGTGCTCCGGGGTCACACTGAAAATTCCAAAATGAAAAAGTGCACTTCAAATACCCGGATGATACACTCAATTAACAGAATTTTTTTGGAATATTGGACACTTCTTGCAGTTAACTGTCGCCGATTTCCATGCATAGTGGAGGGGGAGAGTCTGTCAGACTCCGATGTTAAATGACAAAATAACCTTATTAAGATTCATACACTACACATTTGAGTGCATAGTAATGTATAGTGCATCATGAATCTAAACTTTTTAAAATGGTGAAAAATGTACACCACTTACTTCCCTGGTTCTGACGGGTCGTTCATTTTGTACCATTCTGGCCGGAAAGACTCGTACATACACCAAAGGTTCCAGTCAAACGCATGAGCAGAGGGGTAATATTTAATAATCTCCAGGGTGTCAAAACACACTTTGTCAAACACTGGCGAAAGCACAATTGTCCTGTCTGCTTTGATTCTTGCAAGCAATGGCTCTGCCCTAGAACAATAAGGCAGTCAAATGTTTATTTACCAAAGACAGTTTAAGATCCTCATGTTATCATACTCAGACTGTGGTAGTATTTACCATCCCTTGTGAACCTCAATATGGGCATCCAGAATGGCCACCACCTGGCCTTTGGCCGCTTCCCAGCCTGTGATTCTTGCCTTGGCAAGACCCATCTGCTTTTTGTGTCTCACTTTCTTGATTAAGCCAGGTTTGTCTTTATTAATGAGACCAATGTACCCATCTATAGGCAATTGCAGATCCTCTGTTAAGAAATGTAAAATATTTAATAGCATTAAATTGTTATATTTAATTATTTATATTATCATATAATATATTAGAATATTTAATAGAATAATCTATAAATTAACTAATGTACACTGTGCATTTATACTTTTCTTTATAACCTCAGATTCATGCTTAAAGCAACAACATGGAACTTTTCCTCTGCGGTCGCCCTACAGGTTGGAAGCGGAATTGTCGATTACCGCTGTCGTAAAATGATTTACGGTTACTGTATATGAAGCATGCAGGTTTTTTTCATATGGGCAATGATAATATTATTAATCTTCCCCCTTTCATAATTTATACATGTTTAGTAGACTAAACATTTTAACTCAAACATTTGCGATTTGCATGTCGATTGCAATGCTCAAATCTGAACGAGGATGATAGCGATAGCATCCTAACCATCTAAAACTACCATGTTAGTGTTTACTAGCTACCAGATTGATAATTCGCTCATCTTCTAGCTGATTCATGAAGATAAATGGAGGACCAGATAGTTTCCGTAACGTAGCCAGGCAGACAACAGATTAGAAAAACTAAAGATAGTATGCAAGCAATTTACAGTTACTTACTAGTTCAACAGCATGACGGCCAAGTCAGCATCGGTCTGGTAACACTCCTCCTCCATTAGCTCACGCCAGCGAGCAAACGCTCGACCAATATTGATCCTCGTCCTGTCTTTCAGTTTATCACTCTCCCTTTTCCTCTTCCGACTCTACTCCGACAATACCTTGGACTACTTACATTTCGCTGCTGCTTCAGCCATGACGAAAACAGACGTACGAAAACAAACGCGCTGGTTGGCCACATTTGAGGAAGTGGTGGGCAAAGTGTCGACTGCCGTAAAGCAGTCGAATTTTGTAGTTCTTTTTGAGCGCTGGTTACTACCCGCACCCCGAAGTTACATAGTGCCAGTAAAAGCGATACAGACCCCGTCAGGCTCCGGCAGACGTCTCATTCAACCTACTGTAAGTCGATGTACTATCACAAGGGTCTTGGAAATATATTATGAAGGTTGAAAAGTTACATGTTGTTACTTTAACAGAAAAAAAACTGTATATAAAAAATAAAAATACAGTTAAAAATATATTATCTGAACATTTAATATTTTAAATATTTTTTTACTTCTCCAATAAATAAAATGTAACAAATACTTAGGGCAAAACTAACCATTCAAGCTGTAGTCGTCCACCAGGATGATTTCTGTTAGTAGATGAGCAGGTGTTTTGTCAATGATGCTGCGGACTGCCCTTTTAATGATTGAGAGAGCCTCATTTAAATAAATCAGAACCACACTAATAGATGGCAGGTCCATTGGGTAGATCTTCAGAGTGCATCTGTGCACACACAAACACACATTTGTTTCACTATTAGTGAGGACAGTGCATAGACTTCCATCAGGTTAATGATATTTTCTATCACCTATAACCCAATGCCTTACCCTAAACATATACCCATCACAGAAATATGTAAAAAACACTAGATTTAAACAAAAACCTGTTTTGGCCCATTTATAAGCCTTTTTACTATTGAGGACCAATAAAATGTCCTTGATAGTTGTTTATCATAATACTTCACTATATAAGTGAGGACATTTGGCACACACACGCACACGCACACACACACACACACACACACACACACACACACACACACACACACACACACACACACACACACACACACACACACACACACACACACAGTTGTGTTTTCATTTTCCATAATGATTTTTATACTGTACAAACTGTATATTTTATCCCCTAAACCTGAAAACTAAATCACTGAAAACTTTTAGCATTTTTACATTTTCAAAAAACATCATTCTAAGCTATACATATATAGGCTATGTATACCGTAGCCTATTTTCCGGACTATAAGTCGCACTTTTTTCATAGTTTGGTTGGTCCTGCGACTTATATATCAAAATTAATTCAGACTGAGATGAACCAAGAGAAAACCTTACCGTCTACTGCCGCGAGAGGGCGCTCTAGTTGGCGGAGTTGTTCAGAAGCGACACAGTGATGTGGAATGAGATCGCGGGAGCTTGGTGAACTTTTTTTTTTTTCAAAAACAAAATAATCTTACCGACCCCAAACTTCTGAAAGGTAGTATAGTTTAATAATGGAACTGTAGGAACTTACCTACTGGTAACTTGCTTGTTGGACTCGCTAGTTTATGTTAATTTAGCCTATTCAGCCTCCCAGGTATATGTTCTTTATGTTACTGTGTAGCTGACAGTTAATGTGTTGCGTTAACATACCGGATACCTACTCAGCCTGTTGTTCTGTGTGCTACTGTGTAGTTGAATAATTTGCCTTTCCAGATTAAATGTCTGTTCTTGGTCTTGGATTTTGTGAAATAAATTTCTAAATAAATGCGACTTATAGTCCAGTGCAACTTATATATGTTTTTTTCCTCTTCATGACGCATTTTTTGACTGATGCGACTGATACTCCGGAGCGACTTATAGTCCCGAAAATACAATTATAGATGAGATAAATGCTAATAAAAATACATTTTAAATAAAAAAAGCTTTCTTTTATTCAAAGAATCCCAAACTGTTTCGTGAGCAGCAAATCAGCGTATTCGAATGATTTCTGAAGGATCCTGTGACACTGAAGACTGAAAAATTCAGCTTTGCCATTACATGAATAAATTACATTTTCCATACTAAACTAGAAAACTGTTATAAAGCTTTTACCTGTGGTCTCGAGTATCAGGGATTGTTCTGTTCTCTGGTAATCTGTCACTGAGGAACACATTGTATCCGTACTCCTGAAACTGCCTCTCTGCTTCCATCTGTTCCTCTTCTGTGAGTTCAGCTCCCCATGAACTGAATAGACGCGATTGAGGATACAACTTCTTAACCTCAATTTTCTGCTCCACAACAGCCTCTTTGACTTTTTGATCTTTGACATCTATGAATTTAGCTGAAAAAAGAATGCTTATTAGAACAGAATAATACTAACACTGATCTTAAAATGTATAAATGAGAACTATAACTCACCTATTTTATGAACTTGATCTTCTATTCTCTTCAGTCTTCCAAGAACCTCCAGATCTTCTGGCCTTTGTAACCTGTTGGCATTATACGTCTCTTGTCTAAGTGACATGTACACAAGACTGTAAACTATGACAACTATAACTAACACACCAACTCTTGCAGAAATCCTCATTTTCAAAATTTCATTGCAGCCATGAAAAATGCTTAGAGAGTTTACGAATGCCTGTTTATAAAGTTGCCTGTGAACAAATGTATGCAATACTCCTCTGGTATGAGAAATGGGAGTGGTTAAAGTAACTGTTGATCTTATCAGAACCATAAAATCAAAGTTCCATTATTAAAGTTTGGGGTCGGTATTATTTTGTTTTTGAAAAAAAAAAAAAAAGTCTCCTATGCTCGCCACATCTGCATTTATTTGATCGATACAGTAAAAAGCATTATTAATATTGTGAAAAATTATTATAAATTAAAATAACTTTTCTATTTGAATATATTTTAAAATGTAATTTATTCCGTAAGGGGCCTTTGCAAAGTGGATCGGGCGGCAGTCGAAGGCGGGGCCTCGACAACCCGATCCCTGGACACGGAAACTAGCTCTAGGGACGTGGAACGTCACCTCGCTGGCGGGAATGGAGCCTGAGATTGTGCGTGAGGTTGAGATGTACCAACTAAAGATAGTTGGGATCACCTCCACGCACGGCTTGGGCTCTGGAACCACACTCCTTGAGAGAAGATGGACTCTTTACCACTTGGAGTTGCCCATGGTGAGAGGTGGCGGGCTGAACTGAACAGAAGAAGCACCAACATGAACTTGTGAATCTGAAGGATCTGGAGAGATTCTGTGTGGAGGAATGGTCTCTGATCTTTTGTCGTGTTCTCCAAACTCATCAGGCATTATAGAAGAAAACTCAGAGCTGTTATCTTGGCAAAAGGAGGTTGCAAAAAGTATTTTATAACAGGGTGCCAATAATTATGGCCAGCGTGTTTTGGAGAAAAACATTTATTTTATAATGTAATTTACCCCCCACTTTCAATTCTTTTACTTCAGTGAAAGGTTTGATGTTTGCGAATTTTTTGAATGAATGATCAAAAGGATAAACAATGCAGATTTATTTTTTACAGCCATTTTATATCATATTTACCAGGGGGGCCATTAATTGTGACCACCACTGTAGTTTTGGTGGGGATAATATTTTATCTTAATAATCTATTCTATTTGTTCTAGAGCAATTTGTTTTGGCGGAGGACAGTGTTAAAAAAAAAAAAAAAAAAAAAAACCTGCTGCTGAAGCCCTCAAGGGCCTGCAACTGGGCGTCTTTAGCTGAGCACCTGACGTCTTTCAGTGTCTGAAAAACACTTTGGTGAACACACGGCTTAAAACGTCAAAACAAGTCAATTTAGCGTGTTTATACAAAGAAAAACGATGGAATGGATAACATGTTCTGTGTGAAAGGCCTTTGATCGTTACAGTTTGCTAGCCTGGAAATCCAGACCTAAATCTGAAAGATTAATGGTCTGGCATGGACTAATGAAAATCGGCCAGCTCGAGGGGCGGCACCAAGCATGCATTTGAAAATCTCACTGCACGTAATTGGATAACACTACGACCAATCACAACAAGCCCCATAAGCTGTAGCTACCAGCAGAGCTAACTGGTAGATTAGACTCTTGCCGTATCCGGTCGGCAAAACAGCAAACACACCCTTCTTGCAAAGGAACGATTCGAGCGGCGTCTTTTGTTCCTCTTTTAGATAAAAAGCCAAGTCTAACTTGTTCATTGTAGCGGCTAAAGCCATTTCAAACAACTGGTGTTCATCCATAGCCATCTTGCAATGTTTACTAATGACTTCGACGTCATGGCCAGAGCAGAGGCGAGCTAAACAGATGACGACCATCTGTTTAGCTCGCCTCTGGCCCGCCTATATCAGATAACGCGATGTGATTGGTGCAGCTCAGATACAAGGGCATATTTAATGAGCATCATTACTGGACACCAGAGTAACTCGCTGAGCAAATTCAACTTGTGCTCTCGCGAGAACTCTGGATTTCCAGGGTAACAGTTTGCATGTTACCGAAAAAATAAAACTTCAGTTGCAATTATGAGTTTAAAGCAATGAGGAAGAGATGGTGCTTCCTCGTACTTTGTCAGTCAACGACTGTGTTTGTGTTTTTGTGCTGTAGTATTTTATAATATGTAGAGAATTTTCACAGTTTTTCCTATCTGTAAAGTCAGGGCCGTTTCTAGCCTTTTTGGCACCCTAGGCAAGATTCCTATTGACCCCCCCCCTCCCTCCCCTCCCTCCACTATCCCTCTAGGGGGGTTCGGGGGCATGCTCCCCCGCAAGAAAATTTTGTACATTTTAAGGTTAAATTAATGCATCAATCTGGTACTTTGAGAGCTAAAAATTAAGAGCTTCAACCCATGAACTGTGCACATTGAACAAAGAAAAACCATTGACTTGTACCTGGACACTAAAGAGGGCTCAAACATCTCATTAGTTATCATGATATAGAGTCTCAGTCTACATTACATTATCACTGGTGTTTATGATTTATATAAGTATTCCTATGACGTAAAATCCATATAGCCAATCATATGTAGGCTACTTTATAAATTAAAATGAATATTTCAAAAGTATATTTTACATTACACTATAGTATCGGAAAATTACAATACTTTTGTCCTCGTAATTTCTTCACTTGCAAGAAATAAACCCTTGAGCTTTTATTTTGGATAAAAACACCAGATCACCATGCTGATCGCATGAGCAAAGTGCGCACTTTTCTTTAAATCATGCAGCACAAACAGAATGTCTAGGCTACTTAATTAAAGTCTTGTGCTGTTTTATAAAGGCACAAAGCCTTTTGATTTCGATTTTAATTCATTGACAAAATATAACGCTAGAGACCTTTATGTTAGGCTATAAATTTTACATCTCAAGTGTTGGGAAAAGGGAGAAGAGCGATTTCGGCAAAAGGCGGATTCGAACTCAGGTCGAACGCATCCAAAGCTACTTTCAAGCACCTCACGCCTTACGACCTATGCCACTGTAGATATATAGTAGTGGGCGTATTTTTGCTAAAAAATACAGGCACTTAGTGCAAATATACGCTCCATTATCGGAAATGTAAAGAAAGAAGGATTTTTCTTCCACTCACTTGGGCAAAAATCTTTTGGTGTGGTGGGGGCTCTCAATGGCGCCCCCCAGCTGTTTGCGCCCTAGGCGACCGCCTAGTTTGCCCAAGGGTGCAGGGATTTGTATTATTTTGAAGTACCCCCGGACGCCGCCATTGGCTAACGGAACCCCACCTGCAGTTAGCATCCCATTGACTCCCATTCATTTTGGCGTCACTTTGACAGCGAATAACTTCACATCTGAGGCGTTTAAAGACTCCATTTGTCCATTATTTATTTCTAAAGAAACACGACAATGTATAAAATGCTCCATTACCTTGTATCTTACGTTATGGCCCTGTAGAAGCAGTTTTTGTAAAAGTAGGCTAACGATTGCGTCACAGCCACGCGACTCTCTGTCGCACAGTAGAGAATTACCGTATGGACAGGAGGAGAAGCTCGCGGGCAATCGGGGGGACGTCGAGGCAAAATGACAAAGTAATTAATTAGAACACCTACAAAAAGTTTCTCTTGCTCCAAGATCATGGACAGCTCCTACTCACGCTCTCCGTCTCTGCGAGTTTCGGAAGGTAATGATTCAGATTGATCTTGGCACAGCTACTAGAAGACAGACGGTTTGCTCACGTCACATCTACGTCGTCGAGCTCAGTTTGAGTCTGCGCAGTACGCTGGACCCCCAGGAAGTAAGATTTTCTAATTGGCTTCACTTTGTCTCCGTTGAATTCAATGGGGTCGCTGTGTCCATTTCTTTTACTGTCTATGAGTTTGCCTATGCCTAGAAACGGCCCTGTGTAAAGTTCACAATATAGCATTGGATTTCTGAATCTTTTTAGTGAAGTTAACAAGAGGGATCCTGTAATTATGTCCCTGAAATTATGATCCTGTGATTGATGCAAATATCTTTACTACTGAAACATCAGTTATTTTCACTAGCTTTAAAGGAGTGGTATGTACCTTGAACTAACAATATTAATCATTGTGTGCTTGCTTTCATTTGAGGTGCTCTCTACACGCAGAGAAATTTGTTCAGATGTCAGGGCCTGTATCTTGCACTTTATTTCCTTTCAAAGACCTCTATATTTATAGTTCAAAAGTAGCATTCAAAAACTATCATTCAAATTGCAATTTGTTGCATGAAATGTAAGCACTTTGTTTTTAGCAGTTTCACAACAAATGTACTGTCAGAGGTGTAAAAAGTACTAAAAAATGTTACTCAAGTGAAAGTACAAGTACTGAGGGAAAATTTTACTCAATTAAAAGTAAAAGTATCTGGCCAGAATCGTACTCGAGTAAAAGTAAAAAAGTACCACATTAAAATTGTACTTGAGTATTAAAGAAGTAAAAGTAATAGCAAGAATGAAAACTAGAGATTCTTATTTAAGCTTTTAATCTCTAAAATCATGAAGTGAATGAACCACATACAAGGTTTTATCCTGCTTTAGAACTGTTTGTATTTAATTGTATTTATTTATCAAACTATAAGACTACTATCTAATGCCTATATGCAACATTCTTTAAACAATCAACTAAACATGCTTTTACCACTAAAAGAAAAGAATTCGCTAAGGTACAGCCACTGGTGCTCTTGATCCTGTGGCTGATTTTGGACCATAAACAATGGACAAATGGAGTCTTCAAACGCCTCAGATGTAAAGTTATTCGCTGTCAAAGTGACGCCAAAATGTAGGGGTGTAACGATACACGTATTCGTAGAATGGTTCGGTTCGTTGGACCATTTTTCCTGCCGACCAAAATTTCGTTATTTCAAATGTAGGCGTGTTGCACGTGGCAAGCGCGCTCATAATGTAAGAGACGCCGGCACAACCACAACATTTCCCAACATCAAATGGCAAACGTAATGCAAGAGGAACGAAACTGCTTGTTATTGTGTGGTTGAAGGACCGTTTATCAGTTTGGACCAAAGCAGCGCGAGCCAATCGTGATCATGCGACACTGTTACTACACAGCGCTAATAAGAGATCCAGTAAAGAAAGCATTTAAAATCGCCACAGAAGTAATAACATCGCTGCGAGATCTAGTGAGAAACATTCACATTTCTCCGTTATTAACGGATCAAACAGCGCTGATGTGGAAACCAGGAAGAAACATTGTGCCATGAATGAACTATCCAGTGTCCACAGATCTGCAACATTTACCATGGATTTACTGTAGTAACACTAACTAAACAGCAACCATGGAAGTTTGGCAGGAATAGTAGGCTACAATGCCTTCAATGCCATTGAATGCCAATCAATGCCATTACGTCGGTTTTATTTTGACATTATGAATACAATTGCTGCCCTCAAATGTTAATCTGAACTAAAATAAACCTTTGTTTATAACTACTACAATATTAAATTTCATTTTTTCCAAGGAGCTGTTTGGTTTTATATGCTCCTAAGAACAGTCAATTATAGCTCCAGAATTGCTCAAAGTAAAAAAAAAAATCATACTTTATGATGTTAGTTTTAATAAAAAAAAAAAAAAATTGAATCAAGGAAATTTCTCTGGCATTTCTTTCTTTTTGCTGTATCGAACCGTACCGAACCGAACCGTGACACAAGTGTATCGTATCGAACCGAACCGTGAATTTTGTGAACTGTTACACTCCTATCAAAATGAATGGAAGTCAATGGAATGCTAACAGCAGGTGATGGCTTGTTAGCCAATGGCGGCCCCCGGGGGTGGTACGCTCTTCGGCTGCTGGATTGTCCCCCTGAGAATGACTGTAATAATTTCTCTAATTTATAGGTCAACGTGCTGTGCATTGTGGTAATAGATGCGACATGACGTCACTTCCAAAGGACCAATGAACATATCTGACCAATTTGGTGAAATGTGAAAAAAAATCTCATTAAATTAGACTAGACACTAAACTTAATTAAACTAGGCATCAGCGCAATTCAATTGGTTTGGCAATAGCAAGGAAAAATAGAATGAAGTGATCTCCAAAAAAGAAGTACTTTTTGACTGTAAATAAAATTGTAAGGAGTAAAAAGTACTTTTTTTTCTTAAAAAATGTAATTAAGTAAAAGTAAAAGTACTGATTTTTAATTGTACTCAAGTAAAGTAAAAATCCCCCAAAATAATACTTAAGTACAGTAATCAAGTAAAATTACTCAAGTATTTTACACCTCTGTGTACTGTTGCATGTTACTAAGTTTTTTTTATGTTAAATGTTATTCAAGTCAGCACCTCTGTTTTTAACATTAGTGCAGTTTTAGTACCGTTGTATTAGTGATTCACTAACAAATGTATTGTGACCTATTGCCACATAAGGGCAATGTTGATATACTGGATATTTATGTGGCCAATTGTGCAATATGAGTTTTAACATTTCTACAGAAAGGGTGTTGAACCCACAAAGAAACTGTCAGTTATTAAACATGTTTGCTGTTTTTTTATGGCAATCATTAAAGAGATTAAAACAAAGTAATTTCTGTGTGAATTTGAAAGACGTTTAACAACCTCTCATACTGTCAATTAAATATTGCTGTAAGTTTAACTAGATTGAGCTAGATAATTTTGAACACTCAAAATAAATAAATAATAAATAATTTAAGCAGAAGCAGAAGTTCTAACAATTAAATTAGGGATGTCCCGATACCACTTTTTCACTTCCGATACCGATACCGATGCCGCAGCTTTGGCTATTTGCCGATACCGATATCAATCCGATATTTTTATTTTATTCTTGAACTAATACTACTAATAATAAAATATAATGGAAGCACTTTCCTCAATTAGCCACTTAAAAACATCTCACTCAAATGGAGAACAAATACTTCTCCAGTATATAGTCCACAACAACAGTTGAAAATGAAAGACTGCCAGCCTTTATTCAAAAGACCTTGAGATATGTTTGGTAACCTGAATGAATTTAAAATTAATTTGCTATATTTCAGATCAATATATTTGTTTCCTTTAAATTTTAATTAACTTTAACTTTATTCTCATCTGAATTATAAATAATTTATTTCTGTATAAAATAATACTACCTTTAAAAACATGATTTTCTTTTTTATTCAATGTAGAATGTGTAACTTAAAAATAAACAGATTAGTGCTCTGTTTTAGGACAAGAAATGAAAACCAATGCAATGATGAATGTCCAAAAAGAAGAGATCATTTTTGCTTTTAAACAGCGTGTGCGCGCGCGCGCGCGTGTGTGTGTGTGTGTGTGTGTGTGTGTGTGTGTGTGTGTGTGTGTGATTTTGGTTGAGTTACAGTTTGACAAGAGTTTACAGTTTGACAAAAGCACAATGTTGGGTTTTACACAAATATAAGTAGGCTAAACACTTTTTCCAGTTTTAATGATGTCCTGTATGAAAATGACGGAGTATGTTTTTTTGTTTCCACTGTTCGATCGCGCCCGTGCCTCTCTCTCTGACACACACACACACACACACACACACACACACACACACACACCAGCATTGCAATCTTGACATCGCAGCCTGTTCATTTTGCTGCGTTCACACCAAAACGCGAATAGAGCGTCAAATTTGCGTCTATCGCGTCTAGTTCGATGCTTGAACAGTTTGAATCCATTCGCGCGTCCAAAGCGAATAGGACGCGCCGCGCGCGTATAATGATAAAGTGAGCGTTTGAAGCGATATAGACGCGCGTTCAGAGCTAAGGCGGGCTACAGATTAGGTGTCCCTAAAGAACCCGCATATGCGCGTATCTAACAGTAACGTTAGTTTCGTATTACATTAATTAATGTGCACGCGAGATTTATTTATTTTCATACCGTGTATTCTCTGTGTAAATCCATGCACCGAACGTACGTTCAGTACGAATACGTACCGTTCCACCCCTACTGGGTATCGGATCATAGGTATCGGATAATTTTTTTTCTCCCCTCCGATATCCGATCTAGCGTTTTGGGCCAGTATCGGCACGATACCGATGCCGTGGATCGGATCGGGACATCCCTAAATTAAATAGGGGTGCATTATAAAATGTTTTATATTAATGTAACTAAATAAAATTAAGTTCAACTAAATGGGTTAAGTAGAAGTAACAATTATTAAATAGCGGTGGATTTACATTTTTTTTATACTAACGTAACTAAAAATTGATTAAGTTCAACTTAATGCATTTGTTGAAATGTAGATAAAATCAATTGAGTGCAACCACTTATGATAAAAGTAAATAAAAATTATATATATTTTTTGAGTATAGCCTATAGCTATTATAATAGAAATCCATTATTTTACTTGATGAGCATAAAATACTTCTTTCAAAAACATTAAAAATACTAATGTTTCCAAACATTTGACCTGTACTGTCACTTTAAGATTCCTCAACAATAATAAGTGTTACAGGAGGAAACATGAACTGAATAGAGGCGATTGAGGATACAACTTCTTAACCTCAATTTTCTCTGTGCTTTTCTGCTTCACAACAGGCTCTATGAATTTGACTGAAAATTAAAGTAGATATAACATTGGAGATAGTGCCACAATATAACGTAAAACCTTTCACGAGTTCACACTTGCATGTAATCGAATGTAGGAAACATGCGTATTTGGCGTGCTTTCCGAACTCAAAAATGTGTCTCGAACGCAGAGTTTCTCTGGCTGGGATTGGGATAGGAACAGATAAAAGTGAGCTAGTTTTTGGGGTGGAGGAGGGATGCTGGAAAACTGTCGTGGGACAGACGTGAGTGAGTCGGCTAATGATGTTTTATTAACATGACATATGATGTTTTGCGATCAATGCTAATTTCTATTGAAGTAAATCACCTACAATAATTTAGACAAGATCACAAGTCATTTTGAAAACATTGAATATTTAGTATAAACAAATTTTTTTTATAATCACATCCCTCCTATCTGTAATGCGTTATACGTCAGGAAAATATACGTAAATGCATCTCACTCCCCTCAAGAAAAAAACATGAGCCAAAGCTATAGGTTGTATATCTTTATTTATGTACAGAAAAAAGTCAAACTAGACAAAGTGAGGACCAGCAGAGAGCTGACTGGACACAGGATCGACCACCGCGTGCTTAAAAGCTGACCGTTTTGGCGGGCTTGGTCTCTCCGAGCTCAGCATCCAGATAACGGTAACGGCGATGGCGACGCAAGGTTTCGATGGCCTTCTGCTCGATGGAGGAAGGTGTGATGCCCAAGTCTTCCAGTCCTGGGAGGTCGGAGCACTTCATGTCCGTTGTGTGGAACTACAAATGAGGGTTTAGATTACTTGGTAAGTTCTTCATAATAAACTAAATATATTATGTTGTAATGCTCTGACACACATACCCGGTCGACTTTATCACGGGTTGTCCAGGGCTCGAAAGGGTTCATCTCAAAAAAGCTTGCGATGAGGCTTAAACCAGAGAACACAAAGTGAATATGATGCTGCCAAAGTAAACATCTGAAAGGTTAAAGGGATCACTCAAAAGCACACAAATATAGTCAACAGACACTGTTTATGTGAATAAAAATCAATTGAATCTGTTCATCATATAAAACGATCGTGTCTCTTTAGAAGACTTGGATTAAACCACTTGATTTATTTGTATTTCTTTTACAATCTGTTTATGAACATTTTAAAGCGTCAGAGTTTTGGGTGAATAAACTTTTAATGGAGAGACATTTGTGTTTTGAAGTCTTATGGGTTTGGAATGACATGAGGGTGAGTAATTGTTGCCATAATTTTCATTTTCGAGTGAACTATCCCTTTAAGAAGAGTAATATGTAGTGATTTTTTTAGGAGATGCTTACTGATAGAGAGGGCGAGGCATGGGATAAGCCAAAAAGGGTCTGTGTGCCAATGCATACACGTACTCTACCAAGTCATGCAGTAGATACCGGTTGGGCCTGTGGAGCAAGAGATTCAAGTTTTCAGACAATAAATCATAGAATGGAAATGCATAATTCTTTTTTTAAGTTAGAAGGCAGTAAAGGAGAAATGGGGCTGTTTCTTACCCAACTAATGCATACGTTTTCCCATTAGCATCGAGGTCTTTCACTGCATTGACAATGGCTTTGGCCACATCCACCACCTTTAAAAATTAAACAAGGGTAAAATATTTATTTATCTCAAATAACAAGAGAACATGATCATGTAAATTTAAAGTGCCCCTATTATGCTACTTTAAAGGTTCCTAATTTTGTTTTGAAAGTCAGGTTTACATGCATTCAAGTTCGAAAAACTCTTTAATTTTCTCCTAATATACATTGCAGCATCACCTCTTTTCTCACAGTGTCTAAAATATTTAGAAAAATAATTCAGTCTCTCTAAACTCCTCCTTTTTGAGAGCCTGCTCTGCTCTGATTGGTCAGATGGCCCAGTCTGTTTTGATTGGTTCAGACACTACCATATCTGAATTTCGACAGCAATACGAACAGTAATGATGCCATCGGTTTTACCATAACAGTTTGAGTCCTCATACCTTGGAAGTGGATGCAAAGTGGATTTGCTTTCGCAGCGCAGAAAACAACATCATCTCGACATGTCGACAACACAAACCAAACTTCCAGGCCTACAACTACAGTGTTTGAGTGCGAGTCAAAACAGACGTTGTTCAAGGGCAGCCAATGAAGGTCATAGGCTGGCATCATACAAATTTGTTACAAACCTTCATAGATTTGTGCAGGAAGTAAGACTGGAATAAGCCTCATTTCAGGCAGTTCAGACAATAACTTTGTGCACTTTGATATTTTAAAACTTTGCAGACTTTTCACATTCACAAACGGCTATATTACACACTACATGAAAGGTAATAGGTGCACTTTAAATAAGATGTGTTCTTGTGTTCAAGTTTGATACTTACATGAACAGGCTGCTTGACTGTCTTCTTGCCCATTCCAATTAGAGGTACAGCTTTGCCAAACCAACGCATGTCTAAACAGACAATTACAGGAAATATTATGGATTCAACTAAACAAGGTTGGAAAGAAGGAAAATAGAATGTCTGGTTTGGAACAAAATGAGAGTGAATTAAAAGCCAAGTTTCAAAATATTCACCAATAGCTGATGGAAATGGTAATTATCGAAATTTACTTAAGTTCAATTCAATGTCGATACTTCAAATGTTTTTGTAGAGAACAAGAGTTTTAACACAAATAAATGTGATCACATGACAGAACTACAAATGCATCTGTATGTTGCTTCCATTTAATTGCTGTTTCTCTGTAATTAATGTTCAAAAGTGCATTAAATCTATTCAAACTTCAAATACTGTGGAATCTAAATTCTGAAAAACAGTATTTATATGGTCTCATCACCTTCCCATTGTATATTACAATCAAAAGTATTTTCTGTGATTTTTTTCTCAGCAGGGATTAAAATAATAAACTCATCCTTATTTGTTTACAATTTTGTCAATTTAAGTCGCAAATTAAAATATTTGACACATTTTGTGCTGAAGATGAAAAAAGTAAAACTGCATTCTGAATTCATTTCAACTGTCTCATTACTTTCTCCATTCCACAAAGATTTGGTGATATCTGGGAATGCGAAAGACGCAGAATTTGCAATATACACAAAATTCTGCATGGAAATGGCTCAAGGGTAGAATGTTCTTATTTTTGATAAAAAATGTTTATAGGATGCCATTACACTTTTATTAGTAAAATGCCAATTGGATGGAAACAGACTGGAGAAAGCAAATTGTGTTTATTGATTATTAAAAATTCAGTTTATTGATAACAGAGCTGTGCAAAATAACAGAACTCTCATTTTCATACAGATCTACCACATAAAATGAAGGCAAATATTAAATTGTTCCAATCAGCAACCGTTTTCAGGATGCAGTCAGATACCTACTAGCAAAGTGGTTCAAGAATCTATCTTCTCTTCCAAAGCACTCTGAGGGTTTCATAATGACGGCATCAGGGAACTCTTCCCGCACCGCTGCCTCTCCTACAGCCTGCAAGAGTACAACTCATTACAACCAGTTATGACATGAGAACAGTGCAATCATCATACTTTATCATTCAATCATGCTTTAAATTTGTAGAATGCATTACTATTGACTTCGGAAAGGTTTACCTATATTAGGAGCAGCCTAAATAGCATTATGGTTATTGCTTAAGATGATTTTCTGCATAGGTTTTGTCAGTGGAGAAACGGAATTTTTTAAAATATTTTTTTCTTTAGAGTAATATAATGTATAGGTATATACATATATATATAATATAATGTATAGGCATAGGTTTTGTCAGTGGAGAAACGGAATTTTAAAAAAAAAAATGTCTTTAGAGTAATATAATGTAGTCAGGAATCGAGCACAGTAACAATCAATAATATATATATATATTATAGGCACCGCAACCCCGGTGCCTTTAGTTACCTTAGCCGGTGCCGCCGGCTTTGGCCCTTCATCGCTGCTCGCAGCTATATTTATATTTTATATATATATATATATATATATATATATATATATATATATATATATATATATATATATATATATATATATATATATATATATATATATATATATAAAAGACTGAAAATATTACTTGTCTTACCTTATTCTGATTTTATGATACACTCAAAATATTCCACAACAAATCCTTAAAATTTAATGTAAAAATAAAAACGAAAGTAAGCAGTGTTGGGCTCACGTAACCCTCTCATTAGAATAAAAATGTTTCAACATTTGCGATGTATTTGGATGCTAAACTATTCTTTATTTTTCGAGCATGTTAAGGGCCCCAAAAGTGCCAGAGAAGTAAAAAATAATAATAATAATAATAAATAATCCTAACGAAAACAATAGGGCCTTTGCCCTTTCAGGGCTTGGGCCCTAAATATGCATTAAGAAACTTTAATATGCATTAATAAAGTTTTATGTTGATTTTTTTAAAGGGTTACTTCCCTGACAAATTGGGCTGTCAATAAAACTTGGCTGCCTATGTAGTACAAAGGTGAATTATTATTATTTTTTAATTAGTGCTACCTGACTAGAAAAAAACAGAAAAATAGGCTAATGTCTTCCCTTTTACCAAATATGTAGGAAAACGTCAGTAACCATAATGCACCGGGCACTGCTGGGTAGTAATAGATTACATGTAGTAAAATAAATGTAACATAGTTCATATACATTTACTACCGACATGGTAACAATACAAAGCGGGTTGAAAATCGTTGAAGTTCCACTTTAACTCTATGCACACCCATGGTTTTTGAATAGGGATGTTACCGTTACCTTATTCCTTAGATACTTAGAGGGGCTGCGGATATCTGCATTAAGGTGGGACATATGGATAAATTTTTTAATTCCGGCTTCACGAGCTGCCCTCGCGATCTGCTGGGGGATGGAGACGTAGATATCTTCAAACTTGTAGTTCCTGTAACAGAGAGATACAATGTTTTACAGAAAAAAACTATATAAATATATCTGTAGAACACGTCGAGGTATCTAAGTTAGAATTTCGTTTAGCTTAGGCAGAATTTAGTTTCATAAAATGGCTGATGATCATTTGATTTTGAGATATAGAAAAACTCTGTAAACTGTAAAAAGAGAAGCTTTAGAGGCTCCCTGCCGTTTTTCATCAAAATAAAATTTTCATGGTTTAACATTTGAGAATAAAAGACATTCGAAGACATCCATAAATATTAGTATTGTAATTTTACAGTTGTAAAGTAATTTTTTTAAATACTCGATATTTCATTTTACAGTGAAATATTAAAAGTGTCATATTGCGTTGTTTTTATTTATTCATTTTATATCGTTTTTATAGTGTTGTAATATTTTATTATTATCATATAGACATATTGATATATAATCAAAACATTTTGGACAAATTGTACAGTCCTACAAACCTGGAATTTTTAAGTCACAATCACAATATTTATCAAAATAAATCAATAATTCCCGCCAAATCGCACAGCCTTATTTTCCAGTACCTGGTCTCCCACTCTCTTCCCACAAGGTTGATCACCACGTTGGAGTGAGCGATCGCTCTTTTGATCGATTCCTTATCTCTTGCATCCCATTCCTGTAAAAGCATAAGCTTAGCCCACTTTCATTAAAAAGAAAACTCTCCCTCTATAAATGGTTATGGGTGTACTCACCATAAAGATGATCTGGCCGAGATCGCCCATAGGTCTGAGGTACATAAGATCGTACTGGTCACATCGGTGAGGAATCACGATCTGGGAGCCCATACGTCCTAAAACAAACCCCAACAACATTTCAAACGAATGAAACGGCAAATGCAAAGTGAATGAGGTTCATTCCGGCTTTTACGATGAACGATATGTGAACTCACCGAGTCGGTTGACAACATATCTCCCAAGGAATCCAGTGGCTCCAAACACTGTCGCAGCTATTCCACTGGAGGACGAGCGGCCTCCTTTTCCTTTCGGCACCACGGCATGATGGATCTTCCTGTGCTGGACAGTCACAGGCCCAGCCGCCAGCAACACTGGAGAACAGGTGCCTGACGAACAGAGGAAATAAACCATGTGAAAACAAATGTCTATTCAAATAATATAGACATAAAAAGTTTATTGAAATAATTCAAATACACAGATGAAACCCTATAATCCTATAATGTGTACTGTATAACATATACATTATCAACATGATCAAAACTTTGCTGGAAACCCCTTTGTAAGCAATCTACTACATGCTTTCTGTCATCTGATTGATAGCTTTTACTTTTATAGCAAGTTAAAAGCCTTTTAGTGTAATTCTAAAAGTGTCCACCTTCAGGTCAAGACTTTTTCCTGTGAAATCATTACTGATTTTTATAAAGTAAGACATATTATTGGGAGATACAGAATGGCAATTGATATTTATATACATTTTATGCAAGTAGTATGCTATAGTATAGCATTTATATTACTTACATTACAAGCTATCATACTTCATCTTACTTTTTGTCAGTATAAATGTATCAGACTGCATATATTTGCTTAGTTTGGGCCTCTGAATAAAATCGAGGTGTTTTTTTCGCTCTAGAAGTATGAGCTCCACATTTCTCCAATATCATACTATATGGGCAACAAATGTATCAAATATGATACAAAACATAAAACACACATGGAAACTTACAAAAAAAAAATATTTGTCTACAGTTTCAATAAACTGTTCTGTTTAATTGTATGTATATAACATATGACTTTTATAAACAGGGTTAAATGTAATAGATAAAGGGCAGTACGACTTGATGCTTCATAATAACAATAATATAGCATAAAAAATAGCATGTTAAATGTTGCAGAAATTATAGAAAATAATAAAAGACGCATTTCGGGCATCTTATGTGCGCCTGTGATGTAAATAAACACCATCTAGGTAGGGAGCTCACTATGTTTTGAGACATACTCTCGGATTATGCTACACTGCACACTGTATTGTCTGCATTAAGATAAAAAATATCAAATTAAAGTCCTGCAATAAAACGACTCGTTTTTGTAGTTTTAAATGACACAGTAGCACATTTATACGGTATACTGCATCTGTTCTAGTGCACAATGGAGGCCTGATGTCTTCAGCCGGGGTCACAAAACACAAGACAAAGATTTCCTTTAAACATGATCGAATCGCTATATTATTCGTCCTGTTAATAGCCTCAGCTATAACAGTGTTTCTATACAGTCCCACTGTCTGTATGGTAAAGTAATCTAATGGTGAGCTCACCTGAAAGCTTGGGAAGGACACCGGCAGGACGGCAAAGCAGAGTGACAGCCGCCATGATTCTGGACGTCAGCGCGGAGGACGGAACCTGAGGAGGGTCAAACGCAAACCGAAAAACTCGAATTTTGGGGATAAGTACGATAAGAACATGAAGAAAGCATTTTCTTTTCTTTTATAATTTTAAGTATGTTATAGAAGCAAAAACCAAGCTATAAAAATATTGAAACAGGAAAACAGAAAACTTCGGACGCTAATATAAAGGATTCTTCCCACATTTGTAGTATTGGCATTACACGTTGTTTACCTTGGTAAAAAAATGTACTTATTTTGTTTAAACGTTTTATAGCTTAACTCTGTATAAATGCCTTTTCTATAATAATTGTGTGGTGACGATAAGAATCCACATATGGGCAGAGGTGGACAAAATACACAACTTCCTTACTTGAGTGAAAGTACAGATAGGCTACTACTGGTCAAATATTACTCTTGTTACAAGTAAAAGTTGTAAAGACCGATTTTTACTTAAGTAAAAGTACAGAAGTAGGCCTACTTGCTTTTAAAAGTACTTAAGTATCAAAAGTAAAAAGTAAATGTCAAGGCAATGTTTTATTATTGTATGTAAGGGGCGTTTCTAGGTTTTAAAAACATCAGGGGCTGGGGTGGGTAATAAGATAACATGATTCGATACAGAGAATATAATGTATATTTTAGGCCTATATGCAGGGGGCAGACTGGTTAAAAAATTCAGTCCTGGGCCTGGCACTGTTGCCACACCAGCCCATATTACCACACAGACACACACAGAAAATTTGGATTTCTCTGACCTACATATGTGCATTTTAAGGTATTTGAAGGCCAACATTTTTTGATAACAATTATAGTTTTAAAAGCATGTCAGTGGGCAGTATACATACATTATTTGTCAAGCAGATAACAGTTTCTTAAACATGAGAATGAGGATAAATGTTGAAATTAATGATCCACACTAGAAAATGGAAATGCAAAATGTTTCTGCTTATAGTTGACAATACACAATCACATATTCCAAACAGGAATGGCCTTAAATGAGAAATCTTTCAAGGATTATTTTGCATAGATGTAAACTTTTTAGCATTAAAGTTTGGTTTCAGCAACTTGTTTCTTATCAATTGAGACTATCAATTATTGTTAGTTAATCAATGTTTTTGGCACTATTAAATCAGTTAAATTAAATTTCAATTGTTCACTCATAAAGACAGTCACTTGTCACCACCTACTGGCTTAATGATGCAAGTTGCGCAAACACAGACAAGCGGAGTGATACCCCATAAGAAATTTTACCATGGTACTAGTACCCCGGTATTTTTGACAGTACCATGGTATATTGATGGTACCATGGTACACATATGATATGCACCATGGTACATAAACCATGGTATTTTTAATAGTACAATGGGACGTGTACCATGGTATGTACCATGGTATTTGTATCATACCTACAACTGTCAAATGTACATGAATTTAAATATTTAGCTCAGGCAAATAAAAAGACAGTAAACTAAAAAATATTTTTCTCATTTTATTTGATTTTTTCCATAGATTTAGCATGATTGTCTTTTTATGATCTTGGCCGCATTTGACAACTTCTGGCGAATGAATCCCTCAATTTCAGCATCCGACTTTTCTGGGAAGACAGATTTAACTTCACCTAAAGAGAGAAAAGAAGGGAAGAAAAGGAAAGGAGAACAGACACGTTACAGATAGATACATTGACATTAAGTACAAACAGGTACATATACATACATACAGATATTACAGATACAATGACAAACTATTGAGAGTGAAAGAGTAACAGTAAGGGCAACACATACCCACGCCTGCTTTGCAAAATACCTGGTTACCTTAATTTCTTAAGTCTGTATGGCTCACTCAATGTTTTCTAATGTTTTCTAATGTTGTGAAATGATACAACACTACACTACACAGTGCGGCAGGCATTTGTCACTCTTTACGGATGGTACATTACTGACTGTCAAGAAAAAAATACTTACCACAATCTTTTTTTAACATCTTCACTGGGGAGTGATGGTCGTGTGTCTCCCCCTTGCATGATGACCCAAGCCCAGTCACACTGTGAGATGCCATGAATGCAGTGGTGTACAGGCCATGCATCAGATCGTTTGTATATTATCACTGCTGTGACCTTGATGCAGCGGTCCCTGATTGCCTGTGGAATATCCTAAGAACATAAATTGGTATCACATTGGGTCATATTACCAAAAGCTTGTTATGAAATAGTCGTGTTGGGGTTCAAAGGGGACAACTAAAATAATTTTGTTATCTTCCTATTTATCTCAGATTTCTATTTGCAGAAGTTCCCTGGTCCCACTTTATAGTATACTTCTGTTATTAGTGAATATAACTTACCAGACAGACAGAACGGTCATCCACAGGCAGCTGTGTTCTGGAAGACTGCATACAGCATTTAAAAAGCACAGAAGAATGTATGTTAGCCTACTCACAAGAAACCAACAAGAAGACAGACAGACAAAACAGTAGGGCTGTAATCAACAAAAGAAAATCTTGGTCGACTGAAGTCCTGAAATTTCTGACAGCGTTGCATCACGTGCACCTGCGCAATATCATATCAAATATAAATTTGCATTTGACTTTTTCCCCGTCAAATGCTCTGACAATTAAATAAATAGTATACAGTGTGTGTGATTCAAAACATGGCTAACTATCAATTATTGTGCCAAGGTACTTGTATTCTTGTACTATCTCAATAGGTCGGCCATCAATGATAGTGAGGGGAAGAGGGGCTCTGTTTCCTAAAATCAATAATTAATTCGTTAGTTTTGGATTTCCTACCTGTATTTCCTACTTCTCCGGCAGCAGCTTTCTTCAGAAATGTTGAAGTCGTGGAGCTTTCCCTCTGTTATGGGTTATTTTATTGCTGCTGAAATCACAGAACATTTTTTTTATCAATATTTGTTTACCACTGAGCTAGTTTCAACCAGGTTTCAACCAATTCCTCACTAAATGTAAGTGACGTCACCGATTACATACGTTATGTTTAAAGTTACTTTGTGTAAAATAAATGAGCTCACTTCCAAGGAAAACATATAAACATAAGAGGTGATTAAAAGCCCAAACTTTCATAAACAAAAGCTCAACCGAGTTAACGTTAACTTAACGTTAGTTTACCTCTTCTGAAAACGGTTGAGATGCTAACGGACTTTTCCCGAAGACACAAAACCATGTCTATAAAAGTATTCAACAGAAGCGTATCAATTACTGTACAAGTAAGAGAAGTGTCAAGAACAGTTGTGTGTATTATTCTTGTGATTTTAGAGACTAATATCACCTGAAAGTAGTGAAAACAACAGCGAGAGAGAGAGTTTTCCTGCTTACCAGTCACACTGTGGTCCAGCGCCGTTTCCATGGCAACTCTGCGCCGCGGCCGCTCCAGTGTTTGAAAGCGACATGAAAGTTCAAAGTTCACGCGCACGGCGCACCACGTCAAAATCATGCAGCATTTACAAACATCTAGAATTAGAACATTACTTAAATAAAAATCTCATTAATATTAAATTATGAATTTAAAACTGATTTTGGAGATCTATGACTCGTTCATTAATTAATTAAAATAAAATAAAAATATTTGGCTTAGTTATTATTCATTAGTTATTTTTATTTTTGCTAAAGTATAAGCCTAAAGTGTTAATTCGTCTTACCCCGGGCTTAAAGTAAAAATATGTCTGTACCATGCGACCATGCAAAGTACCATGGTAATATTTGAGGTACCATGGTTATATCTGAGGTAGTATGTACCATGGTAATATCTGTACGGCAGAATGTACCATGGTTATATCTGAGATACTAGGGCATGTACCATGGTAAATCTGAGGTACCATACTATGTACCATAGTAACATACTGTACAGTATACAGTATTTCAGATATTATCATGGTACCATGATAATATCTGAAGTACTATAAAGTATGTACCATGGTTATATCTGAGGTACTATGGTATGTACCATGGTAGGTACCATGGTAAATCTGAGGTACCATACTATGTACCATAGTAACATCTACAGTACCATGCAATGTACCATGGTACCATGATAATATCTGAAGTACTATATAGTATGTACCATGGTTATATGTAAGGTACCATGGTACTACTATGGTATACCATGGTATGTACTATAGTACATCATGGTAAAATTTCTTAAACTGTGAAAAGGCTGATACTGGTGAAATACATTCGAGGACCTTATATATATATATATATATATATAGGCTACATATCAGAGTTAAATAGGAATACATTGTAATAATGTTTATCAAGCAGCCTAAATCACACGACTGCGCAGCAATATTTATTATACAAATGAAATTATACAAATGAAATAATACAGATCTAGACAAATTGAGTTGCTTATAGTTAAAAGAATGTCATGAACGATCATTTAGGCTAGATGTAGGCCTATTTTTCCACATTTTTGGTCACAAAATATTTAGTCAGTTTTGATGACTTTGCAATATTGATAAAATATTAGAATATTAATAATGAAAAATGAGTAGGGCTACGCCAAAATGTGTAACTAGTAGCCTACAAAGGAATACAAAAGCCCCGACATAGAGTTTTGACGCAGCTTTAATCTCCCTTTTGGTTATTTCAATACTTAATTGACGACAGAACACGACGTTACATGCTAGTAGTTTATTTTGCGTGATACAGGGCGCGCCGCATTTGCGCGTGATGAAGAGTCACACGACAAGTGACACGACAGTAAGTTAGTTTTTCTGAGTTTTACTGACATATAGCCTGACAACATCTGGTCTGACAGAAGACTGTGCGGCGGTGCTGACTGCGTTATTTATTTTTTTATTTTTTTATTGCTGTGAGATTGTTTGCTGTTGCGCGCAAATCCTGGAGATGAACTTGGATAGCTAAATCGCTCACGTGGTGCGTCTCTGTGTGAGAGTAACCATAGTGACTTTGATCTGCTTGAACACATTTTAATCGTCTTTAATACATGATTGATTCCGAAGGATATATTAAAAGACCCGGTCAATTTTTTTTAAATTAATACAAAATTATTAAAAAATAATAATAATTATCAATAAATTCAATTTTTTTAGATCCGGGGCTATAAAAAAAACATCCGGGGCTTCGCACCTGTGTAACACTTACAGTACCTCATGCCTCTGAATCTATGCCTGCGTACCTACCCTCATATCAATATCAAATTTATTTCTAGAACACAGTTCCAGTATGGGGTTGAATGTGAGATTGAATAAGTGCACTCAATAACGTCCACAATGGTTTCTGACACCCAAATGGCTGTTCCCTCAAAGAGTGGCCTATTTAAAGTTTTTTGGCTTTTAGTATGTTAGCCTTAGGCTACTGTTATCTATAAGCTGGTGTGTTCCAAAACAATGACAAAATTAGAATTTAAAAGACCAAACTCAATGTTGAAAATGTAAATCAGGTTGATGTTAGAATCCAACATCAAATTGACATTAATCTCCAACGTTGGACAGACGTTGTATTGTGGTTGAAAATGAAAATCAGGTTGGCATCAGAAACCAACATCAGTCGGGTTCTGACATCAACCCGACTTTCATTTCCAACCAAAATCCAATGTCTGTCCGACATCGGATGCTGACGTCAATCTTACGTTGGGTTCTGACGTCAAACTGACTTTATTTTCCAACCAAAATACGTCTGTCCGACGTTGGATGTTGATGTCATCTGACGTCGGGTTCTGACGTCAACCCCACTTTCATTTCCAACCAAAATGAAACCCCTGCAATCAAAATCACCCCCTGACTGACTTTACTACTTTCTAATGTAGGGAAGTTAAAAGTAAAAAGTTTCCAGAAAAAATAATACTTAAGTACAGGTACTTAAAAAATGTACTTAAGTACAGTACTCAAGTAGACTAAATGTACTTTGTTACTGTCCACTTCTGCATATGGGCAATAAATAGCATTGACAAACATTAACACAAAAACAAAAGTTATGCAACTTCTTATTGGTTATTTATCAGTTAGGGTAACTTTTCAGTTTAAATAGTACAAGTTAGGCTATTCTAGCTTTAAATAAAATATAACTTTAAAAGTGTGGAAATATTACATTTATCAGAATTTCTTTATTTTAATGAGTACACATCCCCTTGATACACATAAATGGCAGTTTTGACTAAACAAATTAAACAGAATAAAATAAAGACCAGAACATGTTGTGCATTTAAATAAATTTCACAAACGGTGTTACATATTTATTGTCATAGATATGACAGTATATTACAGACATTATTGAGAAGACAACTTAGATTTTTTTAATTCTAATACTGAAAGGCACTACCTAACACCCTTGATCCAAGACTTTCTTCTAAAATCCCATAAACAAAATTGTCAAGAAACAACAAGGGAGAGAGATAGCATATGGTAGTAAAAATCTCTTTTTCAATTATGACAGATAAACAATACAATAACAAGTAAAACCTTGTCTAATGTTTACATGACTTGGTGCCATCCACATAGGGCCTATAGTATTTACCTTAAGAATTCTATATACAGGAAAATAAACTATTACAATATATATTTTCATTCTGTATGAACATACAATGATGCACTAATTTTACTTTAAACAGCAACTTTAAAAACATCATTCTTGACCTTCCCTCTGAATCTAAATAATAATCATAACCATCTTCATCAACAACAATATTGCCATCATTATCAGTCATCATCAATACAATCACGCAAGTATTGTGCACATTTTGATGATCTAGTGTGCTTTCCGTCAGATTTAGTCTGATGATGTGTTTCTCTACAACAAAAATGTATATGATCAATCTCTTTGGCTCAGTAATTATTGCACAGCTTAATAACTCATAGAAACAATAAAAAAAAACCTGGCAAATGACAACAAAACATACAAACACTGTTAATCCATGCAGTAATATTGCACAATAAAGCAGCTTTGGTACTCAAGGTTAGCTTGAGCTCTATTTTTGACATTGCTAATAGCGTTGATACTTTAAAAAAAATAAAATGAAAAAGCACACTAGACCCAATAAACATGCACATAGCATGATGCTCTGCAAAATATGCCAGTGTTTCACACAATTTCATAGCAATAATCCTTTCAAAATACAACACAAGCACCAAAATGATACCAAGTCATTCACTTTACTTATAAATCAACAAAACATTTGAATAGACTATCGCTCTTTACCTACTAATCTAATTCCTCTAGACTGGAAAGTGAAGGTGAGGTTGCACCATAGACGATCTATTTTATTTTATTTTATAATTTGTGATTTATTTATTATTAAAAACAGAAGCATTACAGCATCACATCATCTTGCCAACATTTATCGCAAAATAATTTTGCATGCTCAAACTCTATTGTGACCGCACCTTTACAGACCACACAACAAATTTTTGACATTTTATTTTTTTTTGCCATAAAACAAAGTCAAACTTAGTCTAAGCTGCTTGGTAAGTCCAGAACAAGCGGCAAAAGTAGAAATCATACGCTATAAAGACGTTACTTGTGCTTTTCTTTGGGGTGTTAGACAATAGGGGGGAGAAACTGAGGCTCCGGTCCTTCCGAAGAATCACTGCTTGATCCTTGTTCAGATTTGATGATGATCTGAACGGACCGCTCTCCACTAGAGTCTGACTTGCTGTCTTTGCTCACACTTTTGCCCGAATTTTCGCAGTTTTCTTCCTCGGCTGAGGCTCCTATAGGACGCAAACGCTCTTCTGATACCGTCTTGCCTCCTTTGCTTGAAGTGTCACTGACCTTCTTAAGTTTGTCGTCAGATCCAGATTTATTGGCTATGGAAAGAGAAAAAGATATAAATTATATTATGCAAAAGTTTAACAAAAAATTAAAAATTAAAAATTAAATTATAATTAATTAAAAAATAAATAATTCATGAATATATTTAATTATACTATTACACAATAATAATTTAATTCCATATAATAATAAATAAATAATAATAAATATAAAATAAAAAATTCACATTATAATTATATTTTATGGAGCCCCGCCTAATGGGACATGGTGAAGGAAAAAATATGAGATGGGAGGAAAAATTATGTCAATGCTTTTGTGTTAACTCGCAAATGTTTTGCATTTATTTTGAGAACAAATATTTGCTGTCGAACGCAAAGTTTCTCGGGGAAATGTAAATGTCCCTTTAGGGGCTCTGTAATATTTTAATTATTTAATATAACATTTTATTTGAACTAGTAATAAATTCATTAATTCAAGACATTCATACATTTTGAAGCATGATTACGTGTCGAAAAATGTTTGAAGTCACTGTATATCATTATCAATTGTAATGATCAGTCATTACTCTATAAGCACAGATTCTGACCCTTGCCTGTCCTGTTTGCAGTCGCTTTGCGGTAAGTGAAGTCATAATTGTTGTCAATGTCTTTCCGCATAGGTCGAGGTTTAGGATGGAGCCTGTTGAGACGGCCCTCTGTAATCCACTCATGCTGCATCGCTTCATCAGGTGTCATCCGCTTTGTGGGATCCCACCTACAAGAACGCAATGGTACAGGTTGAAAAAGCCTATTTATGTGTGTTGTGGTGGTAACAAATATGAAGTCATTTCATTACTTTACATACACAAGGCAATGTCGAATGAAGTCAAGAAATATAGGATCGTTGGTCTTCAGCACACTGGCAAGATCTTTGGAGTTGGGTCGACGTTTTTTCCCTTTGCTGTTGGTGATATTCCTTGGGTTTCCTTTGGAATCTGATTGGAGCATTATAAAGGTAAGATGTCAATCAAAATGAAACCTCAAATGCATTTGAAATTAGATGTTATTTTGGTAACACTTTACAATTAGACCCCATTAGGTAATGCATACCTAAAATGAATTAGCAATGTGCAATTTATTTGTTACAATATTTATTAATCTTTTCGTGTTAGCTCAGGTTCATCAGATAATATTAACAGATACAACTTCTTTTAAAATAATGTATTAGTCAATACTGAAATTAACATGAACTAAGATTAATAAATGCTTTAGAATAATTTTTCATTGTTAGTTCATGTTATCCAATGTAGTAAACTAATGTTAATGACGAACCTTATCATAAAGTGTTACCGTCATTTGTAAGCAATCATGTATTTAAGTCATTTTACCAAAAAATAATCTTCGTCTTGATGCACTTTGAACAAAGTCATTTGGAGGAAGCCCCATGATCTATAAAAATCAAAAGTAATTCTTTTCAGGAACCAATGCATTTCAAATAACTATAGAAGAATCATTAAAGAACATGAAGTTATTTAAAGGACTTTCTTTCATCACAATATAATACTTTCATTCTATTTTGTATCCATTTTTGAAGTGAAGTGTTTCACAGAAGAAAGAAAGCCTAACTAATTTTAAGTACTAATAAGAGTCTCTCACCTCCATGATACAGGCGATCTGCTCCACTTCACTCTCTCCTGGGAAGAGGGGATAGCCTGTGTACAGCTCTGCCAAAATGCAGCCCAGACTCCACATGTCTATGGCCATGCTGTACGGGTGGCCCAGAATCACCTCTGGTGAGCGGTAGAAGCGGCTCTGAATGTAAGTGTACACTGTAGATGGGAATACAAGCGGTCTATTAGAGCTACATGAATTCAACAGTATGAATTAGCTTAATGCATCAAATAGCACTAAATCATTGTTTCTCAATTGATGGGTCACAGGTCTGTTTTAATGGAGGAAAAACAGTGCTAAATGCAAGTGAGAAAATGTAGCTATAAGCGTGCATAGTTAGAACAGTTTAGAAAAGAACATTTTATGAAGGGAGCATTTAACGCTTCCCAAATTCTGTCAAAGGTGTCTAATCAAACAATTGCAGATTTTGCTACACTTAGTCTTACTAAGTGCAGAGTAAATGACAGAATCTGGATAAATCTGGTGATGTGTTCATTACACAAGGGTTTGGTAATTACCTCTTTGTTGCTCATAGCAGCTTGATCCAAAGTCGACCACCTTGATGTTTCCTTGTCCCCTCTGGGACAGGAGTATGTTCTCCTATTAAGAGATAAATAGTAATGCTTTGTCATGATGGTTATTTCACTGGTTAATGCATTTGGGTATATCTTTAAACTGAAACTGAAAACAGCTAGAGGAGTTATCTGGCTGAATGTCTAAGTTGCAAAATAACTATTTTTCTATAACGTTAAATAAATAATGCATTTTGTTTAATATTTGCTTTTCATTTTGGGGTGATTGACATTTGACAAACTCCAGTGGTGAGGTTTACCGGTTTAAGGTCACAGTGGATGATCTTCTCCTTGTGCAGCATCTGGAGGCACTTGAGCAGTGAGTGAGCAAAACGCCGAATCAACCCCAGACTGAAGCCCTGGAAGTTGTTCTTCTTAATAAGCTCATAGAGGTTCACTCTGTATGGAGACAACATAGACAATTAACTTAGACTTTGACGATGTTACAGGGTGATGTTCATGGCTAATACCTTATGAACTACTAGGATTAGAGTAAGTAGGGATAAAAAAAAAAAAAACCAGTATGACATGTATCTAAATGCCTCTAGAGGGCAGCACGTTAAATTTGGCACTATACCTCACGCTGAACTTTCTACGAACACATTCACTCAACAGCATTCACTCAACAACCTCCTGTCTTTAAGCACGACCATAAAAACAAAATCTCACTATTAGTCTGTGTTAACCGCTAAGCATTATGCTAAAGAGCCCTTTGAGAGGGAAGCCATGAAAGTCATTATCTTTGGCAGCAAGGAGGCCTAAAACAGCAGCTGTGAACAGCCTAATGTAATTGGAGACTTCACACCATGAGTGGGCAAGGAAAAAGATAGGGGCCTAATCAAGGCATTAACTAAAGGATTCTGTGACGGTAACCGAAGACAGGGACGACGCATCTGATGTCCTCTAAAGGTCAGGCTGCCAGAGATGAAGCTGCTTTTCCTGCAAAGTGTCTTTTAATTGATCACTTTACCCAGAGCCCAAAAGGTCTTGAGTGAGAAACTCTCACTTCACACCTCAATATGGCGACCGTTGGAACAAACCATCGCGCCGGTTGATAAATCAGAACTAATATGACATCTAACTAATGATTCATAACTAATATGATGTCAACATTAAATCAAAAAGGACTATTAAATAAATACATATTTAAAAAAAATTAATTACAATTAATTATTCATATATTTTTTAATTGAATATCCTGTTTTACTCATAAATATGAAAGTAAAATGGGTTCATAATTACTTTAAAAAGGCGTCTATAATAAGGTGTAGTTACAGGGAAGTATTCTATTTAAGTTGAGTCTGTGACTCCCATGATTAACGTGAGTTACTATACAGGTTTATAAATTGAAAGCGCTCATGTGTCCATCTAAATGAATCCAGTTTTTTTCCACCCACCCCAGCAGCTCGAAGGAGATGCACAGGTGGTTGCGGAAGTAGAAGTACTCCTTCATGTGAATGACGTTGTGGCAATTATCTCTGTCTCGTCTCCGCACAGCATCCAGGATCTTTAGCTCTACAAGAGCCTGATGATGGAACCTGGAGTTCAAAAGAAAAATAACTTACTTATTATCAACTTTATCAATATGCTTCTAATTTGTACTGTTCTTCTATTGTACAGAGCAGCTTTACAGTATTCAGCACTGAGCTTTGCATATTGTAAGGGTTTTAAGTTAAAGCATCAGTCAATGAGATCAGTTTTGCCCAGACACGTAATGTGATACACAACAGACACCTTTTAACACCCTACAGTGTCTCAGGTCCAGTGTAAACTATGACCTGATTGAGCGCTGATTAAAGACCTTATGATGGCCTTATGATGAGATAAATGTGAAATCTTTAGCCTCTTAAAGAGATAGTTCACCCCCAAAAAAGAAGTTGTTTCAAACCCGTATTAATTTCTTTCTTCTGTTGAACACTAAAGAAGATATTTTGATGAATGTTTGTAACCAAACAGTTGATGCATTTGATTTGATTGATGAATTTAAGTAGTGTATTATTTTAAATAATATAAATTCTATTTTAATATTATTTTAATATTTAGTATTTTAATTTTTCTTATACTTGTATACTCAAACAATAATTGACAGACCCCTTGCAGTACCACCACGGAGCCCGTAGGGGTCGCTAACCCCGATTGTACTAAAGATTGCATGTGAATTGGAATGAACACATGGACTGGAGGTTCGTTTTACCTCTTCTTATTTCGAATGATCTTGATGGCCACCATCTCATTTGTCTTGTGATCCAAACATTTCAAGACTTGGCCAAACGATCCTTTCCCAATAACCTCCAGGACTTCATAGCGATAACCTATATGGTCATGCTGGACCTGCACAGAGTATTTAGAGGACAGAGTCAGCTGACAAACAGGTCAGCATAATTATTTACATCTCCTTTGCAGTGGCAGACTTCCTGTTACTTAGAGAAACACTGCAATGGTAATATTGAAATGCATAAACGCTCCTTATTTGTTTGTTTCCCAACTAACATTCAGGCTCTTATCTGGACTGTCAGACATGTGACATTGTTTACATGTTTTGACTGCAACTTTCAGCTGTATGACTCTTTAAATCGTCAAGCCTGAAGGCATTCAGTCTAATGTCCAGTAATCCTGAGGAATGTCATCATGAAAAGGCACATTTAAGGAAGATGGGGTGGGACAGCAGACATTAGGGTCTGGCAGCTTAAATCAGCTGAATTCACCAGCCTCGTGCTGTAATGCAATTTCATCATTTATCGAGAAGTTGAAAATGAGGTCAGTGTGTCACCCAGTAAGCTGTTTGCCAGAAGCCAAGCTATGTATGTATTTTTTACGCACACACACACATATACAGTATATAATATATAAATATAATAATATATTTACATACACATATTATGTAAACAAAAACGTTTGTTAGATTCGATCAATCAATTTGACAGCACTAGTAATAATATATAATAAAATGTATAAAATACTATATAGCCATATTTAAAAACAACACAAACTAATAAAAAGATGGCAAAACACATAACAAAATTACTAATACTTTAAAATTATAATAAAAACATAAAATTTGAAAATAGAAGCTAAAATTGAAATAAAAATAGAATAATAACTATAACAGAAATGAAATAAGAAATAACTATAATAGAATCTCAGTGATACTAAAATAACACTGCCAGGCAAAAGTAATGTAATCACAGAAAGATATATATGTCATATCTAACCTTTAAGTAGCTGCCATGCTCATCATCATAGCCTGAATTCTGTGGGGATCCCTGGGAGCCCTCAATCTTCTTAGTGTCCATGCCCAGATACCAGATCTCAGAGTAGTCCATAATTTCCTCCCTCTCATATTCTGTTAGCTGGTTCTGGAAGTGCTTCAGTGCCGCTGTTTTGCAGATGAAGGAAGACACACATAAATAGTGAACATATAATCCAATTAACCAGGGAAATATCAGACCATTCCAATGCTATTTTTAGTTATTATTTCCGATTCAGCTTGAAGAGTAAAAATCCATCTATTAATTTCTGAATATATGAAATGCAAACAGAAATCCAGAGCACTTCATACTTGTTGGAGACATAGGCAGCCTCTGTCCCTCATATGTCCTGATCTTCTCAAACTTATTGATGATGCTCCTGGTTAAGGATTCGGAGAGGTTTTCCACCGACGAACCAAAGCGATTGGGAAACTGCGGCCTCTGCCTCTCCTCCTGAGTAACAAGAAATGGACGTCAGACTGAAATAAGTTTTTATGTGGCTAATGGGACCATTATATGAATTGTTCACCCATTGTTTTTTTTTTTGTACTCGCCCTCATTTCATTCTAAACCCATATACTGTTGTTTTTTCTCAAAAAAATTATATATTCATCATATTCCAAGTCTTTTGAGGAACAGACACCATTTCGGACAATATTCTAGTCTTCTGGGCTATTTTTATAGAATTTCTGATGGGCTATTTGTGGTTTTTGGAGATTGACAGACATGATTGCTGTTAACTGATGATATATGAAAAAAAGGATGCCTCAAAAAGTCTCATTTTGTGTTCCACAGAAGAAAGAAAGTAATTTGGGATTGGATATACATGACGGTGAGTAAACAATGAACGGATTTTAATTTTTGGCTAAACTTAAGAGTGTTTTCCCACCTGATTCCCTTGAGTGCTTTGCACCAACTGTTTGACGATACTGGGTAAGGTTCCATTCGAATGAAGAAGTTTGCCATTTGTCACCAAAAGTTGCTTGACTGGAGCCTCTAGCTGGGGCAAAGTACCAACTCCCGTCCCACACTTCTAGAAAAAAAAAGACACAATACTATGAGTACCGTTCAACATGAAAAACTCTACAAATCAGTAACAAGGGGCAAACGGGGGGAAAGATACGTGAGCTTCACACAAGCTGAGTGGCCAAACGGCCCCATGTGAACCGGACCCCCTGCATAGAGGATGGAATTTCAGTGGCGGTTGAGACCAAGGTGGGGACAAAAAGCAGCGATAGGGCAGTCTTTCACAACCCATCAGAGCAATGAACATGTACTCTAAATCTTACATTTAGGGTGTAATAACAGTGAATGATACAGATTTTCCCCAGTGCAGTTCCTAGTTTTGTCAGTATCTTCTCTTGGAAGGAATTAAATGAAAGGTTCCCATGCCATGAAACAAATATTGGGCACTGCACAAGGGAGGGGCTTATTCGTAGCTTGCAGGTTTTCCCCCATCTCACAGTTCAATGCCAGTGCTCGACAAACTTCTGGGCTGAAAAAAGAGCAAGTGCGTCTATAGATAGATGCGATATTCAATCTCATATGTTCTGGGGATACTGCGGCATCTGCCAACTTGATCATGACGCATAGAAACAGTAGCTAAATATAGCATATAGGGGAACCTGAAGAGACGTGCAAGAATACAGTAGGCTGTGCGTAAACAGCGTTCACCGTTCAGGTACCGCAGATACATTAAAACCCAGATTGAGTCTAGGGATTTTGACTTTAAGGGGCACTATGCCAAGCACTTTATTATAAGCGGATGTTAACACCTGCAAAGAGATTGCTTTTAGTTAATGACAACTGTAAGGGTGTCATCTCATATTCAACATTAAAGATTTAATACAAGCGCTTTCCATAGGTGCTGGAGGGATCATGCATTGTCATCTATAGATAGCGGACACACAATGGAAGTACCTACATATCTTGTAAATACTGCTGCTTATTACTAAGTCAAATGTTTAATGTTAAATCGACGCTAATGTCACAGAATTTACACATGCTTCATTTTTAAGATATCTTGATTGTCAAATGTTAGATTGATTTGATTAAAAAAATATTGTTAAAATTAGTTAAAACAGTTATTAGTTATTATGTTCCCCATAATATCTACTGTGGTTACAATTCGGGTTAAGTCTATTTAGGATCACCTCGGTAGCTGTTCGTAATGCACAAAAAAAAAAGAAAAAAAAAAAGAAGTATAATGTGAAAAAAAAGAGAAGTGTATAGGCTAAGCATCAGCTAGTGGTATTCTAAGCTACTATGCTGGGTTGCGTTTCCCAAAACCATTGTTAGCCAACTATGGTCGCAAGTCCATTAAACTCCATTGGCACCAACGGAACTTGCGACCATATAGTTGGCTTTGGGAAACGCACCCCTGTGCGGTTAGCTAGCAAAACATTAGCTGACTAAAAGAAAACAAAGAATTAGAAATGTTCAATTTAACAATCTATTTGTGCTGTTATATTTCACAATTAAAAGACATTAACAGTCGTAATAACAGTTCAATAGCATACACTTATGTAATAAATGTATTACATTCTTTCAACAAAAAAAAAATCATACTGATCCCAAAACTTTTGAACGTTAGTGTACAACACAAAGCTATTTTGTAGGATTTCTAGTCAGGCACTGAATTCAATACCCATTCAAAGTTGGGTACCAACTGGTGGACCGAAATGTCCAAAACACCCTGCACCCATCTCACAGTTCTCCTCCCAGACAGAGCTGCTCTTACAGTAGAGTGATTCACACACCCTTTGAGAATAAATTCGAATGAATCATCACTGTTAAGTAACCTGTTTTCTCTGTGAATAAGGGCTCACCTGTGAGTAGGTGCAGTTGGGTCCTATTTTTGTGTTCTCGGCCTGAGACCTGTTGGGGTGAGGGAAAGCCTCGGGTCTGGCTGACTGTGAAAGAGAGTGGAGGAAAGACGTCATGAGCGTGAGGAGTGGGCACACTCTTGCAGCCCACATCCACAGCCATACGTGTGGGATTCTGCGTATATAACTTCAGGCATCATCTCTGCTTGCGCGGTGTTATTCAACACAGCTGATGACTCATCATGACTCTTGTTTTTCATTCAAAAGCACATTAATAACATTTCGCTGATGCCCACCATGTCAGATGATGCAGTTTGACCTCATAGAAGAGGACAGTCAGTCGTGATGTTTAGACTCCTTCACTGGTACTTCAGACGCACAGCAATCATCTCCCAATTATGTTCCACTTGTGCACGAATGCTTCAGGATATCAGTGGACCTGCGATGACCACAATCATTCATGATTGCGGACATATGAGGAAACAGGCCCTCATCCATCTTAATCGTGTGGAACGTGCGTCAATAGTGGTGACAGACAGCATAAGGACAGATGAAAAGCTCTAGCTAAACTTAGAGCCTCTCGGGTGGGGGCGAGATATAAACTGGCGGGCAAACACGTGCTGGTAGCAGAAGTCAAACAGATTGGCCAAGAAACACACAGACATTGGGATGGTCTCACCCATATACACACCTTGGAGATTTATGTGGCTCGCACAGCCTTAATCCACTGGCTGATTATTTGCAGAGTCTGAAACATATATCGGTTTTTGGCCGAGCGTATCTTCCCATCGGGGGGTTGAGCTATTCAGATGTGTTGGGTCTTAACTACATTCATTCACAGTGCAGTGAAGAACATACAGGCTTATAGAGGGATCAGAGAGTGCATGGACTTCAATGAGCCAGCAACAAAGAGATGCATTTAGAAAACAGGCAGTAAAAATTTGTTACACTTAGACTGCGGGCGGTCAGCTGTGCAATGTGAGCCCGGGGCTTTAAAAGACTCATTCAAATATTAACACCTTTGAGTTTCTATGTTCAGGACTAAAGGCTTTGTGTTACAATGTGGGTCAGTGTGCAATGCAAGAGAGAGATACTATCCTTAAAGTCACCATGAAAAAATGAAATCAAAATGAACAAATCTATTTTTTTTTAGAATGGAATATTGCATAAATGATTTATCCATGCACATAATTATTATTAAATTAAATATTAATGCGCATGCCCTCATAATATTTAATCGTTTTTAAGACGAGTTTTTCGATGCGAGGGTGAGACAACCTGTCACTTACATGAAATTGCAGCAATAGCAAATGACAACGATCCAATCAATTCCCGTCCTACATTTTCGAGGAGCCGTTTTACTCAGCTATACTAATCAGTCAGCTTCATTCGGCAATAAAATGACCACATTCATTCCTTTAACTTAAGTGATGATTTTACATTTTTCTGATCTATACTGATTAGGGATGCACAATATTGGTACCATATAGGATATCTGCTGATTTCTTTTTTAGATTAATCTGTATTGGTTGATATTGTGCATGATCATTTTCCCTATTTTAATATTTAGATTATTTTTGCCATCATAAGACACTAAAATGTATGAATGTATGTGAATCTCTAATATAGGCCCTATTGTGACAACTCTGAGCTAAACAATAGGCTTTCAATATACCCAAATATCCAATGTGCTATTTTAACATGTACATTGGTGTTTAAGCCCTAAACCAATGGTTTTTACACATTTTTGTATCACATACACAGACAAACCAAAGGAGGATTTGGGTCACCAAAATCAAATAGAAACTATGGTCATGGGCAAAACCCAAACCACACCCAGAAAGGATCAAAAATACATCATATGCCGTTCTTTATACTCAGGACTATGAATACCTTTCATAGTAACTTGGAGCTCAGTACTGAATCATTTGCTGACAACCACCTTAAAGGATGGTACATACTTAGACACTTGAGGATTTTTAAGCAACCTAACCATCACATGTTCAGGCCAAATATACTCATGCACAGTTATGGGTTTAATAGGTGCTTTAACATCAATCTTTGACAGAACAGAGACAATGTATTCTGTCAAAATGCAATTCAGCAGTGGGAGAAATCTCACTGATAGAGTGATAGGACATAATTACATAATTACATAATTTATTGTAACCTTGCACTAAACATTATCACCTATAAAAACGAAAATACACAGAACGGAGCGCAAACAAATATCTCGTGTTACTGTGAGTTACGATTCTTAGAAGGCAAAGAGCAATGAAACCTGAGCAAATAACAAAATAAAAAGAACGTGAGGACATTATTTATAGTCCCTTACAATTATTACCATGGTAACCAGATTCTGCTTTTGAAAAGTAGTCTATATAATACTATATGTTATATGCACACATATATTCTGAAATAGGTCTATTATAAGCCTACATACAAACATTTGCTTTTGACAGCTGAAAACTAATATACCATGTTATCATAATCAATCACTGTAGCCTATATAATGCTAACATTAAATGTTATAATCTATTATAAATATGGGTAAGCATAGTTTGCGCAAAAATATTTTTTTAAATAAAAAATAATAAAGATATAAGTAATGGATAACAGTTAACCTGTGTAAGACCTTTTTCATAATATTTCTGCATTTTCTTTTTAAGAAAAGTGGAGGCTGATACCCAGTTATCAGTTAAACTGTATGGTATTATATAAATTGTATAGGTCAGTATGATATTATATAAAAAGCTCGTGGTATGCTACACTTTAAAAGGCATACCTAAGCAATAACATTAAATAAGAGCAAAATATTGAACTAATGAACTAAGAAAACCATTACATTAGACAAATACGTTTAGGCTATAATTAAAATTATTTCATATATAAAATAATGTGTGTTTAAAACCTTAATAATAATCATCGTAAACTTCAGTGCAACCAATTTAATCAGATAGGCTAAATATGCTTCAAAAAAAAAAGTTTTTAACAAAAGTATTCATAATGCATGCAAATGAACATACAAAGCTACTCTTCATACATTACCTTGTTATTAATTTCAGGAAACATGTCGCTTTTTGACACGTGGATATTCAACACATCCAAGTCATAAGGCATAGGGCTTAAGAAAAAAAAAGAACGGACTCGCTATTAAATCCAGCAGAAAACTTGCATGTGCATCTTAAGAATCCTGTCAGACACCGGAACCCGTCCTGTCAGCACTGGAAAATACCAGGGAGAACTTCGCGAAATGAAGTGTTTCCCAATGAGGAGGATAGAGGTTGAAAAGCTTTCGTCAGCAGGAGATTAACGGAAAGAGGCAAGCTGTTCGTCTGCTCCACTTGACGTGTAGGCTATGTCCCGAGATGCCACCTGTTCAGGACAGGTTTTCCAGCCTGACTGTACTCTATATAGACGTGTTTACGTGCGCTTACCTACTGAACCCATATTCCTTCCATCCTAGCACAGTGCATTTGTTTGCCAAGTCATGGCGATCCTAAAGTGGAAATCCAGGACAGTTATTGACTCAATGTCCGAATGTGCAGCGGCACAAATCAGCCTCTAATAACACAGTTGTTTAGTGTGTAAAGCCTACTTGCCGCGCGAGACGCGACTGCCTCTGCTAACTATTTCCTCGCTTCGACACGAGCTTTGAGTAGGCTATGCAACGGCACCGCCTTCGGCACTATCTGTTTACTGCCCTCTCTTTAAGTTTCCATCTGTCAACGAACGATGGGACCCCAATAAATAACGCCTATCAGTACATCGTCATTCGCAAAACCTTATTTCAAAATGTCAGAAGAGCAGTGGGCGAGCCAAGATCCTCACTCAACCTTGGTAACTCTGATTAAGTGGGCTTTGATTTAAATGGGGGATTGTGTAGATGCATTATTAACAAAAAAATTAATTTTTACACCCCAAAATGACTAGTAGCCTACTGGTGACAAATGTGTTTAGATAAACAACAAAAAAAGAAGACTGTGTGTAAATAAAGCAGTTTCATTCTACATAAAGGACCAAGGGGTCTCCCTTGGCGGCCATGTTGAGATTAGGCCCCCAACTATTTGCTTGCAAAATAAATAATTCATTGGTTATAAATACATCTGTGAATAGGGTCATAGGTAAATGAAACTTAATTATGATTAATTACTAGACAATAATTTTAACAAAAGAAAAAATAAGTAAAATCTATATTTAAATATTAAACTAGAATAGTGTATAATAATTGAAATAATTAAAAATTGAAAACATTAAAAAAAATAATAAACATGGTCCCCGAACCATGCATACATTTGTTAAGAAGGGATTTTGCTACCAACAAAGCGCAGACTCCGCAGAGTACCAACTTCACGTGAAGTTTTTAATAACTGAGCTGTTTTTAAGTTCACGTGGCATCTTGGTGAGACGTTAGCACATAATATCAGTCTGCATGTTTACATAGACCAATGATTAAAAAATCTCACAGAGGGAAAGTGCAAATGTGTGAAGAGCCCCCAAGTCTACATTGGACAGATATTAATTGCAAAATGGATTTCTGTGAGCTGTATACTAGTGATTTATGTTTAATATATTAAACAAAATAATATACTGACTTGAATTATCATCAAATGGCCAAAAGCCCAACATAAGTCCATTTTACTGGACTTAGTTTGACTTATTCTAGCTATACAAAACACTTTAAGCCTTCATAAATGGCAAATATAGAAGGTAGCAAGTTGACACTTTTTTTTCACACCTATTCCCTATAGACTGCACTGCTCACATGTAACAAGCACAGCAGAGGCGGAAGCTGTGCACTGTATCTGATACAGCGTGACTCACCATGTAGGCTTATTATCAAACCACCTTTCAGATTGTCAGATTCAAACAGCCTGTGTCTATACTAATTTAAGACAAATAGTGATCGTAGTTCTGAAAATGATTGATAAGATGAGGTAAAAAGTGGAGGCCATTTTGTTTTGATCGTGGGAATAATTACACAAGTGTGCATAACATCACAAAACCACATAGCCTTTGGATTTGTAAATGTGTACTACTATAGGTAGGCCTAATGAGTATGGTCTACTTCAGTGAAAAACTATGTAAACAAATCTAAATGATATTTAAAAGGCATGTTCATGAAAAAATAGCCTTCTCATTATTTACTCATCAATCTCAGTCCAAGTTCAAGTTCAAGTTTGTTTATTTCTAGAGCACATTTACTACCGGCTTTTGGCCGACCAAATTGCTGTACAATAATCACAACACAATACACATTGAACCAACAACATCACTATCGTCAATCAAAACATGGTGCATTAAAAGATAAGTTCAGGTAGATTACACATTAAAAGCTAATCCAAACAAATGAATTTTTAGTGCTGTTTTAAACTCAGATAGAGTGGAAGCCATTTTAAGTTGGATAGGAAGATTGTTCCATAGAGAGGGGCCCACCACTTCAAAAGCTCTATTTCCCCTCTTTTTCAAGCGGGTTCTAGGAAAGTCCATAGAAAACTAAATATGGGATTAGAAAGACATGAGGTTGAGTAAATAATGACAGAATGTTCATTTTTGGGTGAAGCTTTTTAACTACTCCCTTGAGAGAACAAACTAGACTGTCTAAGCAAAGACAAAGATAAATAGACATAGAGACAAAGGTGTGTGAAAGAAGAACACTCTCACCATGGTGGGAGCAGGGGAAAGAGGCCTGATTATGATTAGTGTTTATGTTACATAACACGGAAGCACTCTAATAATCATGGTGAGCTATGGGGATAAACTATTCCTGACGGAGTGCTCGTTCAGCACAATGGAGCTCAGAGAGACATGCACATGACAACTCTTTCCCAGCCCAATCCCCATCAGCCTGTCAGAATCTCTGGTCCATCCCATTCAAGGCTTCTTTATTAAAGAAAATAACAGCTCTGCATGACTGAAACCAGTTATGAAAATGTGTGAGGTAAATACTACCACTCACACATTCACTATTATGGATGTAATGATTAAAAGGTGATAGACTGCCATGCTTATTTGCATTTTATAATCAGCCATTTGAAGAAGAATTTACTCACTTTGGTAAATAATTTCAGTAGCATAAGTATTTAATATATGACTATCAAAGCCTTTGCTAGCACAGGCAAATGCTACAGAGAACTGAACGGGTTTAAAAAAAAAGATGTGAGTGAGGAAACCTTTGATCATCTCAACACTTTGATCCAAAAATGTTTGTCTTTGAGAGATTCACCCAAAAATGAAAACTCAGTCATCATCCACTCCCCTTCATGTTTCTCAAAACATGTAGCCTTTTTTCACTGAACATAAAAGTAGTAAGAAATAGTGCATAAGTATTTCAAGGCTGTTCTGCTTATGACTGCAGCTGTCAAGCTCCAAAAACTACAAAATAGTACCATAAAAAGCAGCCCATATATTTCTCCAGCACTATATTTCAAGTCTTCTGAAGACATACGATACAAAACGAGGGGACAAACTGAAATTTAAGTTGTTATGGTACTTTTCTGGTGCTTAACATTCTTTAAAAAAAATACAGTACAACAGCTTGTCAGAGGAGCAGTACCCTAAAAAGGGCATCTTTAAACCTTATTTACCCCTATAATGTTCATAAAAACACAAGTAGTACATTACTACTATAAGGCACTAACATGCACCTTTTAAGAGTGCCTTTTAAGGGTACTGCCCCAGTGTACCCGAAAGGCAGGATTCCTCAAATCTGGTCCTGGAGGGCCAAAGTTTAGCTCAAACCCTGATGAAACTCATTTACCTGTGATTTTCTAGTGATCCTGAAGACCTTGATAAGCTTGCTTAGGTGAGGGTTTGGAGCTAAACTCTGCAGGGCATTGGCCCTCAAGGGCAAGATTTGAGGAACCCTGCCGTAAAGGTTAAATTTTTGCACACCTTTCCTCACAGTGCAACAAACAGCCACTGTAGGCAAAAGAGCATGACAGACATTTTACAAGTTAATAATTTTTGTGCCTTGTGAAGAAAAATGTCTAATGTGTTTTGAGTGTATTTTTGGGAGAAGCAACCGAAAATTAAACAGTTCACAAAGGGCAGCAAGGTTAGGGTTAATCTTTCCAAAAATATATGTAACCTTCCTGTATTGGACTTATAAACTAAAGACAAGTGATCACTTTGCACTTGAAATATTTATATTCTCAGTCATACTGAAGTAAATCAGAGCACAGAATTACAAAGACTGGACTAAAAATATGGAATGTGAAAAAAGCATTTTCCCAAAGGTCAACTGTTATATTTACTGTTACAAATGCACTAAACCTGCTGAATTGCAATTTAGAATTTGCAAATTGCAATTACATTTTGCAATCTAGCGTTGTAGGTACACTTATCCATGATTCATTAACAGGGGATGGACATTTTAGGAGACAGCACTTACTGTTGGCAGAACACCGCAAATCTTTACCTCGGGTTGAACTCTCCTGTTCCTGTGACTCTCTCGTGTGCCCCAGCAGTTTTGGAGGATCTCAAAGCCACAGCAAGGTGGTGTGATCCCTTTTCCACCCATAATGGGGTCTGCCCATGCTGCAGTAACCACAGGCCTCAGTCCCACCACATCATGTCCACCTGTCGGTAAGAAAACCCTGAATTTAACCAAAACAACTTCATCCTTTGATGATCTTCTAGGGCTCCATGGTCCAGACTGAGCAACCTGATGGGATCCTTTCCTTTTAGACTTCTACAGACATGTGCTTGTCCAAAGGATACACAATCTCTGGTTCTAGGAGGATGTGGTCGCACTCATTTCTCTGCACTGGATCTAAGAGTCCATTTCACATGCCATCTCTGCTCGAGGAGATGTGTGTTGTAGGGAGGGATAAATGGGTGGTAACGTGGAGTGCACAGGGAGAGGTTGTGACGTGTGGATGAGACTCCACAAGGGAGCCATCCTGAGCCGGAGGCTGAGCAGTGGGGGCTCTCAGTGCCATCTTCCTCTTCCTCAATGGAAAACATCAGGGGAGTGATTCCTGACAGTAGAGCTCCACTCAGGGGCAGCAGAAGTGGCTTCTTTTGGGACTATTGGTAACTCCTCCATCCCAGAGGCCGTCTCCTGGAGACAGTCGGATATATTTCCTCCCCTCCACTGCTTACATTCCCCCAGGACACAGACATACAGTAGCGAAGTGCAGAGAGGAAATCTTATCTCCTAGCATGCACACCTAGGCTTTGGTTTCCCCTGCTACAGCACGGAGAGAGTGGGAAAGCTAGCCCTGCCCTTCATAGTGATACCGCCGCCATTTGCCTCCATGGATAATATTTCTGACTGTTTCATCCATGGGGACGTGGGGTCTAATGTGTATACCCACATCTCTCAGCGCCACTTAGGAGAGGACAAATTGGATCTTGTGCACCTGCCATCAACTGAGAATGGGAATGTGTTTACCAGCTTTGTGTTTACATTGTAACTGACATTTGGAAGACCTTAAACATATCACTTAAATCATGTCACTCAATGGTTATGTAACAGATGTTTCGCCTGCAATCACATGGCCGCTGGGGTTTTTGATGTGAGGTGGATGTGTTACAATCTACTATGACATTTCAGGCCTTCTGGCAACAAATTTGTTTTAAAATAGAACAGCCGGGAACTGTTGTTAAATAAATTGACCTCTTCTATCGAATTTCTCCAAAGCTAACACAGATAAATTTGGATTAGGATCAGCTTTTGTAAAAGATTTTAAACCAATAATACAGGGGTGTCCAATCTTGCTCCTGGAGGGCCACCATCCTGTAAAGTTTAGCTCTAACACACCTGCCTTAAAGGTTTGAGTGATCCTCAAGACTTTGATTAGCTGTTTCCAGTGCTGGAATGTGGCCCTTCAGGAGCAGGATTGGACACCCCTGCAATACCCATATTCACGGTATATATCAGGGGTCACCAATCTTGGTCCTGGTGGCCAACCTTACCTGCAGAGTTTAGCTCCAACTTGGTCCAACATACCTGCCTGGAAGTTTCGATTGACCCTGCTGCCCTTGCTGGTTCAGGTGTGTTTAATTAAGGTTGGAGATCAACTCTGTAGGGAGGTGGCCCTCCAGGAACAAGATTGGACACTCCTAGTTGTGAACGCAGTTGGGAAATATGTTCATATTTTAAAGTATATAGAAAATTCACCAAGACTGTAAAATATTTAGTTCCAAGTTCTTATTCTAGAGGAATGTTATGGCAGTAAAAGAACTGAAGAATAGAAGCAATTCCTGTGAACTGAAGAAAGACTATACTATAATAAGAAATTATTTTGGCTATATAGTCATGGAAGCAAAAGAGTGATTTTAACTTACTGTGGCCCAAAAAAAGTACATCTAAAAGCCAATCTTACAAAGTCATGAATATTGGCACATAAGATAATCAAATAGGTTTAAAAATCCAGTGGCTTCAACAAATGATGCTAGACCTTACACTTTTCTAGCCTTGCTATTTCTGGCTCATCTAATGCTACTTAGATTGTGCAAACTTTTTGTGCTTACTAAAGCCCTAATAATATAAACTAATTTAGGAAATTACAGAATATTTACGTACATTTTTACAGCTGGTCTATTCGCATGGGATTAGAATTACCTGAGGTAATTTTTCCGGACCTTTTTACGGAAGGTAAAAGTCGCCGTAATCTGTACTGACATTGTCTGTAATGATTACTGAGATGGCACATTCGGACAGGACTAAAATCACAGAGAAACTCTGTTAATGACTTAATGACTTTACCCCACCTTTCCATGTTAAACTAGTCCCGTCCAAATAGGGCTTAAATCAGTATCACCAATGATATTACAAATGTTTAACAATGTAAATTCATAAATGCAACTGATGGCTAATGACCTAGCTGGCAGATGTGCAATTTAAGCATATGTAGTGATCAAGAAGTTGATATAAGTCGTTCAGGTGAGAAAAGGATCACCCAATAGCAGGTGTTGTAGAGTAATGGATTAACCACATGTGACACGTTTAGGAAGCCAAAAGATAAAGTAGAGGTAAAGTCTTCACCTTTGCTAAGATGTTATTTCTGCACATGACCATATATATGTGCGCCTTATTGAGACTACAGATGGCAGTCTATTTTAACCGGTTAAGTATGTTGACGACCAATTTAAGCCTGCAACTTGCCCTAATAAAATTAAACGGTATAAGTAGTATGTATTTGACAAATAGTCAGTTAGGTCACCTAGTGTAGCACTGTCATTTGTCAGCTAAATATTTAGGGAGATCTTAAGTAAGCCATGTATATATCTAATTTGGTTGGCTTATGAGAGACACCTTTGAAAGACTATTTTTAACTATTTAAAAAAACACAACACTCAGCAAGACGATCAAAAACCAGCATAAGCATTGGCACAAAGTCCAAAGATGCCAGCCTGAATATAGCCGCAACAGCGCTCCAGTGAAGATGCATTTAATGGCACAACTTTGGTGGGAGGGATTTGCCATGCAAACCGTCTAAAGGCCCGTAAACACTAAGTACGATAACTATATCGATAAAGATATAGGTGTTCTAAATTTAAAAGGATAGCAGTGTCCACACCACAACTATAACGGAAACTGCACAGAGAAACAATATTGTTGGAATCACTTTCAAAAAATTTTTTTTCCTACTAATGAATGATAAAAAACATTGACAGCCAATCAGAATCCATCCTGTCTTAAAGAGCGGACAGATGACCTTCATTGTGCACTTACAGTAAACAGAACATTATCGTCCATTGGTGTGGATACTAAAATAGTTATCGTTATTTTCTTTATAGTTATAGTATTAGCTTAGGCTTTCAGCGTGCTAATTAAATCATTCTGTCACTAAAAGTAACTTGGTACACTTATATTCTCTGTTCAAAAAAACTTGTGCTTATCAAGTTCCTAAATGTCTGTGCAAAACTTTCTGCCAAGTTGCTGTGGGATGTTGTCTTGCCAGGGCATTGCTCTGTGGTTGCTAATCTGGAGTATTTTTTAGCATGTTGCTAGGGTGTTCTGGGTGGTTACTTACCCCTATGTCCCTATGATATTTGAGAAATGTCTTAGATCTCTCCTTTAGTGTAAGTCTATGGGACTTTTCACTTGTTTTATCAACTACCAGGCAAAAATACTATACCTATAAAAGTAATAACACACCTTTTGCTGTATCATTCACATCCGCTGCACTAACACCCAGGACAAGTTGCATGCTAAAACCTTGTCCTTAGGATTATGGGGTTTATTCTAAACCTTAGCAAGCACCATTGATGGAAATAAATGAATGAATAAGAACAACACTCCAAACTCTCACGAATACAGTTGGCATTTACTGATGCTAGAGATATACAGATGCCTATGTTCAACAGTAGAGTACTGCGATGAGTGGGCAGAGAGACAGACTGACAATGCCCCACTCACTTATGCCAGCATAAGCAGCATGAGTAACATTATCTATCAAGGTCAGCTGTCTGGGCCAGGCCTCACATGGGCTAATCCCTATCACACACACAAATACACAAACCCATATGCAGACACACAACGGATGGGACAGGATGGCAATGATAACATTCAACATCTATTCATGTTTAAATTAAAATTTCAGCTGACATCTAATTACTCTGAGAAGCTTTGCTTTTGTTACTAGGGATTTCATTTTTGTTTTGACCTAGACTTTAAACGTGAAACGGTGAATCTGAACACAGATGCCCCGTGGGCTGTCTAGGCCAAGGATTGAGTCACAATGATCCCACTTTTGTCAGGGAAGCTACTTTTAAATTTCAAGCTACTTTTAACTACAAGCTTGTACTTAACTTTTTTAAGTTACTAACATTGAAGATGTTAAAGGTATTACAAGTAAATGGGTAGTATAGTAATCACACTAATTAACAAGTTTCAAGTATAGGCCTACACAAAACTTGATTTATAGACCTTTATTATTGATCACTTTACATATTATTTGAGTCAGTCTTGTTGATTCAGTAGCCACTCACAGATTTATTCAGGGAGTTAATCCAGTAAAAGTTTCAAGAGTCTATATATTTTTTTTTTAATGATTCTTTTTTTAATGATTCTAAAAGAACTGACTTGAAAAGAGTCATTTCTTTATGAATCGGACTACACTTGTCGCAATGCATACATTTTTGTTTTTGCGTGCAGTCATCGCTGACAAAAACTCAAGATGTGTTTTCTTTGCTATTTTGCACTACAGTCCCTTTGGAAAAACATGATTTTTTAATATTTAGACTGCAAGCTAATCATGTAAAAAAAATGTAATAATTTAAATAGTTGAGCAACCCGTGAACTGTAGAGGATAAAGCGGTTTGACGAGCATCTTTTTACATGAGGCTTCTGATAGTTTTCTGCAATGAAAAGTTATGTAGTTGTTTAGTGTATTTGTTATATATTTTATAGATATTGAAGGGGTGTGCTCTCCTCTGTCCTCTGTTTGAAACTAATGCAACTAATCCAACTTTTCAGCTGTCAGTCATCTTGAAATTGATCTTGAGCATTAAATCAAAATATGCAGATTCATTTCAAGGCTATGACACAACCTTGAAGACATTCCCCATTACCAAAGGAGGAGGAATCTGATATCAACATTTACAGGTACAACACTCACATTTGGCTGACACGCTTTATTTTACAGTGTAGTTACTACATATAATAACTAAATTATGCATAATCATTTATGCAAAATCACAATCATCACATGCAACTAACCCTAAACCAAACATTAATCATATCCCTATAGTAGTTACTTAATTTCACTCAGTACTTCAATGTACAATTACAGTGTAACAAAGACACCTTAAAAAAAGTGTAACCGCACTTTATTTTACAGTCCTGTTTCCATGTACATTGTTATAGTAATTGCAATAACTGGGTAATAACTAGCTACTAACCCTGAACCTACTCTTAAACCTAACCTTAACCTTAACCCATACTTTATATTACCAGTATTTTCTAAGGAAAGCACAGTACACTGTAAGTACACATAAGTGCATGCACTTTAAAATAAAGTGCAACCATAATTTCTACAGTCTGCAGGTAAAGATGATTATCTTACAGGATTATGGGCATCAGTTAAATAAGCTCAAGAGAATATAGTTCCCTCAGTGCTCTCTGGTTGCCTGGTGAAGGGAGAAACCTCAAACCCTAGAAACACCCAGCAAGGGATTATCTTGTTATTGCAAAAAGAATATCCCCCATGGTTTACCTAGGTTATCTTAAACTGAATTACAAATGCATTAAATCAATACAACCCCCTTTCTTTAATAAATTCAATAAATGCCACTCAGTTTGGTGTGGCATTAGTATACAAATATTTTGGGGCAACATTGTGGACTGCTCAGAGCTAAAGTGTACAACCCATGGGATAGACACACTTTCACTCTTAATGCATAATAACGCTCTTTTCTTGTCCGTGATCTAAGACAGTTTAATGAATTACATATCATTATATCTCAAGTTAAAAATTCACAGCCCTAAATGAATTACAATCTGACACCACAGCATCACATACCTGCTCATAATATATAGCGTTCTTCCATATCTTTAATCATCCTGTTCAACATCTTACCTTCTCTCCTATGTTTTCTCCTTCCCCTCTTTCTGATTCTGCCCTCGGGCCCATTTTTACTTCAGGCAAGGTAAGAGTAGAGCGTTCGGATGAATCCAGGGAGCAAATTAATTAAGAAATCCAGTTCTAGTATGGACAGCAGCTACAGCGTGGGCTACAATGGCGCTGTTTGGGTGCTGTGACGCTTCAGCCAGTGAGCCTGCCGTCTAGTGCTGACATGTTTGGCCCTGACAGGGAAGCAACCTGACGAAAAGGCATTGAGTGATGGAAGCAGATGCAGTCAGGCCAGCACGCGCTCATCTGATGCCATCCGCCAGGTTCGGTTGTATTGCACTCGCATTCTTGTGCTCTTCAGAAACACATTGCATGTCAGTGTCACGTTCAGGTAAACATACAAGGTTATTTTATTGTAGACGAATTACTTTCTTGGCTTGTACGTACAATAGTGGTGTTTTAATATGCTGCATGGATTTTTTAAGTATTATGATTTTATATATACACATTTTATGTGATAATATGATTAATTAATGAAAGGATTTTTGAAGATTGTGTTATTACAGACACTATACAGTGGTGCATTGTGGGTGGTTAAAGATCTATCTGTTTACTAACCACTTTCTGTGCCACTTGACCATTGGCGACCAAAGGAGTTTTCTGTCACACAAGTAAGCTGAGAACTGTTATGTCACTGTCTGTGCATCCTTAACACAATCATACAGTACACACTCGGACACACACGTAACAACATCAGTCAGAAGGCAAGGTGATCTTCCTTTGTAACAGACACAACACAGAATCTAAGCCTGCACACAAATGGGCATTTCACTCAAAAGCAGATGAATGCAAGTTTGCAGTTAAAGTCTGCGTGAACCGGAAGTTGCAAACGACTTTTCTCCAGTGCTGTGACGTATTTCCCAGTGAAACGGAATATTGAACAGAGGGCAGTGTTTTACTCTAGCGCTCCTCCTCTCCATCTCTCGCTCATTACAGACTAACGATTTGAGGGGAGTAGTTAAGCGTTTCCCAACCCAAGTCCTTAAACCTACGTCATCAGAGAAGGAACGCCATTCCAGACCGGAAGTAACTTTTCAGACTTTGATTAAAGATTACGACGGCAAACAATTTTTTTCTGTGTTTTAACTTGCACGGATTAATTGTTCACCACAAGACTAGTAATATGCGCTAACAAAGTAAATAGGGTCAATTTTGATTTCAGTTGGACTTTAAGTGTTGAGATGAGGGGTTTAAGCGAACTAAATTATTTGAGAAGTCCTGCATATTTCACCAGACAATTGAGTTAACACATCTTGATTGAACATTACAAGGTCAATTTTTTTATTAAAATGAAACATGCACAGATGAATTGTTCTCAATAAGATCTATATTTATTAAAATAATAGATAGTGAATTTTCATTTCAATCCAACTTTAAGTAAAAAATATTGATATACACTTATTTAAAATATTGCTGTTCAATAGAGCTCGGGCGTAGACGTTATGGAATGATGCATTGTGGGTAACGGCGGCCATTTTAGAAGCAACGCAGAAGCGTTTGGAATAAAGTAATAGCGTAGCCGACCGGTCTCCACCGGCACCGAGAAAGAAAGAGAAAAAGTTATGGGCCGTGACAAAAAAAGTTGGCTATACTGTATACTGACAAACTTAATAATGAAGCCAAACAACGCTACTTAAAAAAAAAATTAGATTATAGGCGAATCGATCCCTATGAATAAAGTCTGGAGTAGGCTAATACCAAGCCTCAGTTTCCCTGATATTTTCCTACCTGGTCTGTGGAGTGAGCGCTTACACCTCCGATCCAGAGCCGGATTTACAATTTCCTGTGCCCTCGGCAACAACATTCACACACACATTTTAATTGTTTAATAAACAAATGGTTTTTATTTTGTCACATTTGGCTGCAAAGATGAGGTTGACGATGCTGATTGGCGATCTTCGCTGTGCGCGCCAGAGAGAAATGCAAATTGCATACTGATTAACTTACATAAACAGAGAGCTGTCTGTTTTCTTTCGTTTTGAATTGTTTGTTTAAAAGTAGACACTTTTAGAAAAGTAGAAACTTGTCACTGGAGGCTCACTTGCAGTTCACAAATGGATGAGTGCAAGATCTGCATATCTACAAGGTAAACGCGGAGAAAACAATCGTTCGCACCGTGAACCAAGCATCAGTGGTGACACACACACACACACACACACTTGTCAGATTCTGTGAGCTATGAAGCTTGTCTATGCGGGTTTGTTACACTTCAGGAGTAATATATCATACGTGCAATAATCCACTGTTTTCGTCCGGTTGACGACCAGCGGCGACCCAAGCCATTCAACGAAAATAGGGAAAACTATTATGATTTATGAGGCGTTTCCCCTGTCGATCATGAGACCGAATACAGCAGTTCACAATACAGCAATACTGAACCATTTGCCAAAAAATAACCTAAATTAATGACCAAATGATCAACGTTACCTACTGCCTAATATACGCTACTATACAGTACATCTACTTCCGTACCGTGATTCCCACAATGCATTGCGGCGTGACGCAACGATCCCGAGCTCTATAAATCAGTTGTTGACTTGCTCTGATGATTCTCATTGCAATTTGTACCTATTTTACATTTTGGCAAATTGGTATCGAATTTGTCTGACCTCAATCAAGCATTTTTGTACAATCTATAAGGAGATAGTTCACCCAAAAATGAAAATTCTATCATCATTATGTGACTCAAAAGAAGGATTCGGTAATGAATCAGACATTGCTATAGGCAAGTTAAACTTGTAAATTTTCCAAAAAAACTAGAGGTTCTGTTTAGCACCAAAAACCTGAATCAGGTGCTGTTTGGAACCATTTCTAAGAGATCTGCGTTAACCAATCACAATCCTTTTTAAAACCACATTAGATCATCACCATTCAGTTGATGACATAACTAATCCAACCTTTCACTATTTCAGCACAGCATCTCATCAAGCAAGCTCCCCTTTGTAACACTTTCAGGTGTGCGATATCCAGTGGCGGATTTAGCAAATTGGGGGCCCAAGGCGAAAGTATGTATGGGGGCCCCCCCATTCGATCTTTAAAGGGGGGGTGAAATGCTCATTTTCACTCAATCTCCTGTTAATCTTGAGTACCTATAGAGTAGTATTGCATCCTTCATATCTCCAAAAAGTCTTTAGGTTTATTATATTTATAAAAGAAAGATAGGCTGTACCGAGTTTTTCCGGAAAAAACCGAGCGTCTGGAGGCGGGCCGTGTGGGTGGTGTGCTAAAGCTGTGTGCTAACGCCCCGAGCTAACAACACGCAGAGACATTTGAAGCAGTTTTACTCACCGCCTGCGACCGCGAACCTTTATCATTGTGACTGCTCGATCCTTAAGCATTAGACGATCTGCAAATCCGTCGATCTGGGCTTTGTTTATAAAACAATCATCGTCGAAATGCAGGGAACAAACAGTCTTGCACAAAAAACAAACAGTCTCTGAAAAAACAGACTCCATCCACTGGTCCCTTAACGCTGGGTTCTTTAGGAATCTGTGCAGGGTTGTCTTGCCCTGGCAAACAAAAACCCACTTCTTTGGTGACATTGATCTCCCAAAAGCTAAGCAGAGCGCTTTGATGAGGTAACGCACTGCTTTCGCTCTCTTCTCTCTCTGTCTGGTCTACGAGTGCGCGCGCGCCCGCGGAGAAGTGCCCTTAGGACCCATATAAGGAAATTCCGCCCCATCTTACGTGACACAGACCCATACTCGAAAAAAACTTTTACGAAACTTGTGACAAACCGGAAGGACCATTTTTGGCACAGAAATGCTCCTTCAAACGTACAATTTAATTTTTGAATCTTTGTCCATGTTTAGCATGGGAATCCAACTCTTTAACAGTGTAAAAAACTCAGTATGCATGAAATAGCATTTCACCCCCCCCCCCCCCTTTAAAAGATAACGGAAAAAAAAATTACCGACTGAATGGTGGATAGGCAGGTAAAGCTAATCTACAGGGAAGTAAAGGTTGGAGAGCAGAAAAAAAACCTTCCCCTTTAAACCCTGCATACATTTCTTTACTCCAAAATGAAGATGGAAAGCAGAGAACACACAAAGTGTAGCACTACACAAACTAATAGTCACGATGGAACCCAACAGAGAATAAGGTTTCAGATAACACCTGAAAAATCTAGCATCACAATAATGTAAAATGTACATTTTTATAATGTAAAAACATTTTAGTAACTAAACAGAAACATGTTACAATGTTTACATGGTACAATTTCTGGCAAGCTATGTTTTTTTATTATTGCTTGACACAAATTTCACAATTTCAATTCAATTCTTGTGATTTGATTCAATATTGACTCATTTGGATACATATTAGGTACACAAGATAGGCATTAATTTTTCTCAAGAAAAAAAAAAACCCTCACATAATGCTGTATACAAACAGCCCTATCAGCTAGTATTATTTAAGGTTAAAAATAAAAATAACTCAAATTAAACAATGCGTTTTTATTATAATAACAACTTTAATAATATAAGTAAAAAATATACTAAATATGTAATATAGTACACATATTTAGCCAAATAGGCTACTAACATGCTATAACATATATTATGGTCATTAAAGGGATACTCTACCGAAAAATGAAAATTCTGTCATCATATACTCACCCTCATGTTGTTTCAAACCTGTATGAATTTCTTTCTTCTGCTGAACAGAAAGGAAGATATTTAGAAGAATGTCAGTAACCAGAAAGTTTTAGATACCATTGACTTCCATATCTAAAACTGTCTGGTTACTGACATTCTTCTAAATATCTTCCTTTCTGTTCAGCAGAAGAAAGAAATTCATACAGGTTTGAAACAACATGAGGGTGAGTATATGATGACAGAATTTTCTTTTTTCGATAGAGTATCCCTTTAAACGGCTTTCCTGAGGTAAATGTTATGTGACATAATTGTTCTCCAGCTGTTTTATTGACCTGTTTTCGCGGTTGAAAAACACTGATTGATCGATATTATGTATGAGGAATATACATTTCGGTAAGTTGTACTGTATCTTTCAACATTGTTAATTTGTGTTTATTCAGCTAGTGGAGATGATCGGTTCACGTGCCGTTAGGGATCTGTCACGTCACATTTACAAGCGCCAAAACGGTAGTATGGGGGTAAGAGGGGCGAAATGGGGAGAGGTGATGTTGCATATGGCTCCTAGCAAATCCACATAAGTTATATCCATGTGAGTGTGTTAACGTTATCCTCACCTAGCTGCTGCTGCTGCTGCTGTAGCGGCATGTTCAACGCTTTGGACGTTAATAGTTGTTCCTGTCTGTATCCCCAACAGTAGCCGTAAAAAAAAGTTTGTCATCTTTGGCAGCGTTGCCAAATACTTATCGGCGTCTTTTCGCTTTTTTCTTTTATTTGAGCTGCTTGGGTAACTTCGCTTCAGTTTCTCGTTTCGTCTCTGTTTGTGTACTTCCAAGTACTCCTGTCATTGCGTGTTTATCTTTTGCGCCGCGCACCGTTACGGACTAGTCCATTTCATTGTGAAAGTCGGGGGTGTATGTAGAGACGGATAACCATGAACTGGGCATTTTAACTACTACTTTTCAACGTATTTATTAAGAATATTAATACAATTTACCATTCTTTTGATGCGTTCATGATGATAAGGGGCTTTTTCTATTCTTTTTTTTTCTTTTTTTTTGAGGTGGGTTGGGGGCCCCCCTATTACGACCGCTGGTAGGGGGCCCCAAGCAGCCGCCTACCTATGCCTCTATGTTAAGACCGCCACTGGCGATATCCCAGTAGGACATCACATGGAAACACACACCTCTACGACGGCTTATCATGACACATCTCAAGATTTAATCACACGATTAATCAGCACTGTTGGTGTGACAACGGCTCCATCACCAGTGTAGTAACAGGTGATCCTATTATATCATAATCACCGTCCTATGATGATGTAACTCCAATATTTGTTTATAAACAAACATCACTGATAAACATAATGAGATGGATTAGACTAGGCATTTTCATGAATAAAGAACTGGTAACAGCCTATTATGTAACAACATTCCTTGTTTTATATATTGTTTGACAGCGCAATTGTATTTGTTGTGTGCTTCTGTAATGCGTTAACACAAGTGAAGTTTACTCTAACAAACATACAGCCTCATTAAGAGACTCTTGAGTCAGTAAATCCCCTACAAATCCAATTATGCCTTGTTAGGGTGAAGATGCATCCCAGCTGTCCAGAGCTTGTGTTAGCCCACTGAAACAATGGATTAGATAAAAGACACACTGGTCACAGACAGGGCAACATACACTGTAGAAACAAACCCATAGAATCTACTCAATTAAATAACAATTTGTACTCAGTTTGTTTCAGAAGATTTCATCCCATGTGATTCTTGAACAAATCATTCTTTCAAGCCAGTAACTGGAATCGAACTGAACTGAACTTTAGTTTTGATGATGCAAGATGCACATTTGAAGTAGCTGAACGCTTTTTGAGCAACACATCACAAGTCGATAAACATGTCCAAAAAAATTAACGAATCAAACCTACAGGCAAAGTTGAAAGTCAGCTTTTCGATCATGTCTGACTCAAAAAGAACCGCGTAAGCCTGTTCTAACTGTCGGCTTCATTCATTATGATTCATTCATTTTGTACAGGTTCTTTAGTTCATTCGGTGCTGCGCAAGGAGTGCACGTGCTACTTCGGATGTGTGACTCTCCTTAGCCAGCCCTATGCAAAGCATTCTGGGAGCTAAAAAATCCACTGCCCAGTTTCAGTTAATGCTACAAAAATAATTTGGGGAGTCAAACTCAGTTCCTGGGGGGCCAATGTCTTGCAGATTTTAGCTCCTTAGATTTTAACTTCTTTTAGGTATATTTAAGTAGATTAAACACAATTAAATTAAGGAGAAACAAAATGTTTAGCAATTGTGTTGCTTTAACTTTAATTCAAATTAACAAGCATCAAAAATATATTTTTTACAGCTTAAGCTGTACTGTTACAACCCTTCATATGCAAAAACATCACCACAGACAGGTGGACAAAAGAAAAGATAGGCTGTTGGCATGCTGTCCACATGGCTAGGGATGATCCAGAGGGCACCGGTAGATGCCAAAGAAATTCATTCATAATCTGCCAGTCAATTATTCAGAGAGGCCGATACTAATACAATATGTTGGCTTGGAAAGAGAGAGGAGACTTAAGAAATGGTGTCCTATTTTGTATTTATGCTGACTGTTAAAGACAGATATGGTGCTTACACACTTAAATATGCTAGCATGAGTGTGTAAACACTGGCTGGTCTTGTCATGTAAATCAGGTGTGTAGGGTGAAACCCGCTGCTCTCAGACACATCGAGGTGAATTGCCTGGTTTAATTTGGAGTATCCAGTATCATCAGGGGCGCTGCAAGCTCCCATAAGAAACATTATCAGGTGAGGAGTTCATCTCGATAATGGCTATATCATCAACGCACACACAGTTGGAGGTCTAGGGCCTGCCAACACTTAGTTTATCAGACACCAAATCCACTTGAGTCAACATATTCCATTTGAGACTAAAAAAGCATTTGAGATTGATATCTCAACAACAACCTGACTGTTTTGAATTCACTGCGTATTAGCATAGCATTGAAAATGAAGTCTGTATAGTTTCTGTGTCTCTATAGCAGCACTAAATAGAATTGCAAGCCGTCTGTTTACACTGAACTGTTTTCTGGAGATATATACTGTAGCTAACTTAAAATTACTGGAGACTAAAGCTCAGGGCTGGTGCGAAGGTTGCTGGTTTGAAGGACATAAAGCACAACTGAGTCATGACCTATCACATTTGTGGCCTTAAGCAAGGCACTTAACCACAAAGTTCTCCAGCGGGATTGTAAGGGTTAAGGTTAGTCTGGTTAGCATGATCCAGTAAGCCCCTGCTGATAGACCTTAATGGCTTTTACACAGAATGTGTTTTTGCATTCCAGTGAGCTACTTTTCTGTTTTTTTTTTTTCTTTGTAAACATGCGCTAGACGGACGTGTTTGACCATTGCGCTTAAGTCTTGTGACTTTTGTAGTGTCTCGTGCAGGACACTTGAGTTCTAAAAATGCGGTGCTCAAGTTCAGGTCAACTTTTAAAAAACACATCTCTAGACCTTGCTTTTTTTCATTTATTTGCCCTCAATGCATCTTGTGTTTTTGCATTCCATTGCACTTATTTTCCATCGTTTTTCTATGTAAATATGCAATAAACGGGCAATAAAAATTAAATTCTGTCATAATTTACTCACTCTAAGGTTGTTCCAAACCTGTATGAGTTTCTTTATTCTGTTGAACATAAAAGAAGATATTTTGAAGAATGTTGGTAACCAGACAGTTTATAACCATTGACTTCCATAGTATTTTTTTCCTACAATGGAAATCAAAGGCTACCGTCAACTGTCTGGTTACCAACATTCTTCAAAATATCTTCTTTAAGATGTAAAAAAAAATGTTTATTAAGCTCTCGTTTTTTTTTTTTTTTACTCATTTAAATTTTTTAATTCATAATATACACTCACCTAAAGGATTATTAGGAACACCTGTTCAATTTCTCATTAATGCAATTATCTAATCAACCAATCACATGGCAGTTGCTTCAATGCATTTAGGGGTGTGGTCCTGGTCAAGACAATCTCCTGAACTCCAAATTGAATGTCAGAATGGGAAAGAAAGGTGATTTAAGCAATTTTGAGCTTGGCATGGTTGTATTTCACAATCTGCTCAGTTACTGGGATTTTCACTCACAACCATTTCTAGGGTTTACAAAGAATGGTGTGAAAAGGGAAAAACATCCAGTATGCGGCAGTCCTGTGGGCGAAAATGCCTTGTTGATGCTAGAGGTCAGAGGAGAATGGGCCGACTGATTCAAGCTGATAGAAGAGCAACTTTGACTGAAATAACCACTCGTTACAACCGAGGTATGCAGCGAAGCATTTGTGAAGCCACAACACATACAACCTTGAGGCGGATGGGCTACAACAGCAGAAGACCCCACCAGGTACCACTCATCTCCACTGCAAATAGGAAAAAGAGGCTACAATTTGCACAAGCTCACCAAAATTGAACAGTTGAAGACTGTAAAAATGTTGCCTGGTCTGATGAGTCTCGATTTCTTTTGAGACATTCAGATGGTAGAGTCAGAATTTGGCGTAAACAGAATGAGAACATGGATCCATCATGCCTTGCTACTACTGTGCAGGCTGGTGGTGGTGGTGTAATGGTGTGGAGGATGTTTTCTTGGCACACTTTAGGCCCCTTAGTGCCTATTGGGCATCATTTAAATGCCACGGCCTACCTGAGCATTGTTTCTGACCATGTCCATCCCTTTATGACCACCATGTACCCATCCTCTGATGGCTACTTCCAGCAGGATAATGCACCATGTCACAAAGCTCGAATCATTTCAAATTGGTTTCTTGAACATGACAATGAGTTCACTGTACTAAAATGGCCCCCACAGTCACCAGATCTCAACCCAATAGAGCATCTTTGGGATGTGGTGGAACGGGAACTTCGTGCCCTGGATGTGCATCCCACAAATCTCCATCAACTGCAAGATGCTATCCAATCAATATGGGCCAACATTTCTAAAGAATGCTTTCAGCACCTTGATGAATCAATGCCACGTAGAATTAAGGCAGTTCTGAAGGCGAAAGGGGTCAAACAAAGTATTAGTATGGTGTTCCTAATAATCCTTTAGGTGAGTGTAAATAATATGTGGATTATTCAATTCAATTTGATAAAATTTTACGATTAACTGAAATGCGTAAATCTTGAAAAAAAAGGCTTAATTTTTTGAGTGTATGTCTCTCGTTTATAAACGCAAAAACGTATTCTGTGTGAATGGCCTCAGAAGCATCTTTCTCCATTGTAGGCTACTTAAAATTAGCCCTGCATTTGACTAAATAATGTTTTGCAAGCAACATATAAATCATTAAATTATAGCAGATGTTTTAGCAGTTTTATGGATGCCTTTTGAAATCGTTTGCTGCCTTACATCTTGGATAGTTGCTATTAAAAGGATTGAGGCAATATGCATTTGTGCTGACTATGTTGTTTAATATTCGCATACAGTCATAAAAAGTCTTTAAAACTAATCTTAACAATACATATACAATTGCAAAAAACTGCTTTTCACACAGTCTTTTATTAATAGCTTGCCATAAATCTTCCCAAGCTTAAATTAGAAAATATGTAGCAGTAAGTACAGATGGACGGTATGTTCCACACACAAACTGGAGCTAATGATAGTACAGTGTCATGTCCAGATGGGCCACATTCAGTGAATCTCTCCTGCAGTCAAAGGAATGGTGGGAACGCAACACCTCCGCTAAAAGAATTGAAACCAGCACCAGTCCACCGTTCCAAAGTAATACATTCAGTAGCACATTCAGTGCAACAGCTGTTTCCATGGCAGTGTGACTTGTTGAGCAGAAGTGGGCTCTTTCTCAGAGACTCGCCTCAAGGTCTTTACTGCCTCTCACTCTTATTGAAACAAGCTTTTTCTGAAAACAAATGGTCTAGTTTTTCTGCCAGCTGACGTATTAAAGGGATGTGCTGTGAGAATCTTCTGGTAATACTGTTTTACAGACAGATTGAAAAAAAAAACAGTCCAACACTAAAGCCATGACTAATCTTAAGCAAATCCTCACGCAGGGTCTATTCTACAAGAAAATAAAGCAACAGTCACTCAAGACAAGAATATCTTCAAAAAGGCATTGATTTCACATTTCAGGTTGGATCCTGGGCTCATGATTTCTGCAGTCTTTAGTGTATTTTACATTAAAGGAATAGTTCTTCCAATCAATCAATCAATCAATCAATCAATCAATCAATCAATCAATCAATCAATCAATCAATCAATCAATCAATCAAAATTATCACCATTTATGCTGTCACTTGTTGGTGTAATAAAGTGCACGAAGGAATGGAGAAACAAAAACAGCCTTTAATAAATTCAAAACAGAAAACTCCCAGGAGAATAACTTAACGCAACCACATTAACATTGACGATGGAGAATTTGTTCTCCACGTACAGAGGACACCATTGTCAAAACGATGCCCATTCACACGGATCCGTGAAAACGACTGAAAACGCTTTAGATGGCGATGAAACACTATAGACTGAACACGTAATACACATGTGCATGACATCATCGTTTTCACAGATTCACGTTTTTGTTGATTACATGAAGACCGTTTTCAAAAACGGGCACTTTGAAACCCGTTTTTAGAAAGGTTGCATTTTCAGGCACCCAAAACGCAGTTGTCGTGTAAATGAACGGCCAAAACGCATAAAAAGTCTTCCATTTTTAGTTGAAAATGGTTTCGTGTAAACAGCCCATAAGACAAACTAAACATAATTGTGACATATACACCCTCATGTCATTCCAAACCTGTTTAACTTTGTTTTTCCACAAAAGATGTTCTTTCTTCCATGGAACACAAAAGATGTTTAACAGGATGTTCATGCTGCTCTCTTTGGATATAAAGAAAGTGAATGGTGACAAGGGGCTGTCAAGCTCAAAAAAAGAAAAACCTTAATTAAAGTTATATAATAACCTAGGATATTATTATAATATCCTATATATATTTTTGGGTTTTGAAAAGAGCAGCGTGAACATTCTGCTAAACATCTTTTGTATTCCATTGAAGACAGAAAATCATACAGATTTGGAATGACATTTGGATGAGTAAATGATTAAAAAACGGTCTTTTTTTTCTGATAAACTGCCGCTTTAAAAACACGCAGTGCTGAATCTGGAAACAGGAGGACATTATTCGCTCTATAGCAGAACAGGTCAGCCATTAGGCAAAATGCCACCAGTGTTCCTGTTTTACAGGTACATTGCAATAATCAGAGGACAAATGTCACCAACCTGTCATCCATTTAAGAAAAAAATTTTTTTTTTCAAAATGCACAGGTAGTTGTAGTATGTCAGCAGAAACAGGCACCCACAGTTTCATAACATCATGTTGTAACTGCTTTATGGGTTTAACCCTGTATACCCAATATTGGGTACCTATGCAAATTTTCCCATCTGCCATTGGTCCAACAACCCCCCATAAAGTCATTATGAACATTTTAATAGAGGTTTGTTTATATGCACATTTGCTGCATGATGTTATGAGTCATCCCTTTGAACAATGTATTAAATTCACCTACCTTTTTCCCCAAAGGAAGGCTAATGTTCTTCTCCTTTATGAGGGTTTCTAGTTTCTTCCTTGCAGCTTTTCTGTTCAAAGAAAACATTTTCTATGTTTTAGGAAATGCTACACTGAAACAAATGGTGCAGTTGAATTTCTTTTCACTCAGAAATAATTACAAAGAAACAGCAATTAACACATTGTTTTAAAGTAAAAAAGACTGAAAAGTATTTTCTTGTAAAATTCCAAATATCTTTGTTTTATTTTATTGATTCAAATGTCTTTCATTTTACAGTGTAGGCCTACATGTAATATAAAAACTATATTCATATATAAAAACTATATAGAAAAATATTTATACTCATTTAGGATATAGAATTATGTGCAGTTTAATGTACAGTGTATCATTCGGTCTGATGATATAGTGTATGTATATATATATATATATATATATATATATGTGTGTGTGTGTGTGTGTGTGTGTGTGTGTGTGTGTGTGTGTGTGTGTGTGAATAGTGCCGGAAGCGGCGAGCTACTAGTGACCCCAGCTGGTTAAAAAGGTATTTCATATTATAGCCTATTTATTTTCTCTACAGATTTGTCCTCTATTCACTCTGTGTAGCATCATAAGCCTAAACATTTTTTTGCAGATGTCATAAATCTTTAAAAAATGTATAGGCTAACTTGCACAACTTCATGCAACTAGGCTACAACAACGAAAATTTAAAGAATGCTTTACAACAAACTAGAAACGTCGTTGTCTACTAATGTTACTTACTTTTTGTCCATAGTCAGATGCCGTCATTTAAAATGGTCTACGGAAATTCATACATTTCTGTCCATCTTCTTCACATCGAGTAGCCAATATTTGATGGATTAGTGTACTGTAGTAAACGGCAGCGCGCAGAGTGAAACTGATGAGGGCGGCAGGCAGGTGGCGCGCCTCCCACGCGCGTGTTCTTTCTTGTTGCAGTGGCCGCCGTAACCATGGTGACAACGTTACAACGCAGGGATTATACAACGTGAAATACGATTGAAAGTTTTGTTTTTCCGTTTAAAGGGAAGTAAAGCCACAGTTGGATGTTGCTTCAACTTTGGCCACTTTAGGCGTCTATGACTTTAGGTGTGTGTTTTTTTTATTATTAAAACTAAAAAGAAAAAGATTTGATCTTTTTAATCTTTTATATTTTTACAGTAAGCATATCCATTAAAATAATAAATAATTATATATAAATATGAATATGTGTATGATTTAAACAATGAGTGCAATAAACCATTTCAATATTTATCACGTGAAAATGATTGAACTTATAGACTATCAATTTTTTATGACTGTCCCTTTCATCACAACCAAAAAAAAAAAAAATTCTCTAAAGTTGTTTACAACAGTGTTAATGAAAAGCTTTAGACCTATTTATTTTTAAAAAACGTGTGAAGAAAACAATGAAAACTATTTACTGCATGCAATTTTGTCAAGATTTGCAAAACGTGTGAAAATATTACGTTAATATTATTAGTTGTATACTTTTTATTATTTATATATATATATATATACACATTTTTTTTTTTTTTTTTTTTTTTTTTTACAATTTATACTATTTAGGCTGACACATAAAGTCAGCCATTTTTCTCCAAAAAAATACTTAAAATGTAATTTCCATCACAGAATGCCCTTAAACAAATCAAATGAGATGTGGTGACAAATGTTCGTGATTTTCAGAAAAGCTGACAAAATGACAGAATTCTTCTGTGATGCCTTTATGTGCTGGTTTTATACCCGTAAAATATTGATTATAATATCAAGAACACTAAGCAATTACATTACATTACACTACGTATCAATTTTCTTTCAGTTCCATTTAGTCAAGCAGGCTTTTTTGAAACTCAGGCCACATGATTATGCAATGATGTCTTAATTTTTTTCTCATGACTAAGTGAAAAGAGACAGTGCCGTGCGTGATTTATAGGCTTCAAGAGACAAAGAGCTCAACAAATGTGTCACTCTACCTGTAACTGATACAGCATGCATCTTTAATAGAGGTCTTGTCTATGTAACAGAGAACAAATCCTGTATTCACACCTCATGCTTCTGTTCAATGACAACAGTGTCCCATCCTAAATGATACAGTGACACAAAATACTACTATTAATATTACACTATTGCAGCATGAAAGGAATTTATATTATTCAGTGGACCATTTAGGTCCTCGAGTGCCATTAGGCCCACACAAAGGCCTATATCCTATTAAATATATGCTACTCTATTAATTATTATCTTAATTAAGATAGCCTAGTATTATATCTGATAAACAAGTCAAAGATTTCAGGCCTACAGGTAGACAAACATTTTCATACTGGCCTACAAGAATAATCCGATTTTGTGTGATTAATAAGCAGCAATTTAAAAAAGAAAAGCAGCAATTCACATTTTTCATAGCATTTAGGCCTAAGTAATCGATTTTTGCTTGTAAACTGAGAGGACTATTTTATGTTGTATTGCTAACTTTTGGCCAGTATATTGGTCTGAAATATGAAATGATAATTATTGAGAAATAAATAATTATAATAAATTAGTTTAAACTTTTTTTTCCCCCGACAAATCTCCTGTCGAGAAGAATCTGCTGTTACCAATTGCACACTAGCTGATCAGCTGACAGCTAGCCGAGTAAAAACAAGCGGAGGTAAGCCGGAAGTGTCTTTCAAGCAAATAATATTGAACAATTTACTGAAAAATGCTCGAATAATAGCCTTGTATTTCAACCACACTTGATTTTCAAACATACCTGAGTTTGTATGTGTTTTTTTAGTCTTCTGGGACGAGCTCGTTTCCGACCACTGAATTTATTCGTGTGATGTAAAACGATGTGCTTAGTTATGAACAGATATTTGCATCCATATTTTCTGTATTTATCTAACGAGAATTTCTGGGTACATCACGACGGCAGAGTTATTTGACGTGCTTATCCATATATTACAGTCTCAGTCCATCTCTGCAGAACCTATGGCTGTGTCTCAAAACCTAGGGAGCTGCCCTACTAGGCAGCATTCATAATAGTTATGTCTGTATCTGTCGTCTATGCTGTAAATCCATTATTTGTTTGTCTGTCTGTCTGTCTTCTGAATACAGGCTAAGATGAGGAAAAACAAAGGGAAAACCAATACAATTGAAAAGGAGTTTGTGTTTGAGTTTAAGGCAGGAAAACATCACTGTGTCCTCAAAGTACCACTTCAGTTCCCACTCAAAGAAAATGTCAGTGATCTTCATGGGCGGATCATGCTGCTTCATAAAATCCCCTGTTTTGTAGAAAATGGTAATGTATTAACATTTATTTGAACATGTATCAGATTCAATCCTCAGTTTATCAACACATTATGTTCAAGTCGTGAATACGAATTACTGTGTAAACCCTCTAACGCTTCTGCTTTGATTTTAGACTTGAAAAACAGACTTGTTAGTTTCATAGAGAGGGAAATGTTAGCGGATTACGACCGAGAAGCAGAGGCAGCCCTGCAGAGACTCGCTACTGGAGAGGTTGACGTCAACAAACTTACAAATATATGGGCCAAGGCCTATTCTGAGGTAAGAGCACAGTCTCAATCTAATAATTAAATTATTTCGGTGTTATTTCATTCCTTCTACATCTACACCAGCACCACTTCAGCTTTTAATTCTAAATCAATTTCCCTTTATTAAGTATATTAGTCAAGTCACTTTTATTTATATTGTACTTTACACAACACAGGTTGTTTCAAAGCAGCTTCACATTAGTAAAACAGGTCAATTTTGAAGTGAATTCAATTTAATCTGTAGCCTGGGAAAACCCAGACAACATCCGGCAAATTTAGATTTGCTCTGCAAGTAGTCTGGCAAAGAGCTCATTCAAGCCCATTTCTAATCCGATCACCAATCAGAAACTTTGGGGCGGGCTTTACACAATGACGATCGCTCTGATTGGTTTTAGGTCTATCCAATTGCGCCCAGAGGCAACTTTTAAATGCATTATTATGTTCAAATTGCAAACACATGAGGACAGTCTCCATGAAAGACCCACTGGCAGATGAACGTGCTACTACATTTCTCTCCGAAACGGTAGGAAATTAAATTAGATTTAATAGAGGATTTTAACTGTGACAAGATGATTGACAGGATGCACGCGACAGATCAGTCCGATAAAGATGACGAAGTAGTATGTCCCAAAGCTTGCCTACTTTTTTGCTACACATTCAAAAGTAAATACATTTTCTTCACAAAAAGAGTACATACTTTTATGGCGTAGTAGTGTAACTTAGGCGAATTGGGACGCAGCATATGGCTTTACACGATGACGATCGCTCTGATTGGTTTTAGGTCTATCCAATTGCTCCCAGAGGCATTTGAGCGACGTCCGTTGGTGACGCCCCTTTGGAAATGAGTTATTAAAGGGTAACTAAACCCTAAACCAACTTTTTTTAGTTAATGATCTGTAAGAATGGGGCTTTATTAGTGCTGTTCATTGATTCAAGTAATTTTTTTGACATTTGTGTTAAAAGTGTTTTAATTTTACAAAATATAGTGTAAAAACGTCTGAGTGCTGCCCTCTTCAGGTTGAACAGTGGCTACTGCAGTTGAATTTTCCTATTGGAAGTTGTGGTACCCTCTGACGTCAGAGGGTACCAGCCACTGATCTATATAGAATGACTGGATAGCTCATGACGTCATAAACAGTGAAGCCACCGCGCCGCCATATTGGTATTCCCTAGTGAGCTCACGCGTTCTATTGAATCAATAGGAAATTTTATGATTTAACTGAGAAAACATTGCCTAAGGAGACACAGTTTTAAAATCTAAAGTCTCCCTGTATATTCTCACAACGCAAACATCCTAAGCATTTAAATGGATTTGTTTAAAGTCGGGAATTTTTTCCTGCTTATTAAAAAACGGCAATTTCTTTGCAAAAGGAATAAAAAGCTGTAAGAGAACACTAGTCAGAATTCACTGAAGAGCTATCATCACAGGTAAGAAAAACAGTTAGATAATATTAATTAAATAGTGAATGCTACAGACCTATATTTTTGTGAATTGGTGAATATTCAGGTGAATATTGTTTCGTGACCACGAATTAATAATACCTCAGCACGTTATCTTGTGGCCACGTTGTAATTCGTTAAATCAAAATGAGGGAGGGAATTAGTTCAACGTGTCCACGATTTATTAAAACGAGGGGACAAATAAGTCGTCGTAACAACGAATTATTTAGGTGGACAGGGCGCATAAGAACAAGCAGAGAGAGAGCCCCGGCCGCGCGCGCGCGCACTCTCACCGCCTTCGAACAACACGAGCGCTCTATGTTCTCTCTCTCTCGCGCATATCAACATAAGTTGACACAATAGTAAAAGGTCGGAAGACCGAATGTGTTTTATAGATTAGTAGTTTGTTCATATAAAGTGTTTGATTAGCAAGTACATGTTAAGGTAATAAAATTGTATGGGTTAAAGTCGGCATGAAATCAAATTTGACAAATCTTCTTCTTATATGTAATATTGTAGTGTTTATTATAAATGATTTATCTGTGCACTTCATTATTTTTTTAAAATTCATGTACCCTTATAATCTTTAATCAAATACATTACCCTTCCCTCCCCCCTCGAAACGACCTCTCTTCTCTTTCGGTCACGTGCCATGGCGAAAGGGTGCGGCCAGAGCCGATGAGGGTGCGGCTATAATCGAGATGCTCTCGAGGGTGAACTTGACTGATAACAGAGAATGTCTAATAAGGCTGATAACTTGACTTGACTCATCTTGGTTCGCGGGAATAATAAAATAAAATAAAAAATGGAAGGGGAGGGTAACGGTGGGGAGTCTGGTGGAGAGAAATCCTCCACAACTGAACGTAAACTGACATTCAAATCTGCCTCGATTTTGTTTGCAACGCCAAACCTCCAACGATCCAATCAATTCCCGAAGGACGAAATCAATCCCCGCCCTACATTTTTTTCTAATTTCAGAAGCCGTTTCACTCGGATATGCGTCACAACAAGGAAAAAATTACAATCTCAACTTCCGTTTCATGCCGACTTTAATGTAGCCTAACGGTAAACGGAGTCTGCACGAAGCTCTTTTGAAGTCAAATGGTGTCGCTCTTGGACACTTACCGTAATTGTGATTATTGCTGCCCTGAGGTTTCTTATAGGCTACTGTTGATTGTTTTATCGTTGTTTTTTGAAGAAGCAGCAGCATTACTCTTGCCTCGGAGAAAACAACACGGGCATAGCGACAATTTTGCATATAAATTATTACTTAAAGGGCTTGAATTACAACCTTTGGGTAGTTTTTCTACATCATTTTGTGAACGTCGTTTTACACTTGTTTACTGCACAGCGGGGCATCTTAAAAGTGCCATCGGAGCTACCGATCTCTGTATAACGGGCGCTGGAGCCCTCTGCTGGTAGGGAATCGTAAGATGGCCGCTCGAACACTTGCGGTGGCTTCACTGCCTAGTGGCAGTTTAGAACGTCATGAGCTATCCAGTCATTATATAGATCAGTGGTACCAGCTAACCACGCCCTTGCCTACAGAGAGATACGTCTCAGATGCACGCCCCCTCTCCACTGGGCTCTGCCTACTTTTCCAGCATTTTTCAAATATTGCCAGTGGGTGGAGTCAGGCTCTGACCAGGGGTTTAGTTACCCTTTAATGAAGCTTTGCCAGACCTTAACTCAGTTACTACTGAGAATGGTCTGGTTTTAACCAGGCTATTTAATCTGTTTAACAGCTCTACAGATGTTAATAGTGGCATTATATTTCAGCTTTAATTTAGTATGTTTCAATTTCAAATCATTGTTTCAATGTTGCAAAGTTCATTAATTATTAATCAAGTTATGATAAGCAGCTCAACAGAAGGCAATAGTGCCATTATTCAATTGAATTCTGTTTAATGTTTATTCAGTTAAGTTTAATTCAGTTAGTGTCATAGATAGAGATGCACCAGCGGAAAATTCAGGTTGTGCTTGCCGAAAACCAAAGCCGATAAATAAAAACTGAACACAGTAAAAACATGCAATCAGAGAAGTGATATGGAACTGTATGCTGAATACTGGATACTGAAACCGCGCATTTCTCTGAAAATAATTGCATACCTTAGAACGTTCATCAACCAATCAGATTCAAGCATTCAACTGCCCTGTAGTATAAATGTCTGTTTCGGTCACTGATTTTGATCCTCCAAATCCATTTCGGACTGAAACCGAAAATAGCTACTGAAAGTTTTTCTTTTTTCCGGAAAGACATTTTGCCAGCTTAACAATTGTTATGTTTTTTACACAACAGTACAATGCATTGAACGCACTGTAATTCTATCCCTTACAATCTCATTTTCATTCCCGTCAAAAATTAATTAGGGCGCTTTGCTGATAAAGGTCCATTACTCAGCTTAATTATTGAATATCAATTGAATTACTCAATATCAGTCGTCTTTTAATTTGCTAATTTGTCTTTTAAACCAATAAATCACACTGGCTCTGCCCACACAAATAATTCCTTTGAAACAGAATATCTGTCCTATTTCCACATTTAAGAAGGTCAGCCCGACCATCTGCATTAGCACTTCAAAGTATTGCAGTTTAAATTCTGCTTCCACTTGCTCCAGCAAACTTATAAAAAGAAAGCAGAATCCGCCCCCTCCCTTTTCTATGAAACGCTGATGGCTCACAGCTATGCACACAGGATAACCATTAACATTTTACAGCAGCCATACACAAATACACATGGATGCTCTCCAATCTATTTCAAGCCCATCAAATGGCCTTTTAACGACCACCTGGTTGTTTGTGTAAAAAGATTTTTATGGTTTTATTTATAGCGGTTAATTAAGCTTCCAGGTCAAAATATGTAGGAAAAAGTTAATCTAATGTAAACAACCTATTCTTTTATTTAGAAAAAAATATGAACTATAAATATTAATAAAAAAAATCAAGACTTAAAGACCCGATTAAAAAATCGAGTTTTTAATGTTGTTTGTATGTCTATGGGGTGTTTTTACTATGCTTTAAGACAAACCATGTGCAAATTCATGAGTCAAATCCATTGATGCTGAGTATTTTCTCCTTAAAACTGCAGTGAAAAAAAGACACTCTCAAAAACAGAGTTTGAAACCACCCGTTTCCTACCATCACAAACATGTAACCAATCCCGTCAATGTGCTGCATAGTGAACGCAATAACACCTTTAAGAAGGGGACAGGAAAAATCAGATACATATAGCAATATAGCGGTTGAATTATGATGTATATTATGATGTTATGATGAACTATATGTCTTTCTCCACTGACGTTCTATGGTGTTCAAAGCGTTTCTAACTCAAAGCTGCCTGACTCTGAGATGGCGAATGGGAACATGGTAGGGCTGAACGATATGGACAAAATTTCATATCTCGATTTTCATGCCAGATCAAGGCCGTAACCAGGGTTTGAAAATTAGTGAGGTCCGAGGTGAGGTGCAGGGCCGGATTAAGAATTCAGAGGCCCCTGGGCACAATCAATGTCTTGTAGGCCCCCCCTTAGGCAGGCCTAATGTATAGTTTGTCCAAGGACATTTTAATTTTGCATTAAGAGTTTTAGTTTACTGACTTAAAAGGAACTTTGTTGTACTATGCTGGAGTAAAGTTCATAAATGATAGATCTTTCCCATATAGGATTTTGTAAAACTATGTTGGGTAAACCTCTGTCCCTCTAGGGGGGTTCGGGGGCATGCTCCCCCGCAAGAAAATTTTGTACATTTTAAGGTTAAATGCATCAATCTGGTGCTCTTTGAGAGCTCAAAATTAAGAGCTTCAACGGGCTTCAACCCATGAACTGTGCACAAATAAAAAACATTGACTTGTACCTGGACATTAAAGGGGGCTCAAACATATTTTTTAGTTATGATATGGAGTTTCAGTCTACATTACATTATAACTGGTGTTTTAGTATGCCAAACAATTAGTATAATAATATAATAATGATTTCTATAATTATTCCTATGACATAAAATCCATATAGCCTAATAAATGAAAATGAATATTTCAAAAGTATATTTTACATTACACTATAGGAAAATTACAATACTTTTGTCCTAATGTCTTCACTTGCAAGAAATAAACCCTTTGATCGCGTGAGCAAAGTGCGCACTTTTCTTTAAATCACGCAGCACAAACATAATGCCTATATAGGATACTTAAAGTCTTGTGCTGTTTTATAAAGCACAAAACCATATCACGGTTTCGATATTAGTTCGTTGGCAAAATATAACGCTAGAGACCTTTATGTTAGGCTATACATTTTACATCTCATGTGTATTGGGAAAAGGGAGAAGAGGGAGAAGAGCGAGTTCGGCAAAAGGCGGATTCGAACTCGAGTCGAACGCGTCAAAAGCTACTTAGTTTCAAGCACCTCACGCACGCCCAACGACCCGTGCAACTGTAGCTATTTAGTTGTGGGTGCCTTTTTTGCTAAAAAGACAGGCACTTAGTGCAAATTATACGCGCCATTATCGGAAATGTAAAAGAAAAAAAAGTTTATTGGCACTTTTTGGTCATTTCATGACTTTCAAATTGACATCAACTACGATGCTGTTGCATCATGCTTGTAGTTTCTTTTGCGCTTTATTTATAAATTATAATAAAGTGACATAAAGCGCTCTGCCGCATTTTTTACAGTCTATGCTCACAACACGCTCTCAAGCCCCGTTCACTGATCTACCTTCTCGCAGCGACATAAATTGCAAACACACATATGACGCGGTTTAAACGGCTAATTAATCATTCAGAGAGCTTGAAATTTTATTTTTGAATATAAAAAAATGACCGAGGTCCGGACCTCGGTGACCTCATAGCTGGCTACGGCCATGTGCCAGATATCTCGATATCGATACAATACGATATGACTACGTAAGTACTAAAAAAACAATACATTTAGAGTTTGTAAAATACACACTAATGTCTATGGAAGAGGTAATAATAATCCTTTCCATTATAATTCGACACGTTTTATTCATATCAGATACACATTGTGTAAGTAACTTCAATGTTTACTCTATTCTATTCCCAGTTCACCAGCCACTTACTTTTAAGTATTTCGGGAGAAGTGGATGAATTCACGTGTTGTAAACATAGAGGTTGTAAATCCAACAGATCCGATTCTCTGAACTGCGTCTGCGGCACAAACTAACACGGCGGCGCCCATCGCGCATAACGTTACAGCTCAACTAACGCGATCGTTATAAAGGTGTTTAAACAACAATATACTTCCACTTGCATGTATTTGACAATCGGAATATCAGATATTTCATGCCATAGCTAACACATTTGTGAATATTCTGAATAAAAAAGGAAAAATTACATAAAGGAAGATCATCATTCATTCAGCGCTGTTGCTGCTGCGGTGTGTCACGTGACAAGCAATGACGCGTCACCATGGAAACGCCGCCCCCCCTCTCACAATATAGTTCCCACGTCCCTGGTAGTGTGCGCGCGCTGGCTTTAGCGGTGCATTCAAGGGCACTCGTAAAACTGATGTTTGTTGTGACTGCTAGAGTTGTATGCAGGGCGAGCGCGGAGAGGGGAAATCTATATCGTCTATATCGTTGCTTTTTTCGATAGTAATATCTTGAAAGTTCATATCTCGATATAGATACGATAACGATATATCGTTCAGCCCTAGAACATGGTTTATGTAACATATTAGCAACACATTATTAGCTCTTTGAGAACGTAGTCAAGCCAAAGGCTAATCATATCAATTACCGTTGTAGAGAGCGATACATAAAACGCATTACCATTCTGATACATCGACTTTTGTTGACGAGCCTGTATAGTTTACTCTTCTGAATCAGTTTTTGGTTTAAACATAGATGGCATATTTCCACTCGCCACTGTGTAACATTTACTACAGTTGATCGAGTGGATCAGGAAGACCGAGCTGGTGTGATTGAGTGGAGACAGGGACAAATTTTCATAATTATTGAATTTTCTTTATTGAATCAAGGGTGTAGAGTTTCATTCAAGCTATTTTAAGGCATGAAAATATTATTTTCACAAAAAAATAAAAACGTTTAGATAGGTAATTTTGATTATCTAAGATGAGTTTTAATGGATACAATTATTGACTGCAGGGGGACTTTAAAACAACAACAAACAAAAGCATTTAGGGAAATCAATTTATGTAGTTCCAGTAGGTGACTAGTTGGTACAGAACAAGTACTCAGCAAGTCGTTTACTATTGTGCCACCCTGGTGTTCTGTATTATTTCTGTGTGTAGACTACGCTGGAACATGCCCGTCCTGAAGAACCCAGCTGGGATGAGGATTTTGCGAGTGTCTATCATGAGTTGATCCACTCTCCAGCCTCAGAGACCCTTCTCAACCTGGAACACAATTACTTTGTCAGTGTCTCTGAGCTCATCAGCGAGAGAGACATGGAGCTCAAGAAACTTCAGGAGAGGTTTGTGTGGGAGTTTGCAGTGAGACGGAATTCTGTTTTATGAGGCAAAATGCCAGGGAGTGCAATTTGGATAATGAGCTCTCTGAACGTAAATGCAGAATGTCTCAATGTTCAGTCAAAAATAAGTAGTTTTGTTTAATTGCATAATAGTGCAGATGGAGTATATTATTTGTGTACTTTTTTTTTTTTTTTAAGATAATGATTATATTAATTGTTTGAACAGAAAACCTGTGACTGAAATGCAAGTCAACATTTGGACACAACTTTATTCTGACTATTTTTTACATAAATATGAAACTATTATTTCTTTTTAATATATGCACTACCATTTAAAGTTGTGGTGTTAGATTTTTTTTTTTTTTAAATAAATCTCTTATGCTTGCCATGGCTATATTTATTTGTTTAAAAATGTATTAAAAAAACCCCACTTGTTTATTCCTGTGATGCAAAGCTGAATTTTCAGCAGCCATTACTCCAGTCTTAAGTGTGTGTATATATATATATAATTGTATATAAATATAATAATATATATACACAAATATATTTAAACACTTACTTTTATGTTGATGTGATTAATCGCGATTAATCGATTTGTCAGCTATATATATATCTTCATAAGAAGATATATGTCCAAAACACCTACTATGAAATAGATGAAATATTAGAATTTGTCTTTACAGACAGGCTGTTGAGATGAATAAAGTCATGCAGGAGCTGGGAAAGAGCTTGTGCGACCAGGATGTGAATACCGTGGCTGCCCAACACTTTGATGCACAACAAGTAAGACCAAACTGTCAGTCAGATTGAAACAAACTATAATAATGCAAAACATATGAATGACTCCAGACTCTTCTGTTTGGTGTTTTTGTGATGGGAAGGTGCTAGAGAACAAGTGGGCCAGTGAACTGAAGCATGTCACAGGCATCCAGAAACACGAGTACCAGGAATGGGTGATGAAGCTTCACCGGGACCTACAGAACCCCAACAACAGCACAATAAAGTGAGTGAAAGAGAAAGATTTAAAGACACTGATGGCATTAAGATTATGAATCCTTGCCGAAGTGATCAATGATTGTGTCAGGTGGTGAAGTGAATAGTTGTAGAAATCAGACACAGAGAAGCTGAAAGCTGCCCATGTGCGAGTAACATCCTCAAAGAGATTCTTCTGGTTCTGATTTAGGAAATTCTGCCTTAGACATTTCATTCACTTGACTGTGAATGTTTTTAACACCACATTAGATGCGGTTTCAGTTCAAACTGATTTTTACTGCATCCCCGCTTTGACACATTGACACCGTCTAGCACATGAGTGAATAGTGTTACACTTGAGCCAACGGCAAAACAACTGTATTTATCATTGTGATTGATGGACGGCGAGGAACTTTAGAAGTTGAGCTTGTTATTTGTGTTTCAGCGAGGAGATCAAGGTGCAGCCCGGTCAGCTGGGGGAGGCAGGGGAAGCGGGGGCTCGGCTCTTCGAGGAGCAGCGACAGCTGGAGGAGAGCTTCACCATCCACTTAGGTATGGCGTTTCCTTGGAAACATTGGGCGCTACAAAACTGCACATAAAAATACCCACATACAACAAACCGGCGCGGGGATTTACGCCCACTTCCAATGTGTTTTCAGTCAGCCTCTCAAGGTCATTATTAACAACGTTTTGATCATATGTAGTGGACATGTTCAATTAATGTTTGACCAGAAAGGGTCCAAATGCATTTTGTTTCGATTTAAAACTTCTTTTTGTGAAATGTTTTGCTTGCAATATTCTTTGCCTTTATGTTTGATAATTTAGTATCTAATATAATGACATTGATGCACATTCATGCATTTTTAGATGTGTTTTAACCAAATATTTTTCGGGCCATTCTACATAAGGATGCACCCATTTTAAAATTCTGGGCAAGAACGTAATCTAATAATTGAAATGTAAATTCATGGCATTCAAATGAAAAGTAATTTTAAATAAGTGTTTTATAGAGTTATAAAGTCAAATTGTGTTGTGAGATATAAGCTCATTTTCTCGCCATTGAGTATATATCTCAGAATTCTGAGTATATAACTCGCAATTGCGAGAAAAAGTCCTTTATATCTTGCAATTCGAACTTTATAACTCGCAATTGTGAATTTATATCTCACAATTCTGACTTTATAACTCGCAATTGTGAATTTATATCTCACAATTCTGACTTTATAACTCGCAATTGTGAATTTATATCTCACAATTCTGACTTTAAGACTCGCAATTGCTAGAAAACACATCAGATTTGTGATAATATTTGGATAATATTCGCAATTACCTTTTTAAATGTTTTATTCTGGGGTGGAAACAAGCTTCCATAGAATTTAGATGCCACAACACTATAAAGTACAGTATAAAAATGGACATACATTTTGAGATTAGCTAAAGATTACATTTAACAGTGTTATTAAAAAATTAATGTTAATAAATATGAACTAAAATTTAAACTAAGTGAGCATTAGAAGACATATGCATAAATATAAATATCATAAATATTTGATATCGACCAGTATACACTTCTGTTCAAAAGTTTGGATTCAGTAATTTATTTTTTAAAGAAATATTAATACTTTTATTCAGCAAGGATGCATTAAATTGATCAATAGAGACATGTATGATGTTTATTTTAAATAAATGCTGTTCTATTGAACTTTCTATTCATCAAAGAATCCTGAAAAAGGTTGTTGAAAACGGTTTTCAACATTGATAATAAGAAATGTTTCTTGAGCAGCAAATCAGCATATTAGAATGATTAGAATGACAGAGGACCATGTGCCACTGACTAATGAAAATTCAGCTTTGCATCAGAAATAAATCGAATAAAAAGCAGTTATTTTCAATTGTAATAATATTTCACAGTATTACGTTTTACTGTATTTTTTATCTAATAAATGCAGCCTTGGTGAGCATAAGAAACTTCTTTCAAAAACATAAAAAATCTTACTGCCCCAAAACTTTTGAACAGTAGAGTATATCCAATATTAACCGAACATCAAAATATTTATTTTTAAATAAACAGATACAAAAATATTTTGCGTATATTTCTGTCTTTCAGGGGCTCAGCTGAAGACCATGCACAATCTCCGTCTGCTGCGATCTGATGTTCTGGACTTTTGTAAGCACCGTCGGCACAGCAGCAGTGGGGTGAAGTTACGGCGACTGCAAACTGCCCTCTCGCTCTACTCCACATCGCTCTGCGGCCTGGTGCTGCTGGTCGACAACAGAGTCAACTCGTACAGTGGCATCAAGAGAGGTATCATATCTAATTTGTAGCATTTCGTTGCAAAGATAAACAAAAGTCAAAATAAAAGACAACTAACGTAATAACATCTTCAATTGTTCCTATGACCTCAGACTTTGCAACAGTGTCTAAGGAGTGCACAGACTTCCACTTCCCCAGATTGGATGAGCAGCTGGACATCATCCAGCAGGTGGTGCTGTACGCACGAGCTCAGCGCAGCAGCAAGCAGAGAGAGCAGCCCGGTGAGTGACACAACAACTGTTTGTGTGTGTGTGTGTGTGTGTGTGTGTGTGTGTTTGTGCCCGTCCAAAACCAGCACCTCTGCATTGCACCATCGCATATCCAACTTCATTCCCACCACGAGGAAGTGTTCAGTTTCATTCGACTGGGACTATGACAGGCTACAATGAAACTTGATACAATTTTTTTTTCAAGATGCACAAATGTTTTGGCAGAAAGTGAAGTGCACTGGTACAGTTTTTCATTTTGCTAACTCTTTGTAATAACTGTTGCATATTTAATAACCACAGTGAAAGAGAACTCTTATTACCATGATAATATCTTTTTTTGCTTTTCGACTTTTGTTAAGTAATTTGCAGTGAATTTATACCACTGAGATTAAAATTTTATTGTATGGTAATTGGTACAATAAGAGACTTATTTTAAAAACATTAAAAAATCTAAATTATTCCAAACTTTTGACCAGTAGTGTATATACATACAGGGGTTGAAATTTTTATACATATACATTGTATACATACATATATACATTTCATCCCAAAATCAAAAGGAAATAACATGAAACATAAATGTATTTATTTATTTAAATTAAGCAGATCCTCCCAACCCAATTCACAGCAGCCTGCTTTTTTATTATTATTAAAATAAATATTTACTTTTTTGTTGCCTGTTTTTTTTGTAGAAATTTTTCTGCCTTATTTTTTTTTTTGTATATGAAAACTAAGCACATTTTCTCCCAAATTCAATTACTATAATGCAAATAAGAATTGTATAATATTTAAATTGTAAATTGTATTTATACATTATTTATATATATATATATATATATATATATATATTTTTTTTTTTTTTTTTTGTATTTTTTTTTATTATATATGTATGTGTGATGAATAGAATGGAAAAAATAATTGTGTCCAATAAATCTAATGACAATCATTGTTTAAAATTATGATCAAAAGTGAAGTGCAACATATTTGGATGCATTACACTAATACACATCTTGATTTTGTTTTATAGAGATGACAAGAAATGGGGGAAGTGAAGACAAAAATAAGATCATAGATAGGAATTCCTCCAATATCCTCCCAGGTAATTCGAACATTTCCGTATGCTTTTAGCGCTCTGTTTGATTAGAACTAACATGCTGTGGTTTTTCATAAGGTGAATTCTACATCTCTCGCCATTCCAACCTGTCTGAGGTTCATATTGTCTTCCACCTCTGTGTGGATGATAATGTGCGTTCGGGGAACATCACAGCGCGGGACCCGGCCATCATGGGCCTAAGGAACATCTTGAAGGTCTGCTGCACCCATGACATCACCACCATCACCATCCCACTGCTGCTGGTGCATGACATGTCTGAGGTAAGATAGATAGATGACATTTCACTTCATTAAAGAAAACATTTTTATTGCTGAACTATTTTGTAAACATTTACAAACAATGACTTATGTTTACATTATTTAAGCATCTGTGAAGTGAATCATGGGAGTGATTCATGTCTGAATTCCTAAAAGTGTCCAAAGCCTGAACTTTTGAACCGCTAGACACAATTTTGATTAGAACGTCTAAAAATTGTAGTTGAGGACTTAAATATCGTAGGGTGTTCAAAAACCCAACTGAGCCTCAACTTTTCTATTACTGGAATCTATAACAATCTACATTCTAAGTGTGTTCCAGAGCATTCTGCTGCCAACTACCATCATTAAGATGTTTTTGTGGGAATGTTGGAGGCTTTGGCCCTTTACCTTGGCATCTAGTTCTAGAACATGCAAACAAGCAGCCAAACAAAACAAAACATTCCATTTTAACCACCTGCGTCACGCTACATATATCTGATATATTTGCTCTCAAGAAGCAAAAAGCATTTTTGTTCACTTGTGATTGGTGTTCCTATAATTCAGCATGCATTTGTTTTCCTTGAAAATGTTGCTTCATTGTGCACGCTTAATTACTGTAATTTATTAACAAGCCAAAGCATGTGATCTGGCTTGCATTGATGTGTGGAAAATGAAAAGGGCCATGTCCTATTATGCAAACAATTCTATTCTACTTAAAATATGAACACATAAATAAATAAAGAAATCATCATTTTGAATCCTAGAGTGAATTTAGGTTGTGATGGGAAATGCTTTGCAAAATTTTCGAAGCAGTTTGAAACTGGTGGTGCCTGCTGGTAAAAACAGTGTAAATGCAATGAAAACCCATCCAAAACATGCATAAACACGCGTTTTACAAACCAATTGCAAATGTATCTATTAAATGCAATTAACAAATCATTTAAAACCATTAAATATGAAGTGTCTGTATAATATAATATTTAATACATTGTAGGGCTTGTTTTATGGAGAGCTTGGTTAATCAGGCCAATAAGAGACTTTTAACTTCAACTCTTCCTTATTATACAAATGTGTCATTAAAAATGTCTACAAATTCATAAAACTATATAGACACTGGTTCATGTGTTCACACTGAGATCATTGCCCCCTAGCGGCGAACCATTGACATTTCTATCACGACTTTGAACGTTTGAAACATGTTGCGAATCAATGGCTCAAAACAAATGATTTGCAAGGGGTTTTGAAGCTTTGCGAAGTGCCAATTTACTAAATTTAGGCATAACAACATTAAAAATGTTTTTTTTTTTTTTTAGATGTAACTTAGAAGTAAAAAAAAAAGATTAACTGTGATTGAGCATAAGGTGACAGCAAAGGTAATATCAGCCAGTATATAACCAATGTCGACATATCATTTAAATAATGAACGAGATCCAATGTGGTACCGAGATTTTGTCCTGATTAAATTGAACTCTTTAACTTTAGGTTAAATTTTAACTTGGATGCTCAACCTCAAAACTCTGTCGTCTAATTTAGAAATAGTCTGTTTTGGATCAGGCCGTCTGGACTGACCAGTGTAGTTCTGGGTAAACGAAAGCCTCAATCACAGCCTCTCTGACCACAGGCCGATGTTGAGGAATGTTCAGTGTTCAGGAAATGTTTTTCATCTGAACAGGAACTGTGTGTTCTCCCAGCCAAAGGCCAAGGATGCTTATAAGGCTGAGGTCTTAAGCCCTTTTGGGGCAGGATTCGTTTTTAGGACGTACATGTCTGTAAAGTAATTGTTACTTTGGACTTCTGTAATGTTTATCGTCGAATGTCTGTAGAAATCGACAAGATAAGTGCGACTACTGCGTTTATATTGCTGTTACACAGAAATGTCTCATCACAAAATGATCTATAGTAAAATATTAAACGTGTGACATGAAAATGAAAGTGAAATTAATTTGAGATCTGAATAGTCCTGTATGAGAAGTTGTAGTTCTTCTTCACTTTGTGGAAGTTTTTCTCTACAAAGAGTTGTTTGGTACTTTTGCATCCCGGTTAAATATTATCTCAGTCACTAATTTGATCCCTCTCTTCCTCTTCCTCCTCTTCTGTACAGGAGATGACCATTCCCTGGTGTCTGAAACGAGCTGAGCTGGTCTTCAAGTGTGTGAAAGGTGGGCATTCAAAGAGCACAAATGTAGAATGTGCAGAAACTGCCATTGATTATCAACATATTCTATCAATAGCCTATATATAATTTGTTTACATTCTGATTATTTTTGTCTGTAATAATGGTTTTAAAGGCATCTAATACTGGGTTGTAAAATATTTTAGTTGAAAAGATACCCATCCCATTTAGTTGGTTGTGTAAGACCAGCCTTAATGTGGATAATTTTCCCTACTAGTAACAAATATCTCAATTATGCTTTTTTTACATTTTCAACTTTCTTTAGTGTGTAATGTTACTGTTTGAGCATGAAAAAGGTCTGCAAAGTTACAAAGCATAAAGTCCACTCCAAAGGGAGTTATTCTCTATATCAGCAAGCACTTGATTGTAGTCTTCAGTTTTCTTCTGGGAATGTACACGTCACAGCATTCCTCATTTAAATAGCTCCCGTAGAAGGCATATGAGTTGTGTTAGTAATGTGTTGAAAGTTTTGGTTATGGTAAGGGGCGTGATATTTCTGAAACCCACTTGAAGTGGTTGACTAATCAAACAGCTGACCAATCAGAGCACATTGCGCTATTTGGAAGGATTGGCTTCATAGAGACAGGAACTAAACAGAGCGTTACTGACAGACTGGGAAGAGAGGTGCTGCAACAATGTCAAATATCCGAAAAATAGTGTTTTTTGAACATTCAAGCTTGAAAAACTATTCCTGTAGACCCTTAAAAACAAAATAAACACTTTGTAAAAGAGCATAATATGGCCTCTTTAATATGCTATTTTTTAAATAATATTTTGCAAGACATTACATTATTCTTTACATATTATTTGGGAGCAACATATTAAAGTAATTTCCAAGGTCAACCCTTTAGAGGATAAAGCATATAACAAAACAAATAAACAAAAAAAAATTGTTTACTTTTGAGGGTCAATAAGAGTAGTATAATCAATCAATTTAGTTTAGAGTATTGTTGTTCATATTTACTTATCTTTTGTGTCAAATAAGAAGTCATTTTCTCCATTATCTCTTCTTGAAACAATATGATAATGGTAAGAATGCAAATTGAGTCTTCTTTGCCTTTTTTTATTTAGGTTTTATGATGGAAATGGCCTCCTGGGATGGAGGAATCTCACGGACTGTTCAGTTCCTTGTTCCACAGGTTAGTTTTAGCCTCATTGACAGTACAACAGTGTCTTTTTTTTATCTAATCAGTGACTATTCAGGAAATTTACTGGCAGTAGAATAAATAAAGCATAATATACTAACTGTAATCTCAAACAATAGTGTCCATCGGTTGACAAATGCTTACAGGCTTAGTGGACTCTTCACATTCACAGCTGCCTGTTTTACTCTTTAACACCTTTTAAAATAACTCCTCTAAACTAAACCCTGTTGTCTAGATGCCGAACACACTGTATACTTACACTGTATATATATGTACACTATCATTCAAAAATATGGGGTCTGTAAGATTTGTATGTTTTTGAAATTTGATCAAAATACAGTAAAAACAGTCATATTGTGGAAAAATTAATAATATGTAAAATGTTTTCTATTTGAAAATATTGTAAAATGTTCAGTGTCACATGATCCTTCAGAAATCATTCTAATATGCTGATTTGCTGCTCAAGGAACATTGTGAAAGTCTAACTTTTGGTCAATTTAATACCCTGAGCCTAAGCCTTTTACTAAGTTACACTGTTTAGCAATTTATTAAAGAATGTGGCATCAATCTGTCTTTCTGATTGTCTTTTACCATCAGAGTATCTCAGAGGAGATGTTCTACCAGCTGAGCAACATGCTGCCTCAGATCTTCAGAGTCTCCTCGACGCTTACACTAACGTCAAAACGCTAAACACACACAGCACACCTCAGCTGGTGTCTTGTCACTTTAGGTTCTTAATTTTCAGAGACGTACAAACCGTAAGCTGTCATGTGATCAACACAATCCTGTCACAGGAGGCTTAGCACCATGGCCTGATTCTTTCAGTCATGAATTTTCCCTGGAATTCATAGATCTGTGCATTCCACATATCAGAGGGAAGAGGGCTGTGATTGCCGTTCACCTAATGCTGCATGGGTAAACGTCATGGGCAATGCCAAGACAAGCTGTGTGTTTGTGCTGCATTGCAGTCAACCACCTTTGGCCTCTTGTGTCATCATTCCTCTCCACAAACACAAGATGGCGCTTTATTCGGTAGCATTTACATGTAGTTTGAGGTAACCAAAGCTGCTGATTCCAAATGTCAAATGAAACCAACCTTCCAAGCAATCTAAGTGATTTACCATGTGTTTGTATATTAAGTGCCAGTTGTAAGCCCTGGCATGTGTGCAGTTATATTTGAACTGTGTAATCTTTGGAAAGTGGGGCATTTGAAAACAGTATCATCTGTTTTTTATTGTAAATCTAACTTAACAGGACTCTAAAAAATATATACCTACATAATATTAATCAGGCAAGCAGGAAAGATTTTTAGAGCCACAAAGAAAATCTACATATTAACTGTTTTCTGTTAAGTCTTTTCCCCTAATGAGGATATTACCATATGAAGTAGCAAAGTAGGGCTAATCTGAGGGTTAAAGCATTTGCATCCATATTAGCCTTTTGTCTGATTCTACTGACGTGCTAATTATACGTTCATTGCTAAATGTAAATGCTTTGTAATTAAAGTACACTTCAATTAAACTCTGAATTTGACTATTTGATAATGCCAAAGATGTATTAAAAATGTTTTGGTTTAGTTCAACTGCAGGTCTGCTTCCTCTATTACGTATTATTTGTAATTAAAGGGATCATTTACCCACCCTCGTGTTGTTCCAAACCTGCGTGAGTTTCTTTCTTCTGTTGGACACAAAAGAAGATATTTTAATGAATGTTGGTATCCAGACAGTTGATGGTAGCCAATCGTTGTATAGTAGGAAAAAAGACTATGGAAGTCAATGGCTACCATCAACTGTCTGGATACCAACATTCATTAAAATATCTTCTTTTGTGTCCAACAGAAGAAAGAAACTCATGCAGGTTTGGAACAACATGAGGGTGAGTAAATGATGACCGAATTTCAATTTCGGGGTGAATTATCACTTAATATACCGGTATATACTTTTGTATACTTTCACATATATACTATGTGTGAAGTGTAGAAGTGTATTTATGTGTGTGTATATAAAGTATATGTTTTTGGTCAACAGGGTTTCTTTCATTCTTGGCAAAAACAGTACAAATATGTTATCTTTTAATTTGATGTATGAATCAAACAGGTCACCAACAAAAGTTCTAGACTGTTCTGCTGTCCCTGCCAAAGTGAACTCAATCAGTCTCTAATGGCCCAGCAGTCTCGCTGTCAATGGTGCTCAACTCGGAGAGCTTGTGCTAAGGAAATGTGTCACCAAACGTCTCACATTCTTAGTATCATAGTGTCAGAATCTGGTCTCTGGTTACCAGGGGTGCCGCCAGAAATTCTGGGCCCTATGGAAACCAAAATTTCTGGGCCCCCTACATTTTTTACAGATAAAATTTAACCCAATAAACATGCCCTGTATACTTTAAAAAAGATACTTAGCACATTGCGTTGTTAAAATGTCTAAAGATGAGTACAAAGCCTACAAAAACAAGAAAAAAAATATTTATACAAATTTGACTTATAAGTCAAACACACACGTAATAACCATATTATTTATATTGGCCTATTTGGTTTTCATAATATAAAATATTAAAATATCTATTTTGTAAACTCCTTATAGCCAATGGTTACTACAGACACATGTTTTATTCGGTTTTTTATATTATTTTTTTCTGGGGCATTTTATTCATATTAAGAACGTCAAGTTTGACATAATCGATGCGTTTTTTCGTATCCGTCATTCTGTGGCTCTGTCAAAACACCATTCAAACCCTTGGATGCGAAAAACGCAGAAAATCGAACCCGATCCGAATTATTATTATTTATTATATTTTTTTTTGACGCACGAAAGTTTCGGAGGCAGTGTGCTAGTGTGATTGACCCTAACGTGAGGTTGTATTTATTTTTTAACGTGCTAAAATATCGGACGCGAATTTCGCACGGAGGAAGGAGGACGTGGGTGTGCAGCAGCCGCTGAATCTGTGTAACGTTAGCTATTTTTTACAGTCTATGGTGTAGAGACATGATAACCCAGAGATGTTATTATTGTTGGATGTAAATCATAATTCAGTAATTATTTTACTAAGCTAGCTAGATAAAAGCAGGTCATGTAGCAACAAAAGTTTTGGAATACAGGAATAGGGCAAGATACCTTTCTTTTTGAAAAACTGTGTGACATACTGTCGACTTCGGCGTTCTCTGTCTTCTCTTTCCTTTCCTTTTTTGATGCCCTAACTTTTGATGTGACATGCCTGCGTGTGTCTGCGCTGCATCATAGCAAGTGCAATAAGCAAGAGACGTTACAGTAGCGATCGTAGCTCGGACAGAGCAGGTGGAATGAACCATTGTAAGGGGGAGGGGTGTGACTGAAACAGTAAATACATTATTTGTTTTTTAAATATTAAATCTATGGTCAAAACGGACAAAATACACATTTAGTTGCATGAGGGGCCCTAGCACATTTAATGTATGTATAAAAAAAGAGAAAAGAAATAAGAAAAGAAAAAGGGGGTCTGCTCTTCTGGGCCCTAAATCAGCCTGGGCCCTTAGAATCGTCCTAACCTTCCACCCCTTTACGGCGCCCTTGCTGGTTACCCCTGTTTTGGGTAGGGGACGGAGGTGCATGCTCAGCAGCGGCCCCTCCAGCACAACCACCTCCCCCCTCTCGGCTTGCTGTTTTAACGGCCAGCTCTTTAGCCATCTGAGCCCTTATCATCCAACAACTGTGCCTGACAGAGCACTGTTTATTCAGCCAGGGTGAAACATTGAACGGCCTCCCCTGATGAACTGGCCTATCTATCCTGTTTGTGTGATGAGTGTGGGATGTGTTCATTTTACTTAGAGCTCATCATCTGCGCAGTGCACACTATTTACATGTGTCGTCGATACATAAAAGTGTAGAAACAATAATTGGAAAGTTGATTCTCCTGGTGATTAAGATTTAAAAAGAAGCTGACGCTCAATTTAATAACAGTTTTCTGCAATGTATCATTTGAACACCATAAGCCAGGCCCAGACATTCCTCATGGGATCAGATAGTGGCAAGGACTGTTCTGTTAAAGTTGGCATGAAAGTTGTGATATTCTTTCTTTCCTATTGTGACGTATATATCCGAGTGAAACGGCTTCTCGAACAAGACAGGACTTGATATTGTCCATCTGGAGTTGATTGGATGATTGTGGTTTGCTCTTGCTGTGATCTCATGTGAATGACAGGTTGTTCCACCAGTAAACATTTTGATTTTAAATATTTTGATTAAAGATTACAAGAGCACATACATTTTTATAAAATAATGATATGCATAGCATGGATAAATCATTTAGCCTATCAATATTCCATACATTTTTTTCCATTTTGATGGTAACCAAAGTATGCCGGATGGATGGATGGATAGATAGATAGATATCAACTGTAATATAACTTGTACTAAATTCATTTATAATAGAGACGTCGTTTTGTTTTAATAGGTCACATTAAAAACTTGTTTTTCAGATGCAAATTTAGGCACTTCCATCTATATTAAGCCAAATAAGAAAATCAAGAACTTTTCCTTAAAAAAAAAACGGTCCTTAAAAACCTAAAGAAAATCACGGATCAGACTCTAAAAATGAAGAAGAAACGGAAATTCCATGCACTTTTTTCTCTTCTTTGGTGGTTGACCTAAACTCAATAGGAGGATTTAACCCATCCTCTACACCTCCCGGGTCCGTGCATTGATTCAAGCCTTTCCCCGGATAATTTCAGCACGTCACTGAGTCCTTCCCACAAAGTTGGGAAACAGCGGAGCGTCCGTGAATGCGAGCGGACACACGAGAGCCGCGTCTGGAAGGTAAGACCAGCATGTTCTGTTCCGTATAGTGATTATGCTATATTAAAGCTTTACTTTGTGTCATTGATGTGGTCGAGCTGAGAGAGGTTTCTAAATGAGTGATAAACGCAAGAAACTTGTTCATTGAATTAAAATGACTTCCGCTTCCTGCGTGATAAGCTCGCGCCGCATAAAATCACTAGAGGAGAACAGCAAACATGTTTGTACCGTTATACAAACACGTGAGACGTAAAACTAGCGTTGTTCGCGTGAGGTTGATATTTACTTCATTTTTTTCCAGTAATGTCCACGACATAAACAGTGGGTTTCTTCTTTAGAAGTTTAACGTATAAACCCTGACTCTTTAAACTCTCAAACTTCTTGTACTCTGCCTTTCCAATATATTTGTATGGGGTCCCAAGTGCCACGGTGTTAAACGATTAAACGACTGTTAAACGATTAAAGTCGATTATCTTTTCCCCCCCAAATGAAGCATTTGGTGAGACCCCCGCTGTTTTGACACATGTCTGTGGGGGAGGCAAATACTTAAGTATTTTGAGACATTGTTTAGTCTACCTCATGTTTTTGCTGTGTCTCAAAACATAGCAGGCTGCCTGCATAGACAGCATTTTTGGCGTCATTTGGAATATACTGCATCTTATGCGCGTTCGGAGTCCCGCTTCATAAACGAATCTCCTGTGTGGAGTCAACCTTTTTTCTGAATTATAACTTACCGACTCTTTGAACCATGAACTGTCTCTTTAGTTTCAACCACGTTCGACTCGCAGCCATCCTCGTTTACAACTAGAGAACCGTCTCTATCCGACTCAAAATGATCCAGATTAGCCTACCAACCCTTTATTGCAATTGAAATAGACTTAGGCACGTCTTAAAGCATGTAATAAACTAAACAAACATGTAATTTAAAAGTCGATTATGTTATATTTTCAGATTCAGTTGTTCATTTTTTTAACCGAATGAACTGAAGCTGCAAATTTGGTCACATTTCCATCCACCAGCACAGTTATTATGAGTCACTGCTGACAGCTAGACAATATTTATGGGGAGTCTAGACAAGAATTTATTTATAGCAGTCTCTCTTGACATTGTTCGCCTGAAATTTAATAAACAGAAAATGGCACATCTAAAAGCACATTGCTCAGTGGGAGGGTGGAGTGTGTCTCCACTGTTTCTTTTATACCAGACAGACAAACATAATACATTTAAGAAAGAGTTTTTCCCCCACATTAAGTTCAGCTAAGCATGAAGATGCTTTAGGGCTTGAGATCCAGCACTCCACACCACATCTGCTACTTCCTTGAGAAATGTTCTTCACCCGAAATTCCCTTGCTAGACCAGCTGTACTACTCAGTGTGCCTAATACTACACAAGATCATGCAACCTGCAGAGCCTCTTAAGCTAGGCAAGGTGTTTTGCTTTCTTAATTACACATGCTCCTCTTTCAGCCGTCCAGACTGTTTAAGCACCTTTACCATGTTATAGTAGATTTATAGTCAACACGTTTTGGTTGAAAATGTAATGGTGATCATCTGATTTATTTGAGTAATTTTTGGATAAAAAGAATCATTTGATAACTTTGCATAATAATAATAATAGTAATAATTATTATTATTATTATCATTTTATATTATTATTAATATTATTTATGCAGGTAATGACTGGATGACTGAAAACTAATTTTAATGAAATACTTTTTTTTTTCTACAGAATATATTTTTTTATTTAATATTTATAATTTTTAGGGGATTTTATGATACTAAATTAGCCTATATGTATGTAGTAGTTATAATGCATTTATTCACTTTTTGAGCATGGACCTGAAAATGAAATTCCCAACTTAAACTATCATAAATCTTGAATGCTTTGATGCAACAGACTGATTTTTTTTTATTTTTATTTTTTAAGAGGACACTTGGCAGATTATTTCTCAAGTGAAAAAAGTTTAAAGAAGTGAACTTGAAAAAAGTTAAACAACTTAACTTTTATTGTTGTAAAAATACCATTTTCAAATTTTATTTTCCAAAACGAAATTGACGATATTTTCCTTTCTGAAAATCAAAGCCATAAATCTAAACAAGCTGTGTGCAATTTGAGGTTGATATCTCAAAAGATGAGATTTCAGTAAGATTTTCTTTGGGAGCAGTACCAAACGTTTCCAATAGATGAAATTCGTCTCCCATTCATTTCCAATGCAGTCATTTATGACTGCAAACAATTCAAGTGTAACTATTTTTTTCAGGACCATTTAACCTTTTCGAATCATAGCCATGATTTTTTTTTTTTTTTTTTTTGGTGTGTGTTCACATAGTATTTATTTATTTTTTGCTCAAAAATTATCAAACAGCACCAGAGGGTTATTGTTATGCATAGTTATTAATATAATGGCAGAGAGAGAGAGAGAGAGAGAGAGAGAGAGAGAGAGAGAGAGAGAGAGAGAGAGAGAGAGAATATGTATTCTATTTGGCCAGCCATGAGTTAAAAAAATTATATATATATAATAAAAATTATATAGCCTATGTTTTTTTTATTATATATTTTTTAATTCATGGCTGGCCAAATAGACTGCTTTAGAAACAAGATTATTTGTTGAGTCTTTTGCATATTTGTCTGTCCTCAGTATACTTAGCCAGTATTAGTTACCCTGTTCCAGTTACCCATTATTGTCTCATTAGACAAGAAACGGTTGACATCTGGAATGTAAGTTGCTGTAACTCACCTATAGTAACTCAACTAGTTGGTGGTACTCAAATTGTCATTAAAAGACACAAAAAGCCTCCCTTTGCCTCAAGGTCAGTGTTTACACCGCTAACCTGTAATACTGAGCTATTGCCAGCTGGCTTAAGGTGAATGATGTCTCCACGTCTACACCAAAGGGCCAAGTTCGAAAGATTCGGATGGCTGCCAACCAGCTTTGGAAAGTCACCTTCCATCCTCTTGGCTTGGTCTATTCCTTTCAAGTTGTTCATTCCTTTAATGTTTGCTGACTGGATTTCAGTAAATAATTGGAGGTGCCAACTAAGACCAGACTGAGCAAGTGATGTCTGCTTGAGTTGGAAAATGAAATATATACTCAGATTGATGTGGTGTATTCTAGGACTACAAGACAATGGTGGTGAATGCAGATTTTGTGATGGAAACACTTTGTATTGCATGCCTGAGGCAGTGCGGTTCAAATGGTTTTATTTGCCCTTCATCCTAAGATTGCCGACAAACCCATTTGACCCATCTTGTGTAAAGAATCAAGAATGATTGAAAGGGCATTCATTCAAGATTCATTCATATTTAGCTTTTTTCAGTCATGGCACCCTCACATGTTGTAGAATAAGATGACAAAAGTGATAGAGTATGTGAGAACACTGTGTTTCACTGCCGCTTTACCAGCTGTTGTATTTTTTTTTTGTTTTGTTTTTGCCTCTGCGTACGTGGTCTCAAAGAACTTTCATTACAAAGAACTGGGGAGTTGCAGCCTTGTAGATGGGATATTTTTGGCATCCTTTAAAAAGATGCTGTTTGGTGTAGTCGCAACAACTGACAAGAAAGTATGACTACTTTTTTATATGTCCTTGAACAAATTGCCTTAAAGATGATAGTAATGCTTGACATTGTTTTTCAGCAAAAGTGTGTGAATTTATATATAAATTCTGTTATGTGTGCCTTTTGTTTTGACTCTGCCAAAAATCCTCATTTAAGGCAATGCAATCTAGGTCTTTCCATTGTCTCAACTGTTTATGTCTTTGGTTATGAAGAAAAATTAGTCGAGGTTTGCAAACCTATCATCCTGAATGCTTTCCTAGGGCTTTTAAAAGCTGCATTTAAGGATTTGTCTGTAAGTTAGAACTGTTTAATGTGCCTCTGCCACTCATCAGCAACGTGGCTGGCTGCTAGACATTCTGCATCTTAAACGTCCATTTTGTGTATAATTCAATTTAGAACCCTCTCAGAGTGTTTTCATGGAGACCTCATTACGGGTAGCAAAAAAAGCAACCACAAATTTAATGTCTGCAAATGGAGGCTCCAAAGCTAAGCTTTTTTTCTAATAGCAAGAAATACTTTTATGCAGAGTATCAGGTCAAAATCACAATGGTGTACATGGGGCCCTGAGGACAGGATAAATGAGACTTGTCTTGAAGCATTTTCCCAGAGTGATAATGCCAGATGTTGGTAGAGAAAAGCCACATTGACTGAAGTGTGGGAGAACAGCCTCGTATATAAACGGATGCTTCGGCTGAATAAACAGATTCTGTATTTGCCAGGAAACCCCAAGTTACGAAAAAAGCAAGGGGATGAAATGAATGTTTATGATTTACTGTCCCTTCAAGTAAGTCAATGTCTGGGCGACAGTGAGAAATATGGGTTGGGGGAGAAGGTCTCTTTCATGTAGTGAAAATGATAGAAGAAGACCTTTGATATTTGAGATGCACTGAACTCTTTGAAAGGATAAACTGTGATTTAAGTCAGTTTGGCCATGCGCTTTGATGATCATTTCAGCTTGGCTATTGTTGAGTCATAGATGTTTTTTTGGTGGAGCGTCTCTGCGTTTTGTTGATTCAGTGAATGTTTGAGAGCCTTATGTGGTTCTTTTTGAATGTACACATCCACACCCAAAGTTATATTCCAGTGCCTTTTCATCTGGAAATTCTACATGAAAAGAACTTTGCACTGTAAGTCCAGCTGTTTCCAAAACAATGACATTATCGTCTACAAGAATAGACCAGGTGAGTTTTAAGAGGTGCAGGCAGTAAAAAGTCAATCCCTGGTTATGGATGGGCACGTAAACATAGAAAGAGCTCCTGAATGATTGTAATTTCCCTGTGTTTCCAAATTACGTCTCCTGCATGACGGAATTTTCCACTTGGGAATGGCTGCAAGGCTGCGCCTGCTACTGTGGCACCATTTGTTCCATTCCCTGTTGAAACTTCATCTAATTTTGGGATTTTCTAATTATACAAGTTCTTTTTGAAATAGGAGGAGCAACAAACTTTGGTTAGGCTACTGTCTACAGCATCTTGAAAGGGTTAGGGTCTACTCAATAGTACCTGTTTTACTGTGACTCATTTGGTGAATGTCTATATCCTTACATGACTCATATGGAACTTCAAATTATAGAGGTACTGACTATTGACCATGGTTATGTGGCTCTCTGGAATATTTCATTTTGATTGGCCAATCATTCTGTAGTCAGACTGACGGACAAATTACCAGTGACAAACAAGCGCAACCAGTGTAATTCTTAAATGATTATAGTGGGCCGGTTCAGCGCAATCATTGTAACCTGAAGGATGAATCCCAAACAAATGACTCTAACGAGTCTGTTCTTTTTATCCAGTGTAGTCTGATTCCTGAACAAACGACTCTAGTGAGCCGGTTCTTTTTACTGAATCAAATACATACAACATGATTTGTGTAGTCGGATATCCGAACTAATTAATATAATGAGTCAGTTCTTTTTTATCAATGTAACACATACTTACAACTTAGAGAATTGAATTAGTGTAGTAGTTACTGATATGTATCCCTTAAATGTGCTAAAATAATTGTTAATGAATCCGTTTAAGAAAGGGAACCTTTCTTGTTCATTTCTTTGCTATTCCCATTCCTACTCTGTTTCTTTCTTTCCACATAATAAAATCATTTTAACTAAAATATTTATTGATTTTAGTTATTTAGTTAGTTTTAGTTAGAAAGCATCCATATAATAACCAGGATAATGCAAGATAATCTCCTTCAGGGTGATAAAGGTGATACTGTTTTTCTCCTGTATTTATCTGTATTTATCTGACTGTATTTATCCCTTACTTCTTTTACTCATACTTAATACCTAACAGATCGAATGATTCATAGTCATAAACAGTCCTGAGGACTGTTTTCTCAGGAACAGGGAGTGCGTGTTGTCTTCCTAGAAAATTTCATCATTCCTTCTGCTAACACTAATCACTATTTAATGAACCAAAGATAGATGTCAATAAACGTAGTCATTGCAATAAGGAATGATCCATAGGGAGGAGTGTTGGCACTCAGCCAAAGATGTTCAACAGACAATCCCAGTCACAGGTTTGCTTTAAGGTTCGCTTGATCGACTATAGAGCTGGTAAGTCCCGCCCATCCGTTAAACCCCAAGTGGACCTTTAGGTTGAAAAATCGTCAATGAAAGTGAATGGGAGAAAATAATTATTTTCTGGTCCTGTTTGAATTGTGCCATGAATGTGAACATATGTTGTCTATGAATTTTTTATATAATTTTTCATGTTATGAGTTTGACAGTATATGGTATGATTCTTCGTCTAGCAGTTGTGGAAAAGACATAACGAGAAAGACTACATGTCGCCTATGCGACATCACCCCATAAAGTTGACTTACCCGTGGTTTTCGCCAACCTCAACGATTTTGTCCTCTCCCTGAAAGAAGGCGGTGGGACACAGACATGTTTAGCGGGATCCGTGAGCTAGTGTCCGTGTGCGAGTGGTGGTGACGTTTCAAACGCGTCGAAAGCAGCGAAGAGTTGTAGTCCACAAAGTGCTCTCACACAAAGTCTAACCGTATCAAACTTCTACCCGCTAAATTGTAGCATTCTTTACACGAAAAATTATATATAAAATTCCCAGACAACATATGTTCACATTCATGGCACAATTCAAACGGGACCAGAAAATAATTATTTTCTCCCATTCACTTGCATTGACGATTTTTCAACCTAGAGGTCCAATGGGGTTAGCGGAAGGGGCGGGACTTAACAGCGCTATACTGATGACATTTTACATTTGTTTCATATATCATACCACAATAACTGTAGCTGTTCGTTGTAGCTACATTGATTCATACATCTTAGCTTAAAGACAGTATAATGTCGTTCTAAACCTATATGACTTTCTTCTGTGAAAAATGTCTCAGTGTGTGTTTGTCTGTACAGTGAATGTAAATGGGGTCCAAATTTGTTTTGGACTCAATTGACTTTCACTGTACATACAAAAGCAGTTAACATTCAAAGTGCGTTAGGGTATGGATTAGCATAAGGGTATGTTTTGGTGTTGAGGTAATGTTGGGGAGGGTTGTAGAAGATTTTGGCCTCGGGGTTGGGAGGTAGAGGTGTGAGAAAGGTCTGTCCTTATGTGCAGTCTAACCTGATCTGGGCCATTATTGCAGGTTTTTTTGGCTGGGAAATGAGATGAATAAGGGGGTAGGTGGGTGGGCTGGACAAGAGGAGGGTATAGAGAGAATAAAGTCCTGAGGTGGAACTGATATGAATCTATTCTTTGTTTCGTATCAGTGTTGGGCTGCTGTGCTGGGGGCTATGTTTAGTGTTGTTTGGGGCCTGAGATGACAGGATTTTGGTGTCTAAGAAGAGGATTTCTGTCCTTGCAGGGGGTTTTCCATCACACACAGGTCGGGGCAAAGAAGGGAGAATATAATGGGAGAATAAGGGTGAGAATTAGTTTAAAGGTAGCAGAAAGAATTGTGTACTGTTTGGTAAGGTTTCTAAATGTTTGTGTGTCCAAAACACTTTCATTATTCATATTGCCTTAGAGCAAATTGTGCATGCTGTGAGAGAAATGTGTGTAATCTGGCTGCTTTGAAAGTACAATGGCGATGAAGTGATGCTTTAGCTATACCTATAGAAGAATTCCAATGTTTGGTATTTGCTAAGGCCATGAATGTTGATGCTGCAATGCTTCAAATCTACATTTTTCCTCTACATTTATATTTAAAAATAATATGCACATTAGTGCTATTTATTTAACAAGTACAGTGAAGAAATAACATAGTTGTGAAATATTGTAATGATATTACATTTCTTAAGTTTTGACTGAAGAAGTTAAATTTAAAGACCAACACACAATTTAGCTAGTCTGACTAGTCTTCAGCCAGCGAATTTGAAGTCCTTCCTTTCCAGAACTTTCCGGTAATTTCATAGCACTCCATTAGAGAGGATCAGCGCTCGCATTTTTGTGTCTCTCAGGTCATCGGCAGCCCACATTCCTCTCTCTTTTGACCTGATAAGTGTCTTTCTGTATCAGATAGCTGAGCGCTCCTCTCCCGGGAGCTGCATAAAGCCTGAGTGTGAACAGCCTCTACAGATTGTGTGTCTGCACCTGAACCTGATACCATTGGGTGAGAAAGTGTGGGATCTTACAGTTCAGAGAAGACAACTTCTCGCTTTTGCAATGCATTGCTAGCTGGGCGAAGTAGCAGTAAAATTATATCCCAATATTATCAACCATTTGATGATATAGAGTATATCTCTCTTATTATGTAGGCCTATTGATTTGTCCTAAAATGAATTGATTTAATTTTTTTCAGAAGAACCATTATTTCAGTGGATTCAAAGCGTTTTATTTAGAAAGTAAAAGTACAGTAAAAATCTATTTAAAAATAATCATGTGTGTTTTCTGCACTGTTTTCACTAAATTAACAAAAACATCTATACTTATTTTTTCTTTTATATGCATACATTTAATAATGAATAGAAATAAACAGTAATATTTATTTTTTTATGACATGAAAAATGCTTCCTGGGGACTGAACACTTTTGAGTTGACCAACATTGAATCAGATTTCAGAATTGACTATTTGAAATGGACTATTTGAACGGAATCTCGGAAGTGAATCATTGTGATATTTATATTGATACTTAATTTCATATCACCAGCAAATAGCTATACCATCACAATAATTTCTGTAATGTCAAACAAGTAAATTTTTGAGTAATTAATTTACTATTTTCTATTTCTTTTAGGGGTCAGGGTGTAACAGTTTTCGGTAAAAAATCTAACCAAACTGTTCTACACCCAAAGTTCGGCATGCACTTGCACCGCGGTTAATTTCAAATCTGACGAGGCGTCTATAATGAAAACAGAGAGTTCTGCAAATTAATGTTTCTGTCGATGAATGCGCGGTCCAATCAACTGTTAATATGTACATTTATTTCTGACATAAAGGCCCAAGTATCCGTCTCATGCAAAGTTGAGCACACAAGCTTTTCAAAGTATACTCTTTTGGCCATGAGCGCTGAAAGATGCTTTCTAGTGGACTTTGTATTCAAGCGCTCAAGTTACTCGCACGTGGGCTGTTGTATGTGCACCCTCCTAATTACAGAAATTGCATATTAAGTATTAATATTACTAAAGGTAGGCTACTTATAATTAAGTAACTAAACCTTGAGTATTTCGAACCGTTACACCCCTACCTTCTCATTTTAACAAATAACTACATTGCTGTAATATTTGATGTTTAATCTAGATGTTCTTCATAAAACAACTTGAGAAAAAACTGTCAAGTGTCTTTGAGTGAAGGTTTATCATATGATCGGGCCGAGTGCCGAGGTCAGGGGTCGCTCTAACGGATGCTAGGAAAAGATTAATGCCTTCAGGTCATGCCATTGTCGTGTGATCTCAGTTAAGAGAAGTATTACGCCAAGACTGTCCCTACAATCAAGACCAGGATTCATCAAGGTGGAGTCCCAGACAAAGTCCGAGACTTTAAGTCGACTGCTAAATAGCTTGTCTACGTGGAATGTTAATTGTGGGATTAGAGCTCCAGCGTCGCCTCGGTCTCATCTCACTTTCAGCCAAACCACTGTTGAACATCATCTGAGGTTTTTGGTTGGACGTCCACTGTTGCTTGTGGTTCTGATGTCACTCTGGAGAAACGTTCTCCTCGGCTTTAAGTTCAGACATTCGCGCTGTTGTTAAGAGTGTTTCTAAGACTCTTAAGACTTGATAAAAGCTTAACTGAAAGGGCTTGATTCCTCAGTATCTCAAGTTACTAACATTGGCTCAACGTTCACAAAGCCTGTTTTGTATGGTAATAATGCCCTTCAGAGTCATTAAAGCTTATCTGCGGGGGCAGAGGGGGTTGCGGTATTGAATAGGTCTGGGATTGTGGTGTACGAGAGGAGCAATGGTGGTGTCAAAAGATCTTAACCTGGTAGCAGTGCTCAAACCATTTCAGATCAGGTGGTTAGACCATGTTTACAAGAAACGTGCATTACGGTGATCAGTAGACATGATGAAATGGTTTTGGAGATGTAAAAATGGGGCCATTATTCTGGCTGAATGACCCAGTGCCTTTGCTTAGCGTGATTCATGTCACGGTAAAGGCACGCCAGGTTTAAAGCAAACACATGTGGCTTTCATTTGACATATAATTTAAAGCACGTCAAACATGCTGCTAAATTCTATACGGTAGCTCCGCTTATAACTCCCAGCTTCCCCTGTGTCTCTGAACCATGATACCACTGGAACGATAACACTTTTAAAGCCCTTTGAGTGACACATCTCCTTGAATTGTCACTTTTCATTATGTCAAATTCTCCCCTTGGTAACAAGGGTCTGAAATTAACTCGAGTAACACAATCGTTCATGCTGTCCTTAGTTTGCATTGCTTAAAAGGAATGTTCCATGGCAAAGCCTAATGTTAATCACTAAAGCAAATAAACAGAGCTACAGGACTTTCCTGTAGTTCAAACAGTAAAGCGTTGGCACTTGCAATGCCAAGGTCATCATGGGATCGATTCCCAGGGAAAGCAAGAACTGATAAGAAAGTAAATGTGTACATTGAAATGCAATGTAAGTATCCAAATGGGTAAAAGCTTCTGTCAAATGCATAAATGTAAATGTAAATAACTTGGACTCGTTCCATAATAATTTAAAGAAAATTCATTATTTTAAAGAACAATTGGTAAGACTTTACAATAAGGTTTTGTTTGTTAACATTGGCTAACTACATTACATAAACTGACTGTGTATATTACATCTAAAGCATTTATTCATCTTAGTAAATGTTAATTTCAACATTTTATTCAATGGACCTGAGCTAACATGAACTAACAATGTACACTTGTATTTTTTATTAACTAACATTACCAAAGTTTAACAGATACCATTACAAATGTATTGCTTATTGCCAGTTTATATAACTTAAAGCATTAACTAATGTTAACTAATGGAACCTTATTGTCAAGTGTTACCGAAAATGTTTAAGTTAAAAATAGAAATGTGAAGCTCTTGTTTTGGCTCTTGAATTAATCTAGATCATTCTTTTGAGCTGAAAAATACTTTTAAAGTAAATAAGTTATGCATTATCGACATAATTAGCCTATACTGTGAAGTATGTGTCAGTAATTTGTTGGATAGTTACATCACGTGTCATATAAACGTGACCTGGTTTAACAGCTTTACATGGTCGTCGAAGTAGAATAATTGGATTTGTATTTCATACAAGGTCAGTCATAATGGTACATTGGCTTTTTTTTAACAATATTGAATGATAAGTGACTGTCTTTTTTAGAGAGTCATTGAGTGATTTATTAAAAAACATTGATTAATTTACACGTGATGTATTTTTGAGGGAGTCATTGAATCAACTCAGCTAATTCATTCAAGATACCAATTCATTCAGGAAAACAATACCACTACTGTGTGGAACAAACAAGAACTATGTGTGCAGAACAATAGCGGAATAAACAAAATAACACAAATATTGTGCTTAAAATTCATGTTACTCAATTTCAACTTCCTTTTTATTGATTTATTTTATGAAACAAACTGACATTTTACTGTTTATATCATTCCCCTTGTCTATGTTTACATGTTCTAAAGAGATTAGCAGTCTTCTTATTATTTGTAGGGATTTTTTTAGCGACTCTCTCTGCAGGTTACATCGTCCCCCCCCCCCCCCATTCAACAAGTGTCTTTGAATCATTTGATAAACCTATTTGTTTAAAGGCACTGATCCATTCAGAACCAAAGCAAGTGATGTCTTTGTGAGTGAGTCATTGAATCAAGCTGATTTATTCAAAACTGATTCAATTAGGAAAGAAACACCGCTACTGTCCACTACAACAATGACAAGGATAACAAAATAACCTGCAAAATTGTATCAAAAATGTTTGTTGAATACAGAACCAGACTTAATTAAATAATGCTTAACGATGTCACAAATGCTGTTGGACTGAAAAACAGACCATATCAGAGCTATAGGAGATGGTGGGATAATTCAACCCATCTACATCAGAAAAGTCAATTAACTACGACTACGGCATTAATGTGCCTCTCTTTTGTAATAAGTCGTCAATAAGGATGACCTTGAGGGCTAGAGGAGGGGGAAGTTGTAATGGGATGGGTGAAAAGTAGGGGGTTGTCTAGTCATTGGGACAGCAGGATGGAGGTCCTACAGAGATGGACTGGGATAGACCCCTGATGGGCTTCTTTCAGGACTGAAGGAATGGGTGTGAAATGGTTGCGTCTGTGGAGCCCCATTTTGGCATATGCTTTGTGCTGAAGTATTGTGGTTGTTTTTTTCTTTGACCATCCATTAATGGACCATATGATGAAATCGTTATTAGATATTTCACAAATTCACACAATCTTGAGCCATTTATGCTGAAATGGGCACTTTTTGGTGGTGCAAGACGTTTAGACTTCACTATATTTAGATTAAACATACTCTAATTAATCCTTGTTTATTTGAATGCTTAAAATAAGTCAACTATGAGGCATAATACAATAATGAAATACAGAATGCAAATTAAGTCTTTGTTATATATTTGGTTTGTTTTGGTCTCTTGACTATAGTCCTATTTAAAAACCTGTTTAATGCAAAAGGAACTTGTATATTTGAATCTTTTCTGCAAACTTTCTTATAGATTATTTAAATGGAGATGATATGCTTTCTGTTTGCCAATGGTGAGCAGATGGCTCACATGGATGGAGGAATGTAACACCAAATATGAATTTAGCACCTGGTTGTTTTTCATCCTCCTGAAAGGTGGCGGCTGCTCTGAGTGTTCTCACACGTCTCATAATCAGATGGCAGGGTGACAGTCATCTTTCAGAACCAGAGACGCAAAACTCGCCGCCGCTCATGGTTTAATATCTGAGCTCAGGAAGAGCTTGATGTAATCTAGAGAGAGTCTCAGCACTTTAACCATTATCGAGAGCAATTTGGAAGCAAATCAAGTTACCTGAAGTGCTTAGAGAGAAGTAAGTGATAGAATATTATCTGTTCTTGTTGAAATAATGTTTTTAGTCTTTTTTTCTAGTGTGCTTTGCCTCTTACTCAAGTTCTAACAATGTTCATTTGCATTTGAAAAGCAAATAGCTTCTCTCTACATGGTCAGAATGTGAAAAGCCTTGTTGTTGGAAGTTTCTTGTCATTTTGAGAGAAGACGTCCTTCACCTGATTGACATGTCATGCCCAGGAGAGTTGTGGGAGGAAATTATATTCGGAGAGGGAGAGCGCTGGTGTTGTATTTCGTATAGGAGATGCTTTGTTTGTACATGTATGGAGAAGATGCCGGGTTGTGGATGAAAGTTGGTGTGTGGATGTAAATATTGTTGCTATCTGATTTGATTATATAAATGAACAGCTTGGCATAAAAGAAAGGGTTGCAACTAATGATTATTTTGATAATCAACTAATCTAATTAGAAGGATTTATTGACTATTCAGATGATTAATGAAACAATGAATCAACAGCTTTAATGTACAGTGTATGCCTTTTCTTCAGAGGTTGTGTGTTAAGTCAAGATTACAAGATGAAGTATCCATCTTTTGAATTAATAATTATGGCCAACCTACTTCAACAAAAAAAATAACTTTTTCACATTTTAGTTTCCTTAAAAAGGTTAAAATAATATAAAAATTTAATATAGAAAAGCAATATATATATATATTTTATAATATAATGTAAATATTATTTAAATATAATAAATATATATATACTTTTATATGTACTTATATTTTTATTTAAAATAGTGCTATCTTTATTATTGATTGTGCATCAGTAACTGTTTTGTATGATGGAAGCCCATTTCTGCCTAATCATGTTTTGGGAAATCATGTAAAAGCCATATAATTATGACTTCTAAGTCAAAAGTATGGCATACTAAGTTATAATTATGACGTAAAAGGTCAAATTTAAGACATAAGTCAACATTGACAAAAAGTCCAAATATGACATAAAAAGTCAACATTGACAAATTCATAGTTCTGAAATAAGTCATAATTGGTAGAAGTCAAAATGATACAAAGTAATGACAAAAAGTCATAATTATGACTTTTTATATATCACTTGATTCACCATGACTGAACAGAAGTACAGTAACTTTCCAATAACGTATTGTCTTTTACGTATTTTCACATAAATTGCTTATAGTATTTGACATTTTGAATGTAGATACATTTTACCACTCCTATGTTTGGAAATGAGCAACTCTCAAGTTGGATAGATTTTTACCTGAATCCATGTGTCACGGCATGGATACCACTGTGAATTTGTTTTCTGTTATTACAAATTTAGTTTAATTACTTGTAAACTTCAGTTTAGACTCTTAGACTTGAATATTCAAGTCAACAACCATCACAGTGTGTCTCACTGGAATGTTCCAGAATAAGCATGAGTGACCTGCTGAAGAAAACAAACCCTGATATTAGTCATAAAAAATTCATAATTGCACAATCTCTCCCGGTGAACAAAAAGCAGCCACAGAGTAACGCTGTCAATGCTCGGTTCTCCACTGGAAGCAGTAAAAATCTGACTCATTAATGTTGCTTTTCATGAACAAAGGCTGCTAATTAGAGGTGGCAACTGCATTGAGGAGGCCCGGTCGAATCAGCCCTGAGTGAATGAGCTAATGACAGAGAGCGTAGGGAAGGCGGGCCTCAGACAGGGTGACCTTAGTGTGGCCTGAGGGTGAAGAATGGGGAGAAAAACCTCCGCAGGAATGTGTTTCATACTGTCCATCACACAAAGGGATCATGCACACCTTTTATTTAGTTTAAAAGATGCTTAAAATTCAGTAATAATGTCGATTTGATGACACTGACTCTATTGGATGAGAACAAAAAGTTGAGCTTAATGATGACACTATTGTCTTTTGTAGAGCTGCTTATAGCTGAAATTTAACTTGTTTCATAATTGATGATATTTACACAGTTATTGAACTGAACTGAATCAACAATGAACTGACTTGCGCTGAATAACGACAATAGAGCTGCTTATAGCAGAATTGAACTTGTTCCATAATTTTTTACTTTACACAGTTATTGAACTGAACTGAATCAACAATGAACTGACTTGTGCTGAATAACAACACTATTGTCTTCTGTAGAGCTGCATATAGCAGAATTTAAATTCTTTCATATTTGAACTTCACACAGTTATTGAACTGAACTGAATCAACATTGAAATGACTTTCGCCGAATAAGGACACTATTGTCTTCTGTAGAGTTGCTTATTGCAGAATTTTGTGTCATTTATTCTGTTTATTATTGTGACGCTGCTTTAAAACAATCTGTATTTTATGAAGTGATATATAAATAAAGGTGACTTCACTCTTCCTTTCAGATCAAGAATGCTGAAGACACGATGGATCCCCTAGTTCATCTGAGCCCGTTGAGAGTCCGCATCTCTGCCCTCCTGCACCCCACGTGCCCACCTCGTCCCTGGGCACCCAACCCTGCGCCGTTCTCCTTCTCCAGCAAGCTTCAGTAGACTTTTCACACCGACACACGGGAGAAAGGTAAACCCTTCCTGTGTAAATATGACTGGATGGAGGTCTCAGTGGCGTCTGGTCCTACTGAACTCGCTGACATGTGGCCTGGAGATCTGCGTGGCAGCTGGGATCACCTACGTGCCGCCTCTGCTGCTGGAAGCTGGCGTGGAGGAACAGTATATGACGATGGTTTTAGGTAAGGCTTCATCTTAACTGTGGAATGTCAATCCAATGTTTAAACCAAGGGCTGCGCTGTAAACAGCAAGTCAAGGTTGTTTCCCATTAAGGAGTTGATCCTATAATGGGGGGTCATTATCATAATTACTGGCTAAATCACTCGCTGCCCCATCCAGGTGGTAATCAGGTGCTAATTGGAAGGCACCGGGCTGCAGGAAGAGGCCCAGAGGCTCCAAGGGTCAGCAGCTGTATGGAAGCTTGTATAGTTTTACTGCATCCTGTTAAAATTCTGTAGGACTTTCCTCTGGACTTTCAGCAGATAATATAGTCATCACGGGCTGCCTCAGAGTTATTTAACTCTGTTATTTATCTCCTCATTTTTTTCAAAAATGTCACTTTGGTAATTGATTGGAACCTTTAAAAAACAGGTAGATGAAGATCTACTCTTCAGTGGTCTTGCTTTTTAAATAAAAAAAAATATATATATTATATAAATAATTAATATTAGTTTAAATCTTTATACACTAACACTACTGTTCAAAAGTTTGGGTCAGCAAATATTTTTTTAAGAAACTGATGCTTTTATTCAGCAAGGATGCATTAAATAGATCAAATGTGACTAAATACTTTATTCTGTTTATATGCAGATTTTTTTTCTCTTTTTGAAAGAAATTAATACTTTTATCAATGGCGCATCAATTGGTCAAAAGTGAGAGCAAAGACACTTATAATGCTATAAAAGATATACATTTCAAATAAATGCTGTTCTTTTGAACTTTCTATTCATTCAAAAAATCCTGAAAAAAACATTGGGTTCCAAAAATATTTAGAGAATCAGCATATTAGAATGATTTCTGAAGGATCATGTGACACTGAAGACTGCACCTGCCACCAAAGGATTACATTACATTTCAAAATAAATTAAACTAGATAACTGTTATCTTAACTTTTAATTAAATTAGATAACTGTTATATTAATTTGTAATAATATTTCACAATATTACAGATTTGACTATTTTTGATAAAATAAATGCAGTTTTGATGAGTCTAAGAGATGTCTTTAAAAAACAATAAAAACATTTTGAACAGTATTGTATGTAATATATTAATTACACATATTTTTTATCAAATTTTTTTTTATGTATAATTTTTTTAGATGGCTTTTATGTACTACTAGGCCATGGCCCAGAACAATTTAATTTGTGTCAAGAGAATCATGTGTTTTTGTCCACTAGAGACAGTGTCCAGGAGACATTTGTTTAAATACAGCGAGGTACGTGATTGTTTTTGTTCTTTTTGTCCTAGAACAACCAGACCTACAACTCTAAATATTTGGCCTCTGTGTTTGAGATTTTTCACTGTGCCATATGCATTACAGATGCATTATTTTGTGCCCACAAATGGCTTCCACATGGCTTTTGCTGTAAATGAATCTCTCTCCAAGACTATTAGCCTTGCAACCAAAACAGAAGGAAAGCAGTTCACAAACGTGCATGTGGTCACTTCACACCAGACGGACTGAAGATATTTGGTGTGTTAATACATACTCCACACCGCTCTCTTTGTCAACAGCTGCAGTGGAAAGCAAAGAAAGATCCTTTGTGCTCATTTCCATTCACACGCTTTATAAACTCATAATGTCGTTGCCATTAAGTGCTTTCAAAACCACCAAAAGGCCATTGCTGCTCATTTGGAGAGATTTCATGTGTGGTTGTATGTGATTCCAGTGGGTTTTGGAGGCATTTTATTAATTTTCCTGTTATGGTGACCTGAGAAATACATGCCTTAGTCTGAGCTTTTTGAACCAGTTTGATGGTCATGTGTTCAGTTGTTTTGAAACCTCTTTTTGAACTAACAGTGCATTAAAGGTGTACATTTTTCTCTTGAAATTAAACCCATGACCTTGCTGTTGTTAAAGCCATGCTTTTCCATTTGAGCTACAGGAACAATTAGAATAATGAATTGCACTGTGTAGTAGGTTATATAAAAGAGTAACGTGATTAATTGTCTCAAACTGTCGCAAACAGCACAAAGGCACCTTTAAAAGGAAGCCCACTCGCCCTTCACTTTGGGAAAAACAGCATGTGTTGACTTACAGGCGCTGTTGACCGACATTGTTAAATAAATCTTTTTATAGGCACTTTCCTTGGCTGTTCACTTCCATGGTTTCTCTTCAACAGTATTCCTCACATGATTTGTCAATATCTGCTCAATGCCTTAAAAAAGTGGTTGCCTTAAAATAGTTTTAGGTGTAATATTCCTCTCCTGCTTCCACTTTCCGGTTTAAATGGAAATGTTCTCTTGCGGAAATGTGACGTATGTGAGTTTCACTTATTTGCAAACGTTATAATTACTCACCATGACTCGCCATAAAATTACACTGCCGTGCAAAAGTTTGAGGTCAGTAAGATTTTTTTATTTTTTATTATTAATACTTTTTTCCAGAAGAACACGTCGCTAAATTGATCAAATGTGACAGTAAATACATTTATAATGTTACAAAAGATTTCAATTTCAAATAAATGTTCTATTCATCAGAGAATCCTGAAAAAATGTATCATTGTTTCCACTAAAATATTAAGCTGCACAATGCTTTTCAACATTGATAATAATAAGAAATGTTTCATGAGCAGAAAATCTGCATATTAGAATGATATGTTGACAAATTCAGCTTTGCATCAAATAAATAAATTACATTAAATAGAAACAGGTCAATTAAGTTGTGATAACATTTCGCAATATTACTGTTTTTAATAACTTTTAATATATATCAAATAAATGTAGCCTTGGTGAGCATAAGAGACTTCTTTCAAAAATCTTAAGGACCCCAAACTTTTGAACACTAGTGTATATAAGAATTTTAAAGTAGACTGTAAAAAAGTCCATTTGGTGGCATTTTGGTGTCTGTACATTCATACACATCATTAAATATACAAAACACCATACAGATTATAACAATAACAAAAATAGTAAGAAACAAAACTATTTAGGTATAAATAAGGGATAACCAAATGCAAACCATCATGCAAAGACTTCTGGGAATGTCCTTTTAGTTTTTTCATGCATTATTCAAGTATGTGTTTTGTAAATTATAAGGTAATTTGAACTTAATTAAAACTTAATTTTAATTTACAGTAATCATTTTATTTAATAATGCATTGTCCTGTTAAATGTAATATAATTTGTCAATTAGTTCATTGTTTTTTACATCATTTTTACATTGCTTTATCATTAAACTAGTTAACATTTTTACAGTGTGCAGTGTGTAAATGGACTCTTAACTATTTAATTGCATTTTGAGCATGTTCAGGGCATCTTTCCACTACGCACTGAATAAAAATAGCTCCTGAAGATCTAGACATGAATCAAAATGGGAATCTGTGCCAAACCAGTGGACTGAGTCATCTTCTTTAATTAGAAAAGCTGTGGAGATGAGGGAGCTGGGCCAGAGATTGGTCACCTTAAACTACAGGCAGCTTTACAGCAGGCTTAAGACCAAGCCAAGAGAAGAGAGGCCACAGCTGTGATTCTCCCGTGACTATTTCTCTTTTAGTTGAAGGCGAGAATCTACAGGCAAATCAAAAAAAAAAAAAAAAAAAAATCAGTGATTCCATAGAAGAACCATTTTTAGTTCCCCAGTGAACCATTCAGTTAACACTACTTAAAAAAACAAAACAAAAATTAGTGTGAATAACTTTTTAAAAATCTAAAGAAATTTTTTCCACTATAAAGAACATTTTATGCATTGAAAAGGTTTCATGGATGTTAAATGTTCTTAATGTAATGGAAAGAAAATTCTTTTATTCTACTTCATCTATTTTGCATCTGTAGATTTCAATTACAGTACATATCTTTCTCAAAAATGAGAGATTTTTCTCATGTACAGATCCAGAAATCTCCAATTCAGTAGCACTTATACCAAACTTTTACAGTTGTATTCCTATGTACATTCTGAAGGTTTTACATAGGGGGTTGTTCATATATAATTCCTGTACTTTTTATTCCTAAAAACATGCTGAAAATGTATTTGGTTTTGAACCTGGTTTTATCCAATGTTCTGATTTCTGTTCTGGAAATGTTTGCAAATGAGTGCATATTTAATTAGATAATGCCAAGGTTGCATATTTAAACAACATTTCATGAACTTGTAATATATATATAGCCATTATAAATATATATAATCAATCAACTAGGGAAGTATGGTGATATCTGTTAGTTAATGTTTTACACTATTCACCTGGGGTGTCTTGCCTTAATATTCATATGACATTTTTCTTAGGTATTGGACCTGTTCTGGGACTGCTCTTCATCCCCCTGATTGGCTCAGCCAGCGATCACTGCAACAGTAGCTACGGCCGGCGTCGACCCTTCATATGGCTGCTGTCGTTGGGAGTTCTCATAGCCCTTTTGATCATACCACATGCTGACGTGTTGGCCGCCAACCTGAGCTGGGGCAGCACCCGCCGCAACCAGGCTCTCCAGGTGGGCCTGCTCATCCTAGGCGTGGGCCTTTTAGACTTCTGCGGGCAGGTGTGCTTTACACCACTGGAGGCGTTACTCTCAGACCTCTACCGCGAACAGGACGACTGCGGACAGGCTTTCGCCATGTTCTCCTTTATGGTTAGCCTTGGAGGTTGCGTGGGCTACCTGCTACCCGCCCTGGACTGGAGCGGTGGGATCCTGTCCTTCTACCTGGGAGGTCAGGCTGAGTGCTTGTTCTCCCTCCTCATCCTCATCTTCGTGGTCAGCGTGTTAGTCACCATGAAAGTGTCAGAGGAACCCTCGTCCACCATAGAACCGGGACCGTCGGAGCCTGGCCGGTGTTTTCCCCGCTCGTGCTGCTATCTGTTTCAGTGTAAGCTACGGGTTCTAAAATCTGGCCCGCTCATGTGCCTGCTGAGGACTTGCTGGTCCATGACACCGGTCATTTATCGCAGCTACTGCCACGTGCCGCGCGTCATGCGCCAGCTGTGTTTGGCGCAGCTCTGCAGCTGGATGGGTGTCATGTCCTTCATGCTCTTCTACACAGATTTCGTCGGCGAGGGACTGTACGAAGGAGTTCCCAGCGCTGCTCCGGGAACCGCTCTCCGGCAGCGCTATGATGAAGGCGAGTAAGACTTAGTCAACATAAAATCTAAATCGAACCTATTTACTTTCTTAAGGCACATTTCTGGTCTTTATTGTGAGCGATTAATTACAGTGATTCATCTTTTTCCACTAATGTCGTTTAGCCAGGCTGTTGTTCTAGTTTTTCAAAATTGCAGTGTTGAGAGAAAATGACATTAAGAAATAATGTATAGCCTACCGTTAAATAAAATGAAACGTTTACAAACATTATAAACATGTTTAAGATGGGGAAAAATAACTTTTTGTTTTTCATAATGTTGCATTTTAAGCAGTTCATTACTTGATTCCCCAAGAGATTGATTAATGATATTTATTTCAGATTGCTCTGTGACTCATGCGTCATACATTCCCACTCAAGAGGCGTTTCTGTTAATGTTAAGGGACATTAAATAACGCATAATAATGAACAGACTTTCAACTCATTTCATTGTCTGTCTATGGCCAAAAGGCTTTTTTTCCTAAGGAATCATTTTCACTGTCCATGAACTTGTTTTCCTGGTATTGGTGGTCTTTAATTTCCGTCTTCTAGTCAGATCGTCTGTCTCTAGACTGTGAACTTGTGTTCACCTCCGCATGTGGCCTCCGTCAGCTTTGTGCTTAAGTTTCCAGCAATGTTCATAAACACGAATGCATGTCCTTAGCTAGTCAACAACGGGCTTACAAAATCTACACCCATCTGGATGCCTCCCACTGAGCTTTGACACCAGCAGAACGCTCCTTTAGCAAAACATTTTGACAGATGTGGTCAAGATCAGTGTGCAAACAAATGAAGTCTGTCAGTGCAGTCGACCGCAAACTGTGTAACTGCACCATGCAACGAAAAATATTTGAGATACTTGTTCAGTGAACATCTCGGCACCTCTGCAGTTGTGCTTAAATGATGAATTCCTACTGTGAGGAAAGTTCCTGGCTTGTTTGAAGTACAACGCCAAAGCCTGCAAACACATGCCTTAGTCAACATCACTCGCAGGATGTATTCAAAGGAAGCATTCTCCATTATGCTCAAATGGTCAAAGCAAACCAAACCGTTTGAAATGACCTCATCTGTCAAATCCGCAAGGGCTGGGGAATGTTGTTTACCTGGACATGCAGTTGTTGAAAATGATGGTGCACACACTGAATTTAAAGTATAATAAAGGTCAGATAACAATATATGTAAGGAGTAATGTTACACACTAACTGAAGTTCACACTAGAATGATACACACTAGAACTGACATTCTACTGACTATGAGTAATTTATTCTACGAACCCTAACCTAACAGTCTACTAATATTCTGAGACATGTAGTTACAAAGTTACTTGTAGTTGTACTTGTAGATTAGAATGTCTAAAGTGGAAAAATGCAGTAAGAACACAGTAATATTGTGAAATATTATTACAATTTAAAATAATATATTTCTGTGATGACAAAGCTGAAGTTTCAGCATCATTAATCCAGTCTTCAGTGTTACATGATCCTTCAGAAATCATTCTATAATATGCTTATTTGGTGAAGAAATAACAGTTCAAGCTTATTTAAGCGGCATTATAAAAAATGATTTGATTTTTGTACAATGCTGCGATTAACCAGTTAGAATCAAGTGCTGATTCTGAATCAATTCTTAATTGATTCTAAATCAGAATTTAGTAGTTTCTATTGTGAAATTCTCTAATGTCACCTCTACAGGTATCCGTATGGGCAGCCTGGGCCTGTTCCTGCAGTGCGCTACCTCAACCTTCTTCTCGCTGGCCATGAGCAGGCTGGTGCGCCTCTTCGGGTCCAGGATGGTCTATCTGAGCAGCATGGTGTGTTTCACCCTCTCTGCTCTGGTCATTTGCTTGTCCAAGAGTGTGCTGTTGGTCACAGCTATGTCGGCCCTCACTGGCTTTGCCTATGCAACGCTGCAGACACTGCCTTACACGCTCACCTGCCACTACCACAAAGAGAAAGAGGTAGGCCTTAAATGCTTTATATATATATATATTCTCTCTTAGCTTGTATAGAAAATACATATTCTGTACATAGAGTCAAAATATTTTTGTAGGTAGTTTTACAATATATTTTTTTATATACTTTTAGAAAGGTCAGTTAGAATCCAGCTTGCAATATTTACTGATATAATATTTAAAAATCCATGTCAATTATAAAAACAGTACAAATATATTGTAAAATTTCTTACAAAAACACTGTGAGCATATATATATATTTCTTTATACCGGTATATATCTTTTATATATATATATATATATATATATATATATATATATATATATATATATATATATATATATATATATACAGTCAGGTCCATAAATATTGGGACATTGACACAATTCTAATCTTTTTGGCTCTATACACCACCACAATGGATTTGAAATGAAACGAACAAGATGTGCTTTAACTGCAGACTTTCAGCTTTAATTTGAGGGTATTTACATCCAAATCAGGTGAACGGTGTAGGAATTACAACAGTTTGTATATGTGCCACCCACTTTTTAAGGGACCAAAAGTAATGGGACAGATTAACAATCATAAATCAAACTTTTACTTTTTAATACTTGGTTGCAAATCCTTTGCAGTCATTTACAGCCTGAAGTCTGGAACGCATAGACATCACCAGTTGCTGGATTTCATCCCTGGTGATGCTCTGCCAGGCCTCTACTGCAACTGTCTTCAGTTCCTGCTTGTTCTTGGGGCATTTTCCCTTCAGTTTTGTCTTCAGCAAGTGAAATGCATGCTCAATCGGATTCAGGTCAGGTGATTGACTTGGCCATTGCATAACATTCCACTTCTTTACCTTAAAAAACTCTTTGGTTGCTTTCACAGTATGCTTTGGGTCATTGTCCATCTGCACTGTGAAGCCCCGTCCAATGAGTTCTGAAGCATTTGGTCACAACATGCTTTTCTTCACAACATTTGGCCAGATCAAGAACACTCTCCAGGAGGTAGGTGTATGTGTGTCAAAGTCAAAAATCAAGAGAAGACTTCACCAGAGTGAATAAAGAGGGTTCACCACAAGATGTGAACCATTGGTGAGCCTCAAAAACAGGAAGGCCAGATAAGAGTTTGCCAAACAACATCTAAAAAAGCCTTCACAGTTCTGGAACAACATCCTTTGGACAGATGAGACAAAGATCAACTTGTACCAGAGTGATGGGAAGAGAAGAGTATGGAGAAGGAAAGGAACTGCTCATGATCCAAAGCATACCACCTCATCAGTGAAGCATGGTGGTGGTAGTGTCATGGCGTGGGCATGTATGGCTGCCAATGGAACTGGTTCTCTTGTATTTATTGATGATGTGACTGCTGACAAAAGCAGCAGGATGAATTCTGAAGTGTTTCGGGCAATATTATCTGCTCATATTCAGCCAAATGCTTCAGAACTCATTGGACGGCGCTTCACAGTGCAGATGGACATTGACCCGAAGCATACTGCAAAAGCAACCAAAGAGTTTTTTAAGGTAAAGAAGTGGAATGTTATGCAATGGCCAAGTCAATCACCTGACCTGAATCCGATTGAGCATGCATTTCACTTGCTGAAGACAAAACTGAAGGGAAAATGCCCCAAGAACAAGCAGGAACTGAAGACAGTTGCAGTAGAGGCCTGGCAGAGCTTCACCAGGGATGAAACCCAGCAACTGGTGATGTCTATGCCTTCCAGACTTCAGGCTGTAATTGATTTGCAACCAAGTATTAAAAAGTAAAAGTTTGATTTATGATTGTTAATCTGTCCCATTACTTTTGGTCCCTTAAAAAGTGGGTGGCACATATACAAACTGTTGTAATTCCTACTCCGTTCACCTGATTTGGATGTAAATACCCTCAAATTAAAGCTGAAAGTCTGCAGTTAAAGCACATCTTGTTTGTTTCATTTCAAATCCATTGTGGTGGTGTATAGAGCCAAAAAGATTAGAATTGTGTCAATGTCCCAATATTTATTGACCTGACTGTATATATATATATATACAGTACATAATAGGTCTTTAATATGAATATTAATACAAACAAAAATACACTGTAAAACTAAGACATTTTCCTTATTTATTGTCATCCTTGTATGGTGCCTATAAAATTACAAGAAGCCCTAAAATAAAAGCTAGATATATTTGTCATATATGTGATGTCTCACTTCCTTCTCATCGCAGGTGTACATGCAAAACAGCAAAACCAAAAAAACGCACACAAATGGATTTACCATCACAAGGGACTCTGTTTGTCTGACACTAGACAATGGCCCTGGAGATCTCAACTACAAGAGTGGCGTTTCCAACGGGCATGCTCCTTACAATAGAGATAAACCAGAGTATTACCCACCTCTGCACAATCAGAATGGTCTGGAATCAGAGGATTTTGAGAAACGTGGAGTGGGACTAGACTTTGCCATTCTGGACAGCACCTTCCTTCTGTCTCAGGTCTTCCCTACCCTCTTCATGGGCATGATCGTCCAGTTCACAGAGTCCGTCACTGCGTATATCGCCTCCTCTGCCATATTTGGTGCAATTGGCATCTATTTTGCCACCCACATCATCTTTGACCAAAATGACCTCAGAAGCTGAAGAAGCAGTAATCATGTGAGTCATTTCACAGTCGACCTTGTACCAAGCATCATCTTAAATGTTACTGACTAATATACGGAGCCCCTAAAGGGACAGGGTGATTGGAGCAATGCTTAGCATTCACACAAACGCACGTTTGCATTTGTGTTTGTTTGCTAAACATTTTCGTTCGCTTACAAAACATTTGTGTTTTCTTGCAAAAGTATTGTATTCCCCCTTTGAGTTCACTCGCAAATGGATTGTGTTCCCCTGAGAAACATTGCATTATCTCACAAAATGATTTTGTTCGCCCGAGAAGCTTTGCGTTCGCTCGCAAAACATTTGTGTTCGCTTGCTGAACATTTCCGTTCACTAACAAAACATTTGCGTTTTCTGGCAAAAGTATTGTGTTCCTCTTAGAAACTTTGGCTTCACTCGCAAACAGATTGTGTTCCCTTGAGAAACTTTGCATTATCTCGCAAAACATTTGTTTGCTTACAAAACATTTGCGTTCTCTCTCAAAATGACTGCATTCCCTCGAGAAACTTTGTGTTCTCTTGCAAAAGTATTGCGTTCTCCTGAGAAACTTTTCATTATCTCGCAAAACATTCGTGTTTACTCAAAATATTTGCGTTCTCTCGCAAAACATTTGTGTTCTCTTGCTAAACATTTTCGTTCACTTGCAGAGGTTTGTGTTTGCTCACAAAATGATTTTGTTCGCCTGAGAAGCTTTGCGTTTGCTCGCAAAAGTTTGTTTGCTCACAAAATGGTTTTGTTCGCCCGAGAAGCTTTGCGTTTGCTCGCAAAACATTTTCGTTCACTCACAGAAGTTTGTTTGCGCACAAAATGGTTTCGTTCGCCCGAGAAGCTTTGCGTTTGCTCGCAAAACATTTTCGTTCACTCGCAGAAGTTTGTTTGCGCACAAAATGGTTTTGTTCGCCCGAGAAGCTTTGCGTTTGCTCGCAAAACATTTTCGTTCACTCGCAGAAGTTTGTTTGCGCACAAAATGGTTTTGTTCGCCCGAGAAGCTTTGCGTTCGCTCGCAAAACATTTTCGTTCACTCACAGCAGTTTGTTTGCCTACAAAATGATTTTGTTCGCCCGAGAAGCTTTGCATTCACTCGCAAAACATTTTCGTTCACTCGCAGAAGTTTGTTTGCGCACAAAATGATTTTGTTCGCCCAAGAAGCTTTGCGTTCGCTCGCAAAACATTTTCGTTCACTCGCAGAAGTTTGTTTGCGCACTAAATGATTTTGTTCGCCTGAGAAGCTTTGCATTCGCTCGCAAAACATTTGTTTGTTTGCTAAACATTTTCATTCAGTTACAAAACATTTGCGTTTTCTTGCAAAAGTATTGTGTTTCCCTTTGGATTCGCTATCAAAAGAACACAAAGTTTCTCATGGGAACGCAATTCCTTTGTGTGAGAACACAAATGTTTTGCAAGATAATGCAAAGTTTCTCAGAGGAACACCATACTTTTGCAAGAGAAATACAAAGTGTCTCTGGGGGAACGCAATACTTTTGTGAAAGGGACAGTATTTTTGCGAGAGAACTAAAAAACATTTCATGTCCTCTTAGGGCCTCCGTACCAGACCAACCTTAGATACGTTTTTGCTTTTTCTAATGCAAGTCATTTGTATGTACTGACTGATCGTTATTTTTTTCATAGGTCATATTTGCTATGAGGATAAATTGCTTTTTCAGATCTCTTTGGGACCAATGGACACATGGACTTGATGTAATTCCTGTTGTTTTAAAGACTTTTTGTAAAGAACTATTTTATTGTATATATATTTTTATATTGATAATATATACATATATTTATATCCCTATGGGAATTTTTATGCAACCTGTTTTGGCGAGGTCTGTATTTATGTAGTATTCTAACCTTTTTTGACTTGTTTGTCGAACAAATGTGGCTTAATTTTTTTTTTTACCTGAAATTTTGGTCAGTAACCAAGACTTACAATATATTCATGTATCAAATCTCAGTCTGGTGTTCAAAATGACAATCTGGGATACCTTTCAACAGGTGACTTTACACAGACCTAAGCTATTATGTGTTGCAAAGCATCATCAACTATATTAAAATGACATTTCTATGGTGTGACTGAGTTACATAGGTTGCTTTTACAAAACTGTAACAGTTTCCTGTATATTTAAGTTATTCATCTGTAGGTACACTCGCCGTTGGCCAGAGAGTATGTGGAGTCTTATTTGTATGAGTGTAATGGGGTGTGACATTGTAAAAAGTGGTAAGATTCTCAGGATGGACGTGTCGTCCAGTTGAAAAATCATCTGTTCAAACACAGCACAAATAAATAATAAAAGAGGTACTGATATTTTAATTGCTGAGAATATGAGAATTTTTTTTTTATTCTGTCCTATTTCATTTTGGGTGAATATTTCTGTGGTGAATTCTCACATCTAATGCAGTAGGTTTACAACTTTTTTTTTTTCCTGATCGACATGATCTTCATCAAACTAATTCCATGAACAATTTTGTTTACTGGTAGGTTTCAGATGAGCATCAGCAGAAATCATATCCAATCAGTTCCTGCTTAAAAATTTTTTTCTTGTTAAATACTGTCACATTACAGAAGTGAAATGGAGTGCAAATGCTGTTTCATGTTAACTTTAACATTTCAGAAATTTATCTGAATTTTGAATCTTGCTTTCTCCCTCATTGGATTTTTTTTCCTCCAGAGTTGACTGGCTGACAAATCTATAACTAAATTCTGTAAAAAAAAAAAAATAATAAAAAAATTTTTTTAAAAATAAATAAATAATAAAACTAAATGATACAACTTCAGTTGCAAGTGTCTAGAAAGCCACTGAATTTGTCATTAAAGAGAAAAAATAAAATTTCTTTCTGTTCCTGAATGGGTAAATGGTGTTTGGTTAATCTTATACGTAAACAGAGGATAAAACCTTCCAATTAAAAATATGGTAAACACATTTTGAGGCTGTAAATTAGTGCAGTGTCATGTTATAAAGTGGATGCGGTTTCAGCACTCAAGTGACATGATGCTGCCTCGTGCAACTACTTAACATTCTCTTTTGTTCCTTAAATTAGACTTGTGAAGTGTTTTGACAATTAATGCTGTAGATAAATGGGTCAGGATTTTGCATTGAAAAAACAAACTGCATTGAGCTTTATCATGGCATCCTTAGGGATTATTTCTGACTCAGTTTTAATTATGGTTTATTCATTACTTTATAGGCCAAGGCCCTAAATTCATAGAAATAATTATTTGTCTGCATTTAGAGATGATAAGCTTAACATCTTTAAAAACCAAATATAAAGAAGCAGGGATTGAGCAATGATGCCATATACTCGTCTGGTCGTCTTATCACTGTATTCGCCTTTTATTACATGCTATTTCTAAATTAATGTTGATATTTCTGAAACTTATTTTCCCTGTAAGGTTGATTTAAATTATAAACTAATATTAACATAACTTAATATAACTTAACATTTTGACTGATTTAGGTTAATTAAATTTGAGAAGTGTTGTGAGTCTTAAATATCATTAATCCCCGAGGAAATTAAAACAAATTGCCAATTACTTCCTTTAAAATAATCGTAAAGATTATTAACAAATAATGATATTGGTGCCTCATACTCTACGCATAAATGATCAAAATGATATAATAAATAGCCTAATATAAAAAAAGTAAAAAAAAATAATACTTGACACTCACAGGGTGTTATTTCTTAAATAGGTTATTTGATTGCATCATTATGATACAGCGCCACCTGGTGGACTCATACTTTTTTTATTTTTGTCTACCTGCCAGGTGTAAAAATATCTGTCTATCTGTCTATCTGTCTATCTATCTATCTATCTATCTATCTATCTATCTATCTATCTATCTATCTATCTATCTATCAAGTGCTTAATTGGTCTACGTCAGCGATCAAATGAGTTCAGCTCGCGCTCGGACGTGCGTTGCGTCCAACAACTAGCCTATGTGTTTTTACCCAGATTAATAAATCACGGGGGCATATTCAAAATATAGGCTATCATAGTGAAAGCTTCCTGAGCAAACAGCGCAGGAAGTGTTTTGCGAGATTGACATGGCCCCGCGGTGACAACTGGCCTGTTTTTACACCTTCCTTCTAAATAAGGAAGCGGCCCGTCGGGCATATCACCACAGGTCCAATTTGGGAGCTGCCAACGAAGCCCATCACGCACGCCCCATGTTCTCCCGCGAGCTCTCGCGCTCACTGTCCCCCCGGGGCCGCTCGCGTGGATCGACAGCGATTGGGTTCTCGCGTTCGAACTGACCCCCCGGTCGCGGTGAGGTCAGCGTGATGTCATCCTGAAGGTGAGTGATGTCATTCCGAAGATCTCCCAGGCAAGGTGAGCTTGCATTTTGGTGAGTGTGTGGTGCTCCCCATCCAGAGAGGTGAAACATGGTAATCATCATCTCCACCACCACCGCCACCAGCTCACGCTCTGCCGCCCTGCTCTTCTCATCTACCGAGGGGCTTATTGTGTTACACGCCCGCAGCCCCGACCTGCCTTCCAAAAATAAGACCCTGCCACCATGCCGAAAGAAGAAAAACAAGAGTGGTATTTTTAGGGGCATTAATTTTGACCACGTGCCCCGAGGGTAAACCGGATGGCCACTGCGCAAAGGTTCCTCATCAGTATGTGCGAGAGCAGCGGGCGCTGGACGTGGACTGCGGTTGTTCTGCTGGGCTTTCTGCTTGGGATCGTGTCCTCTTACCCCACCTCGAACAGGACTAATGCAACTCCACTGGAGAAAAGGTGGGAGACGCTCTTCTCCCGCTCCGTTTTGGGGATCTCGGTGGAGAAATCGGACCTGAACTGGGAGAGTGACTATTTGCTGGGCATTAAGAGAGTGCGGAGGCTGTACTGCAACGTGGGCATCGGGTTTCACCTGCAGGTCCTGCCAGGCGGAAAGATAAACGGTGTCCATAATGAGAACCCGTACAGTGAGTTGCATCCAGAAATGTCATGCATGACTCGTTATAGCGGGGATGCAGATGGATTGAATGAACAGCTCAATTATTATTTGAATTTCAGAATATAGACCTATATATGGGCTATAATAATATAAAATATATACAAAAATGTTTTAATTATTATTATAAATTATATAATTTACTATATAAATGTATTCTTTTAAATTATTATTATTATTATTGCATGTGTCCTAAAGCAATGACATATCTGTTAAAATAAACCCTAGTGTCAATCACTGCCGAGTTTCCCGAGGCTCAAACATAACACGAATGCTTGGACGAATTTAGACGGCAACTAATTTTACACAGCGTCCATCTGCTTGTCGTACATGCCAGAACTGCAGGGCTTTTTTTTTTTTTTCTTCTTTTCATGTCACTGTATAAAAAAATGAGCCAGCATGGGAGAAAATGCAGAACAAAGGCTTGTGCAGAACGCATCCCGCAGAATGAGTAAATGAGCTGCCGTGTGCCACATTGTCATGTATGTAACACTGATGTTCTGTTCAATCAGGTCTCATTGAAATCTCAGCGGTAGAGAGAGGAGTGGTTACTCTATACGGGGTGAAAAGCGAGATGTTTGTCGCAATGAACAGCCGCGGAAGGTTATATGGAACGGTAGGTATGCCTGTCGTTTGATTTCATTGTATTTGTGCAGAGAACGCCACTTCAGTTTTAATGCGGTTTTAAATGGGTCAATAGAAAATAAGGATTCTGGTTTGTGGTGATAAAAATGCTGATCTTTTCACATTAGTGCCAAGTTCTTAGAATTAGTCGTTGTAGTCCTAAGTCATATTCTGACACATTCTGATTCTTAAAAAAAAAAAAAAAAAAAAAACATTTATTTGTTAGTTCTGAAATGTCAAGTGGTGTAACCATTAAGTAAAAAGTAGGCCTACCTAAATATTTTCCTGGCACCTTGGATACATGAAAACCATTTTAGGCCATTATAAATATCAGGACTATAGGCCTACTTCATTTGAGCTGAACAAAATTTGCCTTTCAATAAAGGTCAAAACACCACACGAAATGTTTGACTCACAAAATATCCAATTATCGCCATCGGGTTGAATGGTTCTCGTTGCGAAACCGTGCCTATCAAGGTCAGTTGGCACGGTTACGGACGGTTTCTTTTTTAACCGTGCACTGTAAAAAAAAACATTGCTTTACGTTTTACATTGCCTTAACTCATCAAAACAGCCTAAATTAACCAATTTTCAAGTTATAGCCTACAAGATTAGTCAGTTTAATTTAATTTAAATTGAAATGACTTAATCATTCAAATTGATTGTACTTAAAAATTAAGGCAGCAACATTGGCGTTATGAAATCAGGATTAGAAGAATGTAGCTTATGTAACCTCTGTTACGCAAGAGCTGGAGACTGCGTGAAACGCGAGATGCTGTAGGTAAACTTTGGAGCCAGCGAGCGTGCCGCGGAGGACGACCACCTTGTAGAAAAGTAAAAGTTACAGACATTTACTGACATTAAGTTACGTTAATAATAGGCTACACACAGTAAATTGATATATTATATGATTCGCTGACGAGAAAAGCGTGTAGAAATAGTTTTTTTAGGTCAATATTCTAGAAAAACATAATCCAACCATCAAACTGAAGATTTTGTAATCTCACCGTGCCTAAACGTGTAACAAATGTAACAGTTCCTTACCGCGCTCAGAACGGTTTGGCCTAATGATTCAGAAGAGTGAAATAAAAAGCATTTTATTGTAGACTACAGTTGAAAAACTTGAATTTTCACGGAATTCAGATGGATTCAGACGGAAAAAAGATCGTCACGTCATTGACCCAAATGCATGAATTTTCTCTCTGTTTTTGCCGCGTTTTATTAATTTGAAGTGTGCTCAAATATGAGCATCATTGCCTGGATGGAATATGTCATTTGCTTTGTTTTGTTTTTATTCCTCAGCTCTAGGCCTAGTTGATGATGTATTGAATACTTTGGTTTGTCATTAATTTTTAATAACTGTTAGCTCATATGAGCAGTGGAGTGAACTGTGATGTTGTGCATGGCTTGAATGTAATTTTGACCTACTTTCAACTTGCATTACTTGGATGCCAGATCTCACCATGAGTAACACATTATATTTTGATGACAGAATCATCTAGAATCATTCATGGTCTTCTATTGTCAAAGTCAATGTTCACACACATTGCCGTTAAAAAAAAACATGGAACAAAGCTGTATTGTTGTAAGGCAGAAGTTATGTTGATTATTATTATTTTATATATGTATATAATTTATTTATATATTTTTAACATTTTTATTTAATAAAACTCATGTCCTAGTGAAAATGGTCTTTTTTAACAAGAATTGTGAACTTAAAGCTTTGTTTAGCATATACAGACTATGCGCATGTCATTTGCGAAAGCACCAAATCTGCTCTATTGATAAAATCTGTTAATTAAAGTCACTTAAAAGATTTACTCTGTTGGCACTTTCAGAGATCAGTTATAAAGACAAACTGAAAAAGTTTGCTTTCCTGATGTTCAGCTGACTGGCATCTCCATTAGAAAGCGCATGGGCCTTGAAAAATGAATCTAACCTTGAATTCACGTGTATGTTATGTGATGACTGTGAAAGTTTAAAAATTAATTCACATTGAGAAGCTTTGAAGCTTCTAAGAAAACTGGAAATGAGTTGCCTGGATTTTTAAAGCAAAGCTTTTGTCAGTTAGATCATTATTTATTTAAGATGAACCAGTGTTGCTCTGCACCTTACCCTAGTTAGATGTATATTGAGAGTGTGTGATGGAGAAGTGGTGGGTGGGGCTTAGGAGGAGGATACCAAACTAACTATCTAATCCATACCATTTTTAGAGGGCCTTCCATGACGAGTGCAAGTTCAAGGAGACGCTGCTGCCCAACAATTACAACGCTTACGAGTCTTCCATTTACAAGGGATTTTATATTGCCCTCAGCAAACATGGCCGCTTGAAGCGAGGCTACAAGGCTTCCCCAGCAATGACTGTCACACATTTCCTCCCACGTTTATGAGCAAAACTGGCAATAACACAATAATTTGCACATGTTGGATGTTCTCGTAGGTAACCCAAACATGCTAAGAGGTGAACTGCAAAGAACTAAAATAACACTTACGGTATTTATTCTCATTGAAATAATAATAATATATGTATATTTCGGTAGCTTACTTTGTGTCTGAACTTTGTGTACATGCCATTCTTTGCTGCTTATGATTTCTATTATGAATATGAGAGTTGAGGAGCTTTTTTTGCCCTCTCACTTTTTATGGGTGCTTGCCATAACTGGTGTAAACCATACCTGGCGTTGGACTAACATCCTCAGCTTTTAGAAGTGAAACGGATACTTTTTATTACCTCAAAGAGCCACGTCCGCATTGGAAAAATTAGGGAGGGAAAAATAAATATCAGTTTACTCTGATCTTCATCTGTTGCGCCATTTTACTAGGGAGATGAAAGCACTTATTTTTCTGTAGTTCACTCCTTTTTCATGATTAGGTGGTGCCTTAGCCTCTGCTATTTTGCCTCCTTTTGTGCATGTAAGAAAGAGGTTTCTGTTCCTTTTTTAGATCAGTAACTAAAAACTGATTGCATGCATACTCATTGGGAGTTAAACTCAGAGAAGGCCATTTTACGCCTCATGTAAGGTCAGAATTTGACTGAAAGTCTGTGGACGGCTAGACCTGTACGGTTTGGTAATGCATAGAATTGCATTCATCTTGAATTATGTGGCACATTTATATGAAAGCATAGCTGTTGCTTAGTGATAAGAAAACCTCTAATTTTACTTATCAGATTAAATATAGCGTGCGATTAAACTTCTTTTTTAAAATCATAGATATGTGTTGATACTAGTCAGTGGTGTCTCTGTTTTACCTCTATAGTCAGTGATCTCCAGTGAGGGCTCATTCACCAACATGTTGACTGCATACTTGAACTCCTCCTTAAAAAAGTCTTTGGAATGTAAAAACCAATACAACCGTCTTAATCTGTTCGAGATAACATAATTTGCTCGTTACTTCATGTTTGAATACCAGGCATAGACCCAAACACCTGTGCACACTCTTAAATTCCCAAGTCAGTTGACTTTGTCTAGAGAATTTGGTCGCACTTAAATTGAATTGAACTTCGGTATTTAAGCATTCCCTCACTTACAACTTTTTTTTAGCTCTAGAATTAAATGAATAGCAAACTCCTTTAAATTCAAATAATGTTAAATTATTATTACACTGTTAAAAAAATTATATGATCAATAAGTTATGACAACATGTTTTTACATTGCTTTAAGTTAGTTTAATATGACTTAAGTTGAAATATCCAAGTTGATTGTACTTAAAAAATTTAAGGCAGCAACTTTTTTTTTTTTTACAGTGTAGATTAAGAGAATCTTTTCATTTTCCATCTAGCTCCAACTCAGACTGCAATAATCAAGATCTGTTTATATCTTTACTACAATACCCTTTTATCTTTCTGTCGCAGCTGCAATGTGCAGGAGAGAATAAAAGGTTTGGTAATCACTGCAGTACTGGTTAGTACACATAAACCTTGCTTTCTCTCGCATTAATGCTTCTACTTGACATTTTGAGACATGTTAATGCTACAAAGGAGAAGGATGTTATTTTTTATAACAGTTATGGCTGGGATGTTTGAGCCAGGTACACTGATATTTACATTGTATGGAGTGTGTGTGAGACTTTTTCCTTAAAGTTATAGTTCACCCAAAAATGAAGATTTCTGACCCTTATGTCATTCCAAACCTGTGTGACATTCTTTCTTCTGTGGAACGTGAAAGAATATACTTTGAAGAATGTTTTTGTTCATACAATGAAAGTCAATGGGGTCCAAAATATTGTTTTGGACCCCATTGACTTTCAATGTAAAATTATGTTTCACAGGTTTGGAACAACATGATAATCTTTCGGGGTGAACTAATCAAAACTGAAACAATATGGGTATGGTCTTTTTTTGTGTGTGTGTTTTGGGTATAACGAGAGATTTTCAGCTGTGTTTTGTTGATAATATGATCCATCTATATTAGTAATGGCAACTACAGATTTAAAATTCTTTGTACCCCAAAAATGGCATGCAATGTTATTGCTTTAATGAAACTGTCAAAATGACTGCTTTTTTATGTATGTGATGACTGATGTTAATTTATTGATATGTATCTTCACTGTACCCTGTCCTCTGTCACATTTCTGATCTCTTTATATTTAGGTGAATAGAATTTTGCATGGTTTTTAATGCAAAATGTGGGACGGAAATGTTGTATCTAGAAGTTAGGCCCTCTAAACTAAGTGCTTATACAGAAACAGCTATTTCTCATGTAAGTTCCACCAGTTTCTTTGTACTGTACTTTGTCTCCAGCTTTGAAATGGCCCCATTTGCGGCTTGCGAGATGATTGTAAGGGGTAGTGCATGTGTGCGTGTCCTTGTACGTATGCAGCCTTTGTTTTTCCTCAGTTTTGTATTCCTGCACTGAGGGGCAGACCCCCTCCAAATTCCCCTCCTATTTTCTAACATATACCTCACCTTCTGCCTTAGTTCCAATTTGTTGAAATGATTGTACGATTTGTTGGAGACAACAAACTTTTTGCCAATCATTTTGTTCTCTGAAAAGAAAAATGTAAAAAAAGAGAAAAAAAAAGAGTAAGAATTCTAATATATTAAGAAAATGTTTCCTTTTATTTTTATACGTATGTGCTGTGCACAGCAGCCAACTGTATTACTGAAATGAAAATAAAAGGTTGTTTTTTAGCCTCTGTTTTTGCAGTATACTTTAATTGTGATTTAATAATTTGGTTTTATTTAGTCAGGTAAGCCTACATGTAAGATTTAGTTTGAGTTGTAAAAAAAAAAAAGTGGATGGTATTTGTTGGGTTAGAGCCTCCTCGTGTGGTCAAAATCCGAAATGCATGAGATTCTCATTTAATTGTGCTTTATTTTTACTAAAATTACCATCCTGTGTATTTAAAATTTTATTGCATATGCCTGTTTATTCACAGCATGAGCAAACAAATAAATAGTAAATAAATAAAATAACAAGGGTGAAGTCATCAAAATTGGGACACTTTTTGGTAAACTGTATTAAAGGTCCCATGACATGCTACTTTTTGTAGGCTTTAATATAGGCCTTAGTGGTCCCTAGTACTGTATCTGAAATCTCTTTCCAAAAATTCAGTCTCGGTGCAGAATTATAGCCACTATAAGCCAGTCCCAGAATGAGCTTCCTTCAGACGGGCCGTTTCGGTGTCTGTAGCTTTAAATGTTAATGAGGAGGAGATAGGCGGCGTAAGGTGGAGGGTGGGTGTGGCCTTGACCATCTGCGGCAACGGTAGACCATGCATGTTTACATTGGATATATTGCAATGGCACGGAGACACGCAGTCGTTCAAGCATTTCAGTTTGACCCAGAATCTGATCCAGATGGAGAAGCAACGGATGAAGAAGTTGCAACTCAGCGGTTCCAGCAGGACGTTTCCGAATGGTTAGTTTAAAATATTATGTCTACTTTATTCGGATGGTTTAGTTATTATCATGTAGCTAACGCTAACCTACTGTTGCCTTTTCACGAGAGATCTGTAACATCTGTAATTTATCTTATTACAATTACATCAAGCTCTGCGATCTTGAAATGCGGATATCGCGCACGCCGTATAACCAACAGGAAAACGCTATCCAAATAACAAAGAAGTGTACAACACTCGCGTTACAGGGTGTGTATTCACACACATACTTGATGCTATCTAACTTTACATTAGCGCAAGTAACTGCATAGCTAATGTTACAGCCACATTCTACGTGTAACAAGCTAGGTAACCATAAACAGTAAAGCAACAACTTGTATTATTAGTTGACTTACTTGTCCGAGGTGTGTAACGTTAGCTGAGCCAAAGAGAGTTGGTACTGATCCAGACTTTAGTTTCAGACGTTCAGCAAGCCCAGCTCTGTATTAACCCTTCGGTGTTCATTTGTACATCCAATTATTGAGCAATTATTATGCTTCGCTCGCTCAAAAGACATTATATCTCTCGTGGACAAACTAAAATCGCGCCCGCGCGTTCCTACTTCCTATCGCATTTTCTCATGGGCGGAAAATATTCTCTGGGCGGGCAAAGCAGAGACAGGGGAGGTAACATTCCTCCTTATAACGTCATAAGGAGGAGATTCAAGATCAGCACGGTTGAGCTTCCATTTTCTCAAAGGCAGAGAAAGATAGCAAAAGCTCGATTTACACCGATTAAAATTTCTAGAAACTTGGGGACCATATACAGGCTAGGGGAAGTCATATTAATGTTAAAAAAAACCAGAAAGTGAAAATTTCATGTCATGGGACCTTTAAAAACATACATTTAATGGTTTAAACAAATGCTCAAGGTCTCTTGTATCTCCAACTATGTTTTTTGAAGAAATATAGGTGTTTTGTGTGTGTGTGTGTGTGTGTGTGTGTGTGTGTGTGTGTGTGTGTGTGTGTGTGTGCGTGCGTGCGTGTGTACCTGTTTTTCTATCCCGGTGGGGACTTCAACCTGAATGCACACAGACTCATGGGGACTCGTGTCACAGTGGGGACCTAAATTGAGGTCCCCATGGGTAAACAAGCTTATAAATCATACAGAATGAGTTTTTTTGGAAATGTAAAAATGCAGAAAGTGTTCTGTGATGGGTAGGTTTAGGGGTAGGGTTAGTGTAAGGAGATAGAATGTACAGTTTGTACAGTATAAAAACCATTAAGTCTATGGAGAGTCCCCACAAAGATAGTAAACCAGACATTTGTATGTGTGTGTGTGTGTGTGTGTGTGTGTGTGTGTTTTTTTAAAAATGATAAGAAACCATTTTTATTCTACAGCCATTTTCAGGTAAATTGGGACAGTGCAATTGGTAAAGTGGGACACATTTTCATCTAGTAGTTTGTGCTTGGATAATACAATTACTTTTGGAACTAGTTGTTTTTGGTTTCAGAAAACAATTTAATTCCACTAGCTTTTGCATATTCAAAAGCTATTTTTGCACATCTCTGCGAAAGAAGCTTTAACATGTTTGCCAGTTCCATGGTTTTCTGACAGAGGCATGACTACATCCACTCACAACTCTTCACTCTTTTTTTAAAGGTGGATTTTGGAACACACCATGCCCTGGCCAAATAAGAAGTCTAGGTTCCTGGCCTTCCCCAACTCTTACCCTGTACATATTGATTGCCCTTTTCATTCTTACTTCACCACTGATTATACCTCTCTTCTGTTTGGCTGACATGTTTTCCCATTTTTTTTTCCTTTCTGCCTATGCCATTTTCTGAAAACAATTTCTCACATTAAGCAATGTATTATCTTTTTTTTTTAATAGGATGTCCCACTTTAGCTGAATGCTACTGTCCCATTTTATCGAACACGTCCAGGTAAATTGGGACAGTAACAAAACTTAATAAAAAAAATAGAACGAAGAAACTTGCACATCATTGCATAAAGTTTAATTATCACTTGAACATATGTAATAAAAATGTATATTGTAGATTGAAATACTGTTTGTATTTGAATTTAAATTTAATGCATTTTTAAAAAAGTACTACACCAAAAAGCTTATTTGTCCCATTTTAGCTGATGTCCCACTTTTGCTGACTTCACCCAATAAGTAAAATATATTTAAAGGTCTCATTTGTCAACATTTTTAACAATGTATGCTTTTCAAGTATTTAGCCTATTAACCTAAAATGTTTGTGTTAGTTCGCATTAACTAATGTTAAAAAAAAAATGTATTAGTAAATGCTGAGATTTACATCAACTAAGGTTAATAGGCTATTGCTGTAGAAGTATTGTTCATTGTTAATTAATGTTAACTAATGTAGCCATATCATGGTGAAGAAGAAAAAACATGGTCCCTCTCGAAAACGTTTCGTTCACTCGCAAATGTTTTGCATTCCCCCGAGAAATTTTGCATTCGCTCGCAAAACTTTTGAGGCGAGCGCAAACATTTTGCGACCGGACGCAAAGGTTTTGCGAGCGATATAATGTTTTTCAGGGAAACGCAAATTGTTTGCGAGAAAACGAAAAAAGCATTGAAATATTTTTTCCTCCCATCTCATATTCTATTCCCTCATATTCTTTACCTGGTGAAGAGAAAAAAATATGAGATGGAGGAAAAAATATTTGTCAATGCTTTTACATTATCTCGCTAATGTTTTGCATTTCCCACGAGAAACTTTGCATTCCCTCGCAAAGAGCTCAAAAGGTTTTACGAGCGAACGCAAAGTTTCCAGGGGGAACACAAGACATTTGCCAAAGAATGCAAAAGGATCGACCACCTTAGGGGCTCAGTAATATGGGCTATACTATGCAAATGTTTACTAATGAAGCCTTATTTGCAGTATAGCTATTTCAGACTTAAAAGATGTAGTAAACATATGTAAAATTCCCAAATCAAACAACTTAATTTGGATACCCAAGGTCACTTGACAGTAAAATAATCTGGTTACAACTGCCAGTTGCATGTGCTCAACAGTAGCCTAAAGTTCTTAGTTGGCAAACATGACCTTTAAACTAATGTTCCCCCAGTTATATAAACCAGAAGTGAGATGCCTCACTGTATTCTGAGCTCTGCCTGATCCAGACTGATCATGCACATGATTCATCTTCTCTGTCTGGCAGCTCTAAGCATCTGCACAATAATAACTTGTCATCCTATACAAAAGGAAACAACCCAAACAGATTTAATATGTGGAAATATGAGAGATATGGAGGCCAAGATCAGCAGCAATTTCCTGATGATTAAATTTAGTAATAGGATGAGGAAAGCTGTTCATCAACAGTCAAAAGGTAAGTTTATTTTTACATAAACTGAATCTTCGTGTTTTTACTCTTCATATTTTTAACACTCTTTTATTTTATAAAGGAGACATTTTACTGAAGAAAAGAAGCAAGGACTGCTTTTCAGTACTTGACATTAAAAATAATAATATAATGTGTTTGGATACTACCAAAAAGCCACATATTTCAGTAAGTATGAGTTTTTTTAAAAATCTGTTTTTGTCACTATTAATAAAAAATAAATACCTAATTTTACAGCAATAGATATTTACTTAGACATTTGCTATCATAATTACTATGTTATGGATTAATAAACATATTTATTATGGCTAAAAGCCCTAAATAACAAATAATAATAACAATAAATTCCAATTCCAAATACTTTTAATTACAGTATTTTTTTTTTAATTAATAAGTATTGGTTAGAAATTAACACTTTTATTCAGCAAGGATGCATTAAATTGATCAAAAGTGATAGCGAAGATCATTTTTTCAAATAAATGCTATTCTTTTGAACTTTCTGTTCATCAAAGAATCCTGAAAAAAATATTTTTTTAATCAATTGCGTGTGTTATCCTCAGGTTGATGTCATTAATAAGGACTTCTTTAAACCAATTCAAAGAAAGAATTCCTATCAATCTACACGGAGGAGTGATGCAATGATCAAGCTTTTTGGAGCTATAAGCCACACTGAGGCTGATAGGGCAGAATTACCTCTTTCTCTGCAATCAAACAACCATAAAACACATCTCAGGCAGAGGAGAAGCCAAAATATTGACCCATCTGATCCTTTGGGATTCGAGAATCCCAAGTCAAAAACCACCAAATATCGAAGACTAGATCGAGAGCACGAGCGCAGCAGTAATGTTTCTAAAGAGACCATCACTTCCTATGATGACCCTTTACACGTACTGCTTTCCAAGAGTCCAGTCAGTCCAAATTTACAAAAAGAAAAGAAAAATAAGCAAGTTGCACCATCTGATCCATTCTGAACAGATTAGGTTCCCTAACGGTTTTACAGCCTCATGCCAAAGAACTACATGGGATGGTTCCCTTTTTGGATGATAGCCTACCTAAAAACTAACAATACACCGATCTGGGGAACTTCTGCAAATGGTTCCATGCATGGAAACAAATAACCAGCAACTGATGCAATCCAGGGCCTCTTTTTCAGCTCAGTAAGTGAGGCTAGTTTAGGTCACTGCTTGTCAGTCCTTTCACCTTTTTAAGTCAGTTAAAATTTAAACTACTCGGCAATGCTGTGGCAATGACGTTGTTTTCATCAGAACTGTGCAAGAACTTTTTTCATTGATTGATGTTGGTAATATCATGAAATACTAAGAATCACGTGCAGTTGGCAATTATTTTCTTGCAATGTTTGGACTCATTATATTTCATGTCGACAGCAGGCCTAAATATCATAGTTTCAAACATATATGAGATGGTGCTGGCCACCTCTGCTGAATTATTTATTGAAGAAGTATTGATACGTTTTTATTTATTACATTTTATATTGATGTCTTTAATCTAAATCGAAAAATGATCAAATTTCAGTTTATCAAATGTGACAGAAATGTTTAAATTGTATGCTTTTGTTCAATAATACCCTTAAATTAAATCATCTTTGCAGGACGTCTTAAGAAAGTTCTTACCAGGATTCATGTTGATTATAAAGTATAATTAATTTAGCAAAAATGTAAAAAAATTATTGGGTTACATTTTTTTGGTTCCTGTTCTTGTTAAAGTTTTATGTTATGACATGAGTATCACAGATTTTCCCATTAAATCTCTTAAATTTTCCCAGCACATTATATAAAAACAATCATAGGTGCATGATACGTTTAAATTGTTTTTGTGAGGTACTGATACTTTTATATTTTTGAAACAAGATTTTCTAGATCTCAAGATTAATGGTGGATGATGATGATAATCGAGTACAATGACAATAAATATCAATATAAAGATTGTAACAGATGTTTAGTTTCATTGTGTTAGAGGGGCTGTTCACACACTAACTAAAAACTGAAAACTTTTTATGTGTTTTGGCTGTTCATTTACACGACAACAGCGTTTTGGGGGCCTGAAAACACAAACTTTTGAAAACGGGTTTCAAAATGGACGCTTTTGAAAACGACACTGTTATTCTCTCTGTGTAAACTACAAAAAAGAGGCAAAATTGTGAAAAATGACAGGTATTACGTGTTCAGTCTATTGGCGCGCATAATACAGCGTTTTTAGTCGTTTTCGAGGATTCGTGTGAACGGGGATTGTTTTGACAACATTGTCTGTACGTGAAAAACGCAAAGGAAAAGATTTTTCTGTTTTTAGTATATTATTGTCATGTAAACCTGCTCTTAGTTTGGTTTTCCCTGTTCTTGTTTGCCTGACTTCTAGTTCCTTGTTTGTTTCCATTGTTTTTTAATTGAATACCTGTTCCATGCTCTGTTGATTATCTTTGTGTATTTAAGCCCTTGGTTTTCCTCAGTTCCTTGTCCTATGTCCATAATACCTTATGGTTCTTGTTGTGTATTAAAAGTTATTTACTTGTTTGTTTTGTGTCACGCATCTCTCTTGGATTATCTACGCATACACCCCTTAACAGTTACACTGTCAGAAATAGAGATACAGTAGGAGTCCATTTCTGTCCCCCAAGGTACAATCTACACTAACATACCCCATAGGGCTTATTATTGGACCTCAAGGTACATATATGTACCTTTTTGAGGGTCAAAAAGCATTAAAAGGTACATATATGCACCGTTTCTTTTAAAGGTTAAGGTACAATATTATAAATATTACAAATATACAATTTACAATATTAAAGGTACAATAAAGGTTATGTACTTTATTTTCTGAGAGTGTATGGGCCATTCTACAGAATTGGTTCAATGTCAAAGTTCAAAATTGGAAACGTCTTGAAAAAAAGGTGTCTTTTTCCACATATTTTGTATGTATGCAAATTGTATAATATCCAAGGTACACATTTCTAGTAATTGTGCAGTTTACTATCACAGGTAAATCAATAACAATTACAATTTTAACAATATTTCAAGTGTAATTTATGAGATTTGTTGTATTTTAAACCCAGTCTTTCTTTGTAAAAGGCATTAAGTTACTCATACTGATTTCAAAGTTAAGGATTCATTAGTTTGAATATACATTGAACCAAACACTATAATAACATCTTAGTTGATAATTCAGTATACTTTATTTTAGACAAAACATGCATGTTTCGATCGTGAAGACACATTTTCGGTAGTGATAGTATACTAAAACATACTAAGATACTAATGATTTGCATAACTGTACTAAAATTTTGTTTATTTCCCCCAAATAAATGATTATGTGTTCCCTTTTGTCACTACCAAAATAATGATGGCGTGTTTCGGTCATGACTGTTTCGGTAGTGACAATTTAAGATGCTTTTGAGCCTAGCTCAAAGACGATAACCAGTACAGTTCTGAACAGTTGTACACAAATATAAAAACTAAATTTCAAGGAATTACACCCAAAAAAGTTTGCTTAATTGCAGAAACAAGGTGTTTGGTAGTGACGTCCCTTAAAGTTACACACAGATTTTCAGACTTTTGAACACATTTCCCTCAAAATGATGGTACCCATCTACAATGAAAGAGAGGCTATGAGAGAGAGGGACACAGGAATGTTTCCTGATCAAAAATGTAGGGGTGTGGTTAAAATCAGTCTCAGCCAATGGACTAAAACACACACTGTTTTGGTAGTGGCATGAAAATGCAGGACATATTTGTTTTACATAAAGTTTCATGATTTAAAAAAATAAATAAATGTATATATATATATATATATATATATATATATATATATATATATATATATATATATATATATATATATATATTTTTTTTTTTTAAGAAACCAAAAAGATATTTTTAAAAACAACAATGAAAAAAATTAAAAATAATTAATAAAATAAATAAATAATTTGACACTAATTATTGATTTAAAAGGGAGTTTATTGATTTAAAAACGATTGTATTGCTTCCGCCAGAGAAAATAGTCCGTTCCGCGTCCATAGCAACGCGCTGTTTTTCATGGCAACGGTCTGTTATACTTCGCAGCGGTCTGTTATCAAGAATTATACCATGGTCTGGGTGAATACTCGATTCTGATTGGCTGCAGGGTGTCCGTTAAAAAGTGATAATGTACACCTAAATAAACCGTCAGGCGTAACCAAGGAAACCAAGTTATTGTTTGTAACTTGTAACTTTAGATTTCAATTGTAAAACTAATTAAAATATAAACTAATGTTTTAAAAATGTGTTATTTGGCAAGTGACCATGGTATAAGCGGGTTAATGCCCTTCGAGGTGTCAGGTATTAATGGACTTCGGCGGAGGCAACCGTCCGACGCCTCGCCGTCGTCCATTAATACCTGATAATGGACACCTCGTCGGGCATTAACCCTTACATAACAGACTGCATTCTACATTGGAATTCAGCCAAGCCATGTAATTAATATATATATATATAATTTTCACAAGTTGAAATTTAGGGCTTAGGGTTCGGGACAATTTTTTTTTTACATAAAGTTTCATGATTTAAAAATAAAATATAATATGTATGTATACTTTTTTTTACTTTTTAAAAGAAATCAAAAATATATTTTTAAAAACAACAATGAAAAAAAAATTTAAATATAAATTTAAATATAATTTTCACAAGTTGAAAATTAGGGGTTAGGGTTCGGGACAGCCACCTCCCAGTTGAAAGTACCCAATAAATGATGATTATATATATATATATATATATATATATATATATATATATATATATATATATATATATATATATATATATATTAAGCTTACTTATATTTTAAATATTATTGTGGGATTCAATAGATAATAGAAGGATCTTAGTAAACATTTAAAATGTAAATACTTAAATGCTTTTTAAATGTGTTTTTTTGGTTGTCGTACAGCAGTTTGCACCAATTCTGTAGAATGGCCCATATACTGACAATCTGTTATTAGACTGGTATCAGCTGGACTTGTTGATGTTTGTTTTTAGTGATTATGTAATTTTAAGAGGCAAGCAGTGCATATAACCAACAATTTATCCTTTCTTTTGTCAACAGATTTGGGTGCATGAGTTAATTCAAACCTTCACTCAACAAACACCTTAAAACAAGGTCAGAGTATACTGAATATCTTCAATATTGACTGTTCTGTGCTGCTGAACATGTCAGGACACTCCGCAACTCTTATGCAATTATGAGGCACAGAATGCATATATAAAATTCTTGTGTTCTTGCATATCATTATAAAAGTCTTTACACAAGAATAAATACACAAGCAATGCATGGTTTTGGGTTCAGTAATAACAGGTCGTGACAGTCAAGTCAAGTTTATTTATATAGCGCTTTTCACAACATAGGTTGTATCAAAGCAGCTTCACAGTAATAAATTAAAACAATACATCAATGTTTGTTTCTAGTGGAACGTCCACGTTTGGTAATGCTGATCAATAGTATCGTTGATTGATTAATTAAATTAAATATCCCCAATATTTCATCCTTCAAAGATGAAAACAGATGTTCACCTAAATAACTTTAGTAGGAAGATATATTAGTGAGAAAATATTGCAGAATATTATAGCAACTGCAGTGATTTCAATGAGAATTTATGCGTGCAGCTCGAATAAAAGAATATATTATGTCATTGAAGATTTCTTAAAAATGGTTAAAATAATCTTGTAAAGATGAAAAACCGCACTTATTGTAACCATGTCCACACAGACGCGTTTCGGCCTAAGCCATCATCAGTGTGTACTGGCTTAGGCTGAAACGCGTCTGTGTGGACATGGTTACAATAAATTTATGAAATTATACCTTGAGAGTGCGGTTTTTCATCTTTATTTTTGATAACTTTTTTACTACTCGCACCCATAAATGATTTGGGAGTTGAGCGCGCCTGTTCTCAATATAAAATAATCTTGTCCCATTCCCGTGAACCAAATTGTGTATCGTCTCGTCTGCCAAGTGTTTCATCATACCCCTAATAAAATATAATTTCCCAACAGCAAAATTGTGGCTATACATAAACACAACATAGATGTATGACATTTATTTAGTTACATACACTTACATAAACAAAAACACTCCCTTGCAGAAAATGTATAATCTTCAAAAAACAATATTTAATACTGCCAGTGTCTGAATGGTATACAGTATAGGATTCATAAGTTATATTGTAAAATCAAATCAGATATTTGTAAAGGTTGTCTTTCTAAAAGTTGATATATGGCAAAATCCTGTATGATGAATCGGGGTAAAGTGCTTGAACTTTGACATGCAAACATTTTATTGCCTTTTCTATTCATATATTGTTGTTCTTAATCAGTCTTGATGTGATCTCTTCTGTTGATGAACACACATTTCATGTCTGAAAGTGCAAAACCCGCATTACTACTTTTCAAAGTGATAATAAAACGGCACATTCCGGTGTTCGGGCAGATGGAAAACTGTTGAGCTGGGTCTAAACAACGGCTCACGGGGCACTTAAGGTCCTCAAAAAAATGCCGCATCATTATGCTCATATAAGCCCCGTGGCCTACAACCAAGGCATGGACAGAAACATTCAAGACTCCGTCATCTGGGAGTCCTGCAGGAGCCCGATTGGTTTCATCTGATATGGATGTCTCACCATCTTGCACTTTGTCTTGATGGTCATTAGCTATTCGCTTGATCATAGCCTTGAGAAAATCCTTGATTCGCACCTTCACCTGAAAGGAATACAAGCATATAGTAAAGATAACAAAATACAATTTTCCTCATTTAACTCATTTAAAGACAGTAAACAGAAGTTTACGATGATAATCAGATTTGTTGTTTTTTGTTGAAAATGTGAAGAACTGAACACTAAATTTGTATTTATTTATTCAAAATTCATTTTAAAATATTATATTAAATACATGGGACATATGACATGGACTGTTATACTATATTACAGTCCTCGGTCATTTCTGACCGAATAATTTTCTGTTTTGAAATTTTAAAAATCACAGCTTCATCGGAAGGTTATGAAACTTGGTGACTTTTCTGGCATTAGGTATGTGAATACAAAAAAAAATTGAGGTCATGATCCGAGCATGCTAAGTGGTCGTAAACAAAAAGAGTCACACTCGTGGTCTTCGGTCAAAAATGACCGACCCATAGGAAATGAATGGGAAATTTACAAAAACACAAAAATTCTCTGAATTTTTGTCTGTACAATCTACAAATCGGACACGATTCTAAAAAAAAGTACACCGCAGTAAAGGGGTGACACTCCACAACATCAAGAGTGCAAAAAATTCACACCCACCCACACACACACACATACAAACACACGTTTATACACATACACACCAATAAATTCAGATTACAAAAATCTGTTTTGAATTTTTAAAAATCACAGCTTCATCAGAATGTTACGAAACTTGGTGACTTTTCTGGCATTAGTTATGTGAACACACAAAAAAATTGAGTTCATGATCCGAGCATGCTAAGTGGTCGTAAAAAAATTAGTTATGATTTTGGTCTTCGGTCAAAATTACCCCCATAGGAAATGAATGGGAAATTGACAAAAACACAAAAATTCTCTACAAATCAGCCACGATGCAGAAAAAAAATGCTCAGCAATGAAGGGGTGAGCTCTAAAACATCAAGAGTGAAAAACATAACATAATTAATAATTATAATTAATATATGTATATATAATTAATATAATAATTATTAAAATTATTAAAATAATAATTAATAAAATGTTATAAACCTTGGCAAAAAGTATTATTTGAGAATTTCTAAAAAAATACATTCAATCCACATCTTAAAAGTAAGTAATTTGGTCCAAAAACAACTAGAATTCACAAACATCTCCATTTAGAGCTATACAGGCATCTAGTGGTAAACCCATGCAATAACATGATTTATTTAATTTTATGATTAGTAAATTGATGAATTTTTTTTATTTTATTTTTTTTCTGAAAGCCTAGTCTCTATTTTACCCGAAAATAAAGCATAGAATTTTTTTTTTTTTCAAAAAACAAAACAAAAAAAAAACCATTATTTTCAATGGCAAAAAATGGACTATAAATATTGCATAAATATTAATAAGTTCAATCAAATTGTCTCAAAATTCTAAATTAAAAAGAATAAATATTATAGAACAAAAATAAATTGCATTGGTTTTTACTGGGATGGAGGAAGTTTCATTTTTAGGTGTCCGGTCATTTATGACCGGGAAGGCCCCCAGTATGACTGCTAAACGAAGACCATCAGAGGGTTAAAATATAAACTCCTGTTTTGTACAGTGTTGCCATTTAGAGTGGCTGTTTTCTTTCATCACAAACCATCTATACTGACTATTATTTATTTTTTGTGCCATTAATTTTTACCTGCTCCATGGTTTCTCCCTCGGGTGGAGTGAACTCTGGTAAAGGCTGCCCGGCTGCTTTAGCCATGTTTTTCATTTCTATGACTCGACCTCCCTCAGCTATACCAAAACTCTGGAGAAAAAAGTGTTCTGAGATGCATATGAAAAGTTTCTCTGATCAGACATTTTTCTTATATTATCAAGCAGTACTCTGTACTTACTCTCTCTTTAAGTGAGCGATCTGCTACTAGTTCTATATCATGGCAGGTTCTGTTGTTCCTCAAAATGATCTCCGCAGTCTGTAATTTTACAAAAAAAAAACGTGATTATTCATCCAAACAAGCGAATACACACAAGGAAAGTGATATTTGTTACAAGAAACCAATAGGACACACTAGTTAGATATGATTATAACTTCAGTGGGCATGTGCAATAACAATAACAGTTGCATATTGCAAATTAACATATCTTGTCTGTTAACATATGGTTTGACTATTATTGATGGTTTCTTTATCATGTTTAAAATAGACTCACATAGGTATATCGCTTCAATGCTTACTGACTCTTATACCGGGAAACATGCATTTCCAGCTCAACTGACCCACATGAGCACTGAACAGAATAACCTAAAAAGAGTTTCTTTTATTTTGGGGAGAAACATTTCCCTCTACCTGTGGCAAACGTGTATGTTTCTACTAGACTTGAACTAGTATGTTTCTGCTTACTTGCTTGGCACGTTTCATGTCACTGACAAACACATTTGTGAATTTCACATCCCTGAGGTACTGGCCAGCAGCCTCAGATTGCCGTATCCCAATTTCAGAAAGCGGTGAGTCTATTTTCTGACCTAAAAGCAAAGAAATTATAGATTTAGTTTGTGGAGCATGTGCTGAGATAAAAAAAAAAAAGAAAAATAATGCTTAATGCCTGTAATAAATGCAGGGGTACTGATATGGATAACAGTTTTTCCCCCGTAAAAAAATTACCTTGTAAAAGGCCATCTTTGTTGCACTGTGTCTCACCACTGGTAAACCAAAACAGTAATAGTGATCAATAAAAACTTTAATACTAACCAGTGTACAGTTGTAACCAATCATTTTAATTCAAGAAAACTCTAAGTTGTAATTGTGACTAGAGGTGTTCCTAACTTCACACGTAATGAAAAAGAAAGGGATTCTACAAAACCTCTTGCAATGAAGACAACAGACTATATAACTTAACATGGACAGTGAGGGTAGGACATTTTTTTGGTGTTTTTTAAAGAGTTACATCAAGTTTGCCTCTGACCTTTCACTGGAAGAGGTATTCGTATTGCCCTTTAAACATAAGTTACAACAGACAGGAGTAATATGATATGAGGAGCCCAGTAAAGTTTAAACTAAATTCCCACTAGCATAATTAAACTCTACTAAATGTCAGACAGCCCTCATGTATTAATACCGTTCTATAACGCCATGACGTTCAGATACAGAGCTATATTTAGAAATACTTCAGCAAAGTGTAATTTAAATATCAGGTCACTTTAATTTACAGTTACTGAATCAATAATGCAGTGATTATCAGTTGGCAATGTAGAATGAATAGGCATAATGAGCAAATTTGTTTTCATTGAGCAAACAAGACAGAAAAGCCAACTTACTGTCGGACTATCGTTAAACCAAAAGCGAGCATTGGTACAGCTATTACGATGCAGTAAACAGCGTCGTGAGGTTATAGATCTTCATCCATTGATCCCGGAGTCTGTCACGGTCCTTGCGTTTTCAAATATGCGCTGCTTTTGTGGGGAAAGCACTGCCACTGACAGCGATTATCACCGTACTTGATTTGGCCGGAAGTTCGTACGCATGGCTGGTAGGTCCGACTCAATTTCCAATGTAGCCTTTAGCAATATTTGCTATCCTTTTAAATTTAGTTTATAAGGGTGCTTACTGGAATTTAATTCATCCCAGTTAATTTTGATGTAGCTGAAACATTATTAAAATTTATTTATATTTCTTGGCTGAAATAATCGTTGCTTGTTTTAATAAAATGTTATTTGTTAAAACCAACTCTGTTGCGTAAGTTTGTTGATAAAGCTGTCATAGCTGATTAAGTCATATACATATTTCCAGTGTGTTTCAGATTTGTTTTGCAGTTTTGTATGCACCAGCTCAACCGAATCCTTGAAAAGATCCGACTCAAAAGAATGATTCTTTAACGAATCGGACATCGCTCACCCCCTGACTGAAGCTTGCAGTGACTCATTGGCGCCAGTGGCGCGTGGCGGGCTTTGAAATTTGATAACGTCTGTCTGTCACGGTTTTCTTTTGGACTGCATCTCATTGGCATTACATTGACTCGACATAGGAATTTTATTTTAATTATGATGTTTTTAAGCACTCACCAGCTGTTCCTCGGTAGTAAAATATAAACATTTTCATCACAGTACAGTAACGTTACTGAAATAAGAAGAGGAGGCGGAAATACTTCTTTCATGGTAAGTTTATTGACCTTAGCATACAGCATGTCCTCTCCTTTAACTTCATTCATGCTCTCAATGACAAATTATTTGAGTTCAACAGAAATCCAAAGAATATCCACAGAGTTGCCAAGCCCTAATGACTTTACCCTATAATTCATCTCTTATAAATCAGCTGTAACAATTTCCAACGTATTTAAGTTATAATTATTTAGCGGATAATTATGTAAGGAAACACGGTTGAATATAAAAACTCAACCTGTTCAAATGTGTACTTTTCACCCAGTCTGTCTGATTATCCACACTCAACCTTTACAGTCATTCTCTACCAGGTTATAACATGCTGGATAGATTCCCATTGTTATTTTCACCATTAACATTGCCAATAAAAGGTTAAGAATAACATAGGACCAACATAGCACCACACTCTTTAAAGCAGATATTTATTCAACAGAGGTTGTGCAACAGACATAACTGAGGTACACGATATGGTTATAGTGGAGGGAGGAGGCCTTTACTCGTTGTTGCTTATTTTATATTTACAGGTTTATATTCACTGAAATGGGCAGGGTACACAAGACATTGGCAGTCGTTTGTCACCTCCTCCATCCACTATTTCTGACGTCCAGGTGGGAGCCTTGTAAGCTTTCTATTCATCTACATCGAAATTCAACTGTATTTACTACATCAGACATATCATAACCTCTTCTATGTGCTGTCCTTTCCAGGTTCCCGAAAAAACTGTTGTGAGTTGTGTGAGGTAATGGAAAAAGTATTTATGTCCAGTAAACCTGAGGTATAGAGATACCATACTTACAGAATGTGACAGAGAAAGAAGAGGAGGAAAAGACTAAAAGGTAAAGACACATGCCTTTATAAGAGCACACTGTACAAAGAGCATTTCCAGTCGAATACTCATTTCATGTTCTTCTTTTACCCTCTACTTCTGTATTCTCAAAGTATTCTGTAAGCAGTAAAATAATTATAATACAATTGTTTATAAAATAGCAGCACACTGATGTGACATCACAACTATGTAATGTTATTTTTGTGTATAAGATGAAACAAACAAACAAAAAAAATCATAGCTTTTTAGCAGCGGAAAAAACAATAATAACTCAATAACAATATTGACACTTGATTGATGTCTTCACACCCTTTCCATCTCATCACTTTGGAATACAGTATCATACCCCTTAATGAACGTAACTTCAGTCCATATTCAAAGTCAAACGACATAGCCACCCATACAATCTGTTAACAGTACTGTAATTCATTTTCAGAGCAGAGCTGGGAAAATATTAAGACAGACTAATTTAATACAATGAGATTGACAGGGGTTTTGGTGTGAGGATGGAGGAAACGTGACTTGTGAAACTCAACCATCACTTAGAACTGTTTCTCGGCAAAGGAAACGTACGAGTACACGCAGACATCTCCTTTACACACAGAAAGACATGCATACAAACACACACGCATATGTAGACGGACACAAACCTAAGCTCGACTGCCCCTTTTCAAGGTAAGCTATGAAAATTCAGCATTGAAAGCCGTTCTGTGCTGATGCTGCACCCTATTTTTGGACACTGTGTAATGACTTTTGGAAGTTTTCAAATCCCATGCCAGTTCAACCTTTGGAAGCAGCATATTTTGGATGGCTTGGTAGTGGATCTTATGCTTAAGCTCTGCAAAACAGGGTGAAAGTCTACATCAGACTCAAGGCACTATATAAAAAACATTTCTGCAATGGTGCAGTTGCACAAGTTAATCTTTTCAAATTTCAAGAAAACTGCCCTTGGAGCGTGCAAACCAACAAACAATTTTATTTTCTTCCATTTTGATCTGTTTCCTGTCTTTTTGTTGTCTGGTTTTTGGTCTTTTTTTATTTTGTCGAATTAATTTGCCTTATTATTTTGTTGCTGTTGTCATACATTGGTTTCCAATGCTTTAACGCTATAATGAACCGAACATGCCATGATCAAAACATGGGAAACCAGCCCCCCAAAAAAAAAAAAAAAAAAAAAGAAAGAAAAAAAGACCCCTTAATCATAACCATTTGTTATCCATGGCAAATACGCTCTCTAAACTGACACCGATGGAGTAACCTTCCCCAGTTATGAGCTGGCAGTATCAATGAAACTGGTTTAGATACTGGTCTGTAATTCAAACACGAGACACACACAAAAAAAAAAAAAAAAAAACCTAAAGGACAAACAAATAAACTGACAAATAGATTAAAGATCTTAAATATTAGGTGATTTATGGAAACCATAATAGCTGTTGTTTCTCCTTTGGCCTCCTTTCCTGCTTCTCCTAACTTCATATCATCATCCTCATCTCAGCAGCACGCTTCGCACCTCAAACTAACCAAGCTTCATCGTCATCATCATCCTCAATCATTCTTGCCTACACATTCCTTTACTGCTAATCAAATTTGCACACACTTGTTTGCAAACAACTCCATGACTCATCTCTCGGTCCCTGGTTGGACCAAACACAAATCAGCCAAAGGCTCCTTCAACACACTCGCAACAAAATACGTAATAACATAATAAACTGTATACAATACAACTGTAATATTTAGTGGGAGGTTGCCCCAAAGGACAACCTTACCCACAAATTTTAAAAACAACTCTTCTTGCCTTTAGAAGAAATGAGGGAACGTAGCCGTCTCTGTCCGCTCCCTTTTCTTGCCTCCTCTTGTTCTGTGCACTGGGTTGGGCTCAGCCCTCAAGCAGTTTCCAGGCCAGTAAATAAAAGCATTTAATATAAGGCACTGATACAGGAGGCCCTTGAAGCATCGTGGAATCATTTGCTATCCCTGTCCAGACCATGTGCCTACAACTGAATCCGTCTCTATGACCAAACACTTGCAGATAGATGATTAAACAAAGCCCACATGACTCACACAAGAGTGCCTGATATAGGGTAACTTGTACACGCTTGCACATGAGCCAACATACACCACACGTAAATGCATGCACACAAGCAGCTTGACAAAAGCTTATTTGAAGTGTCTGTAACTTTAGCATCAAGAGACAATAACTTGCTTGTTTAACAGGAATAATAATAATAATCATATTAAAGTTATATTAATAGTCTATTGTCGTGATATACGCCCCTGTTGCCCTAGCAAAAGAGCCCTGCGTTCTTAGCATAAGACTTGTGTCTCACCGCTCCTTTTTAATCCCCCTTTTCTGGTCCTAATGCACTCTTAGTACACAGCCAAGTGAATGGGTGCGTTCATTCAGCCTCATGGCACCTCAATGTGTGTTCAAGTTCAGGCATTCCAAAATGAACCAAAAAAATAAAAAATAAAAAAATCACAACAAAACAGGAAAAAAAAAAAACATAGCCCCACTTTTTGTACCCTTTCAAGCCAGTCTGATACAGTAGACTCTCTATTTTGAAAAGCCCTTTACGCTATCACTTTTGCTTTAAATATCATATTATTATGTTTACACAATCAAAAGAGTTTGCAAAATACTACACGCTTCCCTTCTAAGAGTCTGAGGCACCGTAGAGCTTTTTGCATCATTATCAAATCATTTTAAAAATATCTATTTTTTGTATCTAAAATAGCTTAGATTTTATTTTTAATTTTTTTTTGTCATTTACGGGAGTATTTTTTAATTTTTTTATTGGAAAATGAAGATAAAACTCTACAAAGACTAGCAAGCACTTTTTGTTGGGGTTGTTTGTTTTTTTGTCATTTTTGTTTTTTGTTGTTTTTTTCTTTTCTTGAAGACTGATCACAGCATTCCCGCAGCAAGCTCACAAGTTGATGTCTCGTACATCGGTTGGGGTGCTGGATTGGTCCTGGTCATCAAGTGCTTTACTGCGCGGGCCACCCTGTTCCTGCTGCTGCTGTTTCTGCTGCTGCCGGCGACCCTCCCTTAGGTTATTCATCAACACTCTCTCAATCTGCTCCTGGCATTCCTTTAACACATCCTGCAATGCATCAGACACATAACGTTAGACAAACAGGTCACTTACATCGCTGCAACGTCTGTACTTATCCAGAATCTCTTCATTAGTTGTAGTGTTAAAGCAAATTCACACTCAGTTAATGGTTTAGGTCAAACAACAAGATTTAACCAAAATTCTATCCCAGATTTTTCTGTCTACACCAAATATGCATCTAAAACAATAGAAGTTGCCCTGCAAGCAGAGAAAAAAAGCTCTACTACAGTCTCCTATGTTAATTACATCTATATCCCATGGATAAAACAAGGTAGTGTTTCACTTGTTTTTTTTAATACCCTTTCATTTTCACAACAGCATGTAATGACCTAAGGGAATCTCACTTGAGTCCACCAGAGTCTTCTTCCTGCTCTGTATAACTAAGAACAAACTACATTTTTTTTTTTTTTTTTTTTTTTTTTTTTTTTTTAGATAAAATATGAGAAATGCTTAATGCAACCCTGTGGGTGGCTCCAAAGAGCTTATGACATATTTAAAATGGCTTTCACACAGTGTCACCAAAATGAGCAATGATGCCCTCTAGTGCAACTAAATGGATACGGTGATCAAAGCTCTCCCTCCTATTTAGTGGGTATGTCTGAGACACAACAGGCATCTGTGGGAAGTTTGCTGTGAATGGCCCATGGGAAGGGCCTGTGGAGAATGTGTTGCTTGTGGAGAGGCTGCATTCCTTTGACATTTACTGCTAATTAAAAGCTGATGGGCCAAAGTCTGAAATTATGTTATGCATGGCTCTTGGGCCAGTCGAGTGTTTCTTGCCTGTAGAAGCAGTCTATCGTTTATAATTTATTTATTTTTATTATTGTTGAGGAATAGCTTAGTGTCTCTAGGTTGTTTTCTTTCATGTTGGATGACAATGCCACCATCCTTCTAGAGATCTCTCATTTCCCACCACGATGAGCCATTATTAGTCATGAAAAATAAATTCCTTCTAGTAAATTAACTAAAGCATAAAACATGTAAAGGAACTGCCTGTGTCTTACCACAAGAATGCCAGGCCCGACTTCTTAAAAGACCTTTCCCTGTGTGCTGGTCTTTATAGCTGCACAACCAAATTCATGCCAAGCCCCAAAGGCTTAATTCAGGCAACTCTAATAGCTTCAATGTGCGACTACTGATAAAACCAGGACTTGCTCTAGAAGAGCTTCTCAATGATTAGATCCAGAGGAGGGTGGCACTTGGTGAGCTGTAGGATGGAGTGGGTGGTCCCTGCTTAATCCAACCTTGCCCTGATCAAGAATAACTGACGGTTATTCTTGATCAAGAGGGTGTCTCTATCCCACCAGAGCATGGCTACGTTTATCAAAGTCAAACAAATGAATAAAAATCGGTCGAAACCTCAAGAAAGATGGTCTACTGAAGAAACAGCAGTTATTGTGATGCCACTCAGTGTGTGCCATCTTAGACAGAAAAAGCATAGAAGCATAAAGGGAAGACTTAAGTAGCAAAAAAAAAAAAAAAATGGTGTCTGTTTTTTAATGGGAAGTGAAAGCAAGGATTGCCGGGTTCAGAGCAAGGCCATCACAGCATTGAGAAATGAAAGGGATTAAGATGTCCCAGAGGCCTAATGCAAGAGGCCAGGGGGCCTAACTCATGATCTTATGTACCAAAAAAGCCTTGAAGTTCTTCTCTAAATAATTTGCAACTCTTCAGCTCCAAATAACATTTCGGTTGCAAATAACAACGTCCTTATGACATTATGACTTTAGGCAAAGGAGCATTCTCAGCATACCAGACCCAAAGTTTCTAACATTTCACCTACTTTTAGAAACTGCGGTATCTTAAAAGAGTTTTTACTGTGCACTTTCTCTTCCTGATTAGTTTTTATAACTGCAGATCTTAAGCTTGTATAAAGCTATATTATAAGTATTCTAGAGGAGCACAAGGACACAAATTAATGCCTCAACATAAACAAATCAGTCCAGGCCTCATTTAAAATAACTGATAACTCTGAGACCCTGGATGCCTACAACATCCCAAAGAGCATCATTTACTGTATTTACTGTAGCTACAGTAACAAACTACTAGTAACACCCAGTATCAGACAAATATTTAGTGTATTTGCTTCTTTCTTAGAGAGACCTTAGAGTGTTTGTGGAAACTTCAAGCCAATTTATCAGCCCTCTTGGTTTGGCATGCATGTGTGTACCTTACTGCTGTGTGTACCTTACTGCTGCACAGAGTATGCTTCACCAGGTGTGTCTTCAGCTACACACACATTCCAAGGACGACTGGAAGAGGCTGGCTGCCCCTATCATATGTCTACTGGAAACTACAGGCACTGGACACCACAAATGTCAGCAGGGTTCCTGGTTCCAGGCTGGCAGCATCGTTTGGCATTAGGTTGACTTTCCTTCATACTCTGTCTGACCGCTCACCTCCCAACCTCTGCCTCAATATGGAAGGTCCTCATACACTAAGGAAAGGTTTAGTACACAAAAACCTTGTTTATTGAAGACTAAGTTTTTCTACTTTACTTCTGCTATAGATATCGAGATAGGACCTCTAAGATCTTCTCAAAACAATAATGCAAAAACAATCCTAATTGGTAAAATTAGTTATTCGTTTAAGTTATCCCCCCCCCCCAACCTCAACCTGCTCCCGCTAAATTGTGTACACATTGTATTTTTTTGCCTTTTGAACTGCGGTATGTTTGTCTTATCTGAAGCTGCAGCTGTTTACCCCTTGTTGCTAGGTAACGGCAATCAAGAGAAGGCAGCAAAATGCATTACGTTGCCCGTCTCACTTTTATAGTTTGATTTTGTTTCTAAAGAACGGGGGAGTCTATGTTTGCAGTGCGGCAGTCCCGCTTGTCAGGAAAGTGTGTTAGAACATATACAAACAGACAGTTTTACCGAATGATATGTCATTAATAGCCTTTCACTTCCATGATTTACTACGATTACATTCATATCAGCAACCTACCGTACGGGAGTTCACATGAACCATACCCCACTAAAGTGGACTCAGGTTCAGTTTGTGGGTGCGAAACCAGAAGTGCTAGAATAAAAGCACTTTAAGATATAGCAGACATACCTGTAGCACTGCTAGCAATAACCCTTACACACGTGATTCCATAATGTCACAATAAAGATACTGTTGCAGTAGCATATAAAAAAGTCAGTTTGCATCCTTGGCAAGACAAACTGTTTAATTGCCTTCCTTTAAGGGACAGTTCACCCAAACATTTTAATTCTGTCATCATTTGCTCACCTTCATGTCATTCCAAGACTATATGTCTTTCTTCTGAGGAACACAAAAGAAGATATTTTGAAGAATGTTGGTAACCAAATTATTTAGTAATTTTTTTGCAAATAATTTACCATTTACTTCCACTGGATAGATAAAAACACTGAGACGTGTCTCAAAATATCTTTTTTTATGTTCCACAGCAGAAAAAAAAAAATCATACAAGTTTGAGGGTCAGTAAATGATGAAAGAACGTTCATGTTGGGTGAACTATACCTTTAATTTTTCTTTAGGCTTTATAGCTCAGTGCGAGCAGGGTAGCGTGCATACACCCTACCTGCATGTTTTCAAAGGTATGGCTTGTTGGCATCCAGCAATGTGACGAGTTGTTCATGGAGCAGGCAGTTCATTCCTTCTGCCCTGGACCTCACACTCCTCAGACACTGAGCACCTTTACTGCTGTGGAGGACTATTTGTTTTTCCTCTGCTATGGTGCACGACTTCACACACCACATGCCGGGGCAGCAGTCATTCTACCAGCAGCAGTGCACTCTAGGGTATCTTGGGGAGTTGACCTCTTCAGGTCAGGACAGTAATTCAATGTGTTTCCTGGGTTATTCTCTTAATCCTAATTTTCTATTCTCTTTGGCTTTTACTTTCCCCCCTAAAGAGATAATAAAGGACCTAAAAGAAACTAAATGACCAGGAGGTGGTCCCTCGTGCGACAGTATGTGTGAATTTGTATGCAAGTCATTTGCATAAAGCCATAGTATCCCTGACACATTCCCCTAGCCCTGCGGATTCTCTCCTTACAGTCTCACAGTCAGGGTCAATCCCATTTCATTTCCAGTAATTCAGTGGCTGAATGTGAAATTGAATTGGAGCTGGACCCAAGCCCATTGAGTAAATAGGGGAAATGCACAGCCTCCTCTTACAGTCCTACAGGCACAGCAACACTTATCCCACAGATTGCCAATAGCATAATCCTTGGTAAAAAACAAGGAATCTTCTTATCATGGTCGCTGTTTTAAATTAGAAAGCATCCCTATATGATCACTCCACTTTAGAATATAAACAAACTGTGAGGTAATCTGTGTAGCACACTGGCCCGCATGTAAGTGCCATGTATCATGACTCATTAAAAGATGCATTAGTAAAATATATATGTCAAAGCAACAATACTCACAACTTCTGTGTTTGTGATCTTGGCGAGCAACTCTGTAAGGTTGTCTCCCCACAGTGAGCGGTTAGTGCTGTTGAGCTGCAGGCCACAGATAGCCGCTGCCACACTGCCCGTTGCAATCATGGATGGAGGGGACATGGCAAAGTTGAAATCTGAGGAAAGAGCAGACCAGGCCAGATCGGTCAAACTTTGAGTTCATAAAAATGTACTTTATCACACTTATACAGTATTTTGAATAGTAATATCAGATATTATTAAATTGATACAAAAATAACCAAAATCATAAACACAGATAAATGAAGACCCTTTCCATTAGGTCTGTGCACAGTCTTTTGCTAATGACTGCAGCCCAGGATAATGAGGGTTCACTTGGCTTGAAAAGAATCTGAAAAGCACCCCACCCCCATCCCTCTCCTCCAGTCACCCTTTGCAGATCGGCCCCTTTTCTTCCAGCTCCTAAGTAAATCGTGTGCTCCCTGAAAAAAAAAAAAAGAAGCCCTATAGCCTTTGGAAAGGATGGAATAAAGAGCCACAGTCCCCCTGCCAATGCTCACTGCTGTAGGTCCTTTTTCCACGTGTGGTCACAGGCGTACATCTCAAAGACCAATAACCTTGTTAGCTTTCTCACTGTCATTCATAATGCAAATAAGACAGCTTGTGAACGGGCCTGAAACCCCAAAAGACGACTGACTGCAAGAAGGGGGAGAAAGAAAGAGGAAAAGAAAGACCCAAACAACTTAGGCTGTCTGCCCCCTGCCTCATTGATTTCCATCTTTCTTCTTTTTCTACGGCTCCCCCTCTCCCTATTTTCAGACTGTTTTTCAACACTTTTTTACTTCAGACACAGACCCCTAAAGTTGAATAGCATACATGTCATTGTTGTTACAACAGCTCGAGATTTGTGTCAGCGTTGCTGCTATCTTTTGGCATATTGAGTGTGGCCACTGGTGGACGTGGGTCTAGTGAGCAAGAGAGTGTGGCCTCTTTGTCCGAAATCATCACCTCATCTCATCCAACTGAGAGATGCAACATCAAGTCCTCTCTGTGGATTCCAATTCAACCTGACAGCCGCACAAAAGATGGGTGTTGGGGGAGGGTGTTGTTGGGTTTTAGACAGCAGGGGCGGCTGAGGGGGGCACTAAGCATCATTCTTTAATCAGTGTCCAGACCTTCGTAAGGTTTTGGCAGAAGAAAAGACCCTCCTACCCACCTCATTCCCCCCATGCCATTCCTCTGATGCAGGGCCACCTCTGGGCTCACGGTCCCACACTCCCTGGCAGCCTTTGCATTACCATATTGCCATATTCAATTGCAAAGCAAACTGTGTGTGATGGCTCTGAGGGTGATTTTTCTTCCCCTTTCTTTTTAGGAAAAAAAATCAAAGCCCTGGGCCCTTTGATAACTGACGAGCATGCCTTCATTGCCTTTTTAACATTCAAAGCAAGCCATTTTCTCATTTTGCGGCTCAGTGTTGACAAATAAATGAACTTATTATACACTCTTCCCTTTGTAGTTTTTGCCGGGCCAGACAAAAATGTATTAAAAGACAAGTTCTGGTCAAGCATAAGAAGACAAAAACCGCATTGCAACTCTTAGGTCTTTTGGGGCAGGGAGAAAAAACAATGGAAAATAGATGCCCACACACAGCCTGCGTGTGCTGAGTGGGTTGCAATCTGATTTTTCACACTCTAGACAAGACAAGTTTGTCGGGGTAACAAGGGTATGCGCGTGCTAGTGGCAGAGCTGGATGCTCTGGTTTGTGAGAGTGGTAAGGGAAGAATGGATGTATTCTGCACGCCTTCATTGATATTCATGCTGAGTATAAACAGTGTATGTAGCTGAGTGGTGACGCCTGTGATGGAAGGCTCCTAGTAAGCGGCGGCTGGCTGGCCTGGTATACCAGCCTCTCACCCCCTTCAATGGACCATTCTCCTGCCCTCGCCACACTGCATCCCCAGAACTGTGCCAACACAGCAAGCTCCTTGGTGGGTGCAATGTGCTGTGTACGCATTTAACTTGTAAATTAATTAAACGTCCGGAAAGTTGAGGAACGGCCAAAGAGACCGATGATTTGAGGGGCAATAAATCAAGTGCCAGGCTTTCATGCAGATGCACAGGTTTCCCTTTACAGAAAGTCTCGTTTTAAGTCTCGTCATGTTCGACCTGCCTGATAAAGATCAAACGTAAATATGAATTGGGCATCACAGTGTAACGCTTAGATAAATGGTAAAGCATGTAAGTGAAGAACTTAAAGACAGAGTTACTAAAAGAGTAGACATGTACAGTAACAAATATTCAAATAAGCGTTAACTCATTGGCACTTTTTTGTTACAGTTTTTAAACCTACAAAACAGAATTTAAAATGTTTTTTTTTTTACTCTTAGCTATGTTGTGTCTCATGATGAGGCTTAAAGTAATTAGATATCTGCAGGTCATGTCTGGGACATTCGTGTATAACATTACTTCATAGAAATGTATTACATTATCTGTCTATTGTCTTTTTTTTTTTAAATCTGTCACAAATCTTCAACAAAGTAAATTCATAATCAAAAGTGGCGTGTCGGTCTGCCCTGTCAAACCATAGTAAAACAGATTAATTAAAAACAGGAACACTCTTTGACTGTTAAAATCCTGTAACAACTTGTTTCAGTCTTGCTCCAGTGCTGAGTCTTTAGCAACAGCAGTCAGGCCGGTGTGGGAGGAAACAGAGCCTCTTGAATGAGAAATGACATGAATATGACGTTAAATAGATTTAATTAATCGTAGAATGAATTTTCTGCCCTACTGAACTCTCCACCAGTCACTAGTAATTTAACCATCTGAAGAGTGGCAAGATGATCTCTACCTACAAAACATATTTGCTGCTGATATCATAGCATATGATAGTCTGTTATTATACATCTACAGACAATCTACGATGGAAAAGTAAAGGGGGTGCTGGGTGTTTAACTATAAAATGGGGTATAATCACGTTTAATGAGCTTGTTCCTGTGTAGGCCTTCGACAGACTGCCCTCCGGAGAAACGCTTTATCGTGTGCTCCTTCTGCACTGACCCTTACATGCCTCTGCATATGAAATGGAGGGTTGTTCCTTTTGTCTCCTTTCTTGCGGTCTCTAGCCAAGCCTTCCAGCTATTTGCATATCTCTGAAAGGCCCCTCCATGTTATTAATTAATACTGAACTGGTCTACTCTGCCTGACCAAATCTCACAGAGTGCTCTAAACGGAACTGTTTTATCAAAAGCAAAGCACCATTAAAAATTAGCTGTCGTCTTTCCACACTCTTCTCTCCTTTCTCATTCAGATACAGGGGCCTTGATTTATGCATGTCTCAGAAAAGAGGGCGACGCTGAATTCTCTGCAAAGAAAGCAAACTGTACAGAGAAAAGAAAAGCAGCAGTCAGGGCATCTGCCCGGCAATTAAAATCTTTTGGACACCCCTCGAATCTCTGTTGTTAAACTAGTAACTAATTTGTGTATTGCTTAAAACAAGAGATTTAACAAAAGAGGTATGTTGCACTGCATCTGCAATTTTTCGGCATCTAAAAACCAAGTTATTTTGTTAAACCATTCATATTATCCCAGCTATCATCAATGCTCAACCTGCCAATTCAAACCAGTTTCTATGGATTCTGTTTATGCCAGAGCAGTTTCACAACAGATCTATATCTATTGCAAAAACCAACAGCAGAATCAAAAGCTCCATGTTTAAAAGACCAGCCAGATCCTCCTCCTATTCCCTCTCCCATCGTATGCCACTGTCCCAAAGTCAGAGTCACTCCTGAGGTTCATGGGGAGCTGAGCAACCCCAGGGAGGAAGAGAGAAGCCTGAGGGAACAAGGGTGGTGCACTGGATCCCATTACCGCCTATGGTGATGTTCAGTACAGGCTTGGCTGGGAGAACCAGCCCCACAAAGGCTCCTGATTATGGGAAAGTCGTCATGCCCTGGAGCATCTGGGAGGCGTGAGAAGAGGGGATAAGATATGAAAACATGACATGCTTCACTGTTTGGCTCGGCTGGAACAATACACTCCTCACGTTTTCTCACCCTCCTCTCATCTCTATGTTTGATCTCCTAAAGGTGGTCCATCTCTAAGAGCAGGAACAGCCTAACCAATGGCTCAACAGCACACAGGAATGTCCTTAACTATACAACTGCCTTTTGAAGTGTCACTGCATTCAGGGTTAGCCACTGATATGCCCACCAAACATACCAAGCAAACACATAAGGCTTCCAGTGAAATTCTCTCCATTACACGTCGCTATTTCAGTCCACATAGTTTCTCATGAATGTAATGAGATGGCATCTGATAATTTGCCTGCAACAAGAACCTGAATAAAGTTGCCATAGATACTAAACCCACAGAAGTCGGCTTTAATTTCAAGTTTTGCGAGGAACAAACATGGATCTTGCAACACATCACTTATTGAAGTGATGATGCAAGGTATCAACACCAACTTGACTAGGCAGTGGATCTTTTATCACTCATACTTAACACCCATGGAAGACACATACAAGTTGACACTCTACTAAGTTAATGTACAAATGCACGTTGAGAAGATTTAATTTGAAACGAGTGGGATGAGTTATATTGAGCACTGTACAAATTAGGAGTTAAGATGCTTTGCGGGCATTATTTATTTCTTAACATCTACATTGAATACACTACCTGTTGCACAAAGGGCGATGAAAGTCTGCACATGTTTACGGATCAGGTCCAGCTTATCCTCAGGCAGTGGAAGTTTCCTCATAATGTGTTCAATAAAGTCATTGGGAGTGACAGCAGCCAGGTTCCACTTCAATTTGCCCAGGACAACCAGCTCCCATTCCTGTAAAAAGGTTTGAGGAAAGAAGCAAAATCACTATGGATCCAAACCTCAAGAATTGTGTGATCTGAATCCATTTGCAGTATTTGAGGTATTAAGATATCAGTGTTTTTGCACATTCAACTGGAGTGACAAATTGCATCCTCAGTAGCTTCCTGTCAATATTTGTTTTCTTTTGATACACTAGACGTTGACAAGATCTAAATATCATTTTGTGAAGACACTGGATGTTGGGGTAACATTCTATATCAACCATTCAGACAAAAGGTGTAAAAAAATTATTTACTAGAGATGAGGTACTTAATAGGTTTGTACTATAGACCTTATGCGCCAGAGAAACGTGCTCGCAGCCATCTTTAGAATTTTGTCTTTGAACTTAAGTTTTTGCGGTAGCTTTATATATTTCCAAGGCATTGGTGAAGTGGATTTACTTATTGTAGAGTTAACTAAAGTTATCATGAGCATTGTAATGTTTTAAGTGGATGTCATAACATATGTCAGTAGACCAGGAAGATTTAAAAAATGAGTGGTTCATTCATAAGTCTGTAAGATCTTACCTCCATGCTGTGGAAGTACAAAACAAGCGCAGCACTGAAAAGGGGCGGGGCTACATAAGGTCTATATGTTTATAAATGAACTCCGCTGTTATACATTCAAAATTTTGTTGCTATACATTTAAACCAGATCACACAAAATCTAGCCTCAGTACAGCTCTGGGACCTCCACCAGGGCATGGTTTGGCCCTGGCTATGCAAAGCTACAAGCGGAAACCCTGAAAGCTAAAAGGCTGAATGCAGGCACACTTGAGTAGAAAAATGGGTCACTCAGATTGCCTTGTCACTTCACAGAGACTGTCCAGCATCAGGTACTTTCCTCCTTAGCATATAAACATTATTCTGAGTTTGTTTTATAGTGATCTGTCCAGTCAGAAGAGGCCGAAGTAGACATAGTTAAATATTGGACCTGTCATTAGCCCATTTGCAACCACAAACACACTCATAAAAACATTCATTTGTAGCCTAGTTGTATTTAAAAGGCTTGTAATTAGATTTAGCTGTAACCTCAATGGAAAAAACAAGGCTCAATTATGACCTTGAGTGTGACTGTTCAACACTGCTGATGATACTATTTCGTCTTTTGGGGGCACTCTTGATGCATAACATGAACTTGCTTTGACCTAACTCACAATGACGAATGTAAACGTAAGATGCTCAGTCATTTGGTTTCAGTCAAGAAGATAGCATCCTTCAAATAACCACTCCCCCTTCCAGTTTGAGCTGGGGTGAGTAACGGGACCAAATGACTAATTGGGGAAAACTTGCATTTGCTGGGACAGTCCTAATGACTGAGCACTCGCTCAAATGGAGGTAGTTTTCTCCACAAATGAACCACATACACTTTATTCATGAGAAGGCCAAATATCATTGTCATTACATTCTGAGACATACAGTATAGCCTTTACAATTGCTATAAAGCACAGACAAAAGATTACGCTGAACTTATACCCCTGCAACAGCTTTCTTAGTGAGCAAGAACACAATGGCAGCCATCCGCTGATGCATGATTTCCCCACTTCCTCTCTTTGCTGGATTTCACTGGTAAGTGACTCACCCAAAAGTACAAACAGCTACATGTTCCTGACTGTTCTCTCCTCAGGGGAGGTGCCTGATGTGAACATGAAGCCATGATGACATGTTGGAGCCACAGTCGCTCAAAACCATTGACTCCTGGTACACCAAGAGGGGTATGATGGAATGTAAACTATGAGCAGAGGCGTTCTCCAAAAGAAAACCAATTACATGCTAATATGAAAATGAGCCTCTGCGTTCTGTCACTTTGGATCTGTAAGGTTTGGGCAGCAAAAATATGCATGTTCATTTTGGTGTGTTGCTTTGTTCTTAAAGGGAAAGTTTACCTCAAAATGAAAATTGTGTCATCAACACAATAAAAAGGTATTTGGAAGAATGTCTGTAATTTTCATACAATGAATGTACATGGGGTCAAATCAGTGTTTTGGAACCCATTCACTTCAACTGGACAAAAAACAGCTGAAACATTCTTCAAAATATCTTATTTTGTGTTCTGTAGAAGAAAGAAAGTCATACAGGTTTGGAACGAAATGAGAGTGAGTAAATGATGACAGAATTCTCATTTTTTTTGTTACTGTACTAATTAAGTGCAGGGACAGTTTTGGCAACTATAGAAGGCCCAAAACTACATAATTATGTATTAGCAAACGATTGAGTACTGTATTTGTGTACATCTCCATCTTTGGTCATATTCTGAGCACACTATTGAACCCTTATGAGGCCATAAATGACCACAAACACCATATTTAACTTTAGGACAACATATTGTCTTCTGTGGCGATCAACTCAACAGTCCAGTGTCACCTCACCAGTGCACTGATGCCAGCCCTATACTTAATGTGACACTCTTGCAACACAGCCTTGATGCAGGAACCCACTTCCTCCTTTTGGGCCCTCCAGTCGTATACCTCCAGGCTGTCACTGCGGTTTCATTTACAAGAACTTCTTGCCAGCTAACGAGGACAAAAATGTAAATGTGACTGTGACAGCTGATATTCAGTTTCCTGCATCTGTTGGACTTTGCAGACCAGCAGAAGCTCCACAACAACAACAACAAAATAACACTAGGCCAGGCTGAAGAGCAGCAATTTACTGACAATTTATGAATAAATTAATTTTCTATCTTTGGCCTGAGCTACTGAAACACTGCCCATTTCCATCAGAAATACAATGCTGAATCAGTAAGAGCTGAGGAAAAACTCACAAAGTGCAGGTGTAACATCAAATGTTTTTTATGCCACACTGTAGCCTACTGTTTTTCCCCCCTTGACACTGAGTAATGAGTGATTTAACAGCATATTTAGCTTTCATGTCTACAGTTTTTCCTCTAAATCAATTATTTACTCATATAGTTAACCTATGCAAATTGAAATGAGAAGAAGCTGAATGACGATATTCCAAAGATGAAAAGTTAGTCAATAGACTGTATCTCTCATTTGACAATTAAGGTGATGATACATGGGGCAACTTTTTGAGCAACGTTGCTGGGCAATGTTACCATCAACCGGCAACCAGGTGAGACACAGGGCCCATGACCGATCTAAAGTATTCAGATCGAAATTTGTAGCCCATTCTCAATGGGAAATTTCCCAAGCAACATCGGTCGGCAACATTGTTCAAAAAGTTGCCCCATGTATCATCACCTTAAGACTATATTCAAATAACTTATACCTAGCACAACAGTACCTCAGCCCTGATGTTGCTGTGGGTTGCATATTTGCCACTAGATGGCGTAATAGCCCTGTGATGCATGGAAACAGAATCAAATACCCTTTAGTTGATATTTGAATGTGGAGAACATCCATCAGACGCAGAATATTCTGTCAAACATAACCTAGTCTTTGCTTTAGACTACTTTTAATTCTTATGTGGCTGATTTTTAAACATACACAATATGAAAAATAATTCCATCAAATATTACAGTGGGCTACATTCATTTTTAAATGAAAATTAAATAAGTGGGATGCATTAAAAATATTTAGTGTATAACAGCAGTATGCAATTCACATTTGGGGGAAATTGTGGAGAAAGTATGTAAACAATTATCTAGTAGATACAGATAGGTTAGTAGGTTTTTGGTATGTAAAGAGTTTATTTGGTGCTTACCAGCAGTTCCTGCGGTCTGATTGAGTTATCAGTATAGATGCACAGCTTCTCTGCAGTTAATGGACGCGTCTCTTTCAATTTAGACGCAAGAAACATGCACACTGCTCCGAGCAACTGCAAGTTACATTTTCTTGTTGGTACCACCGCTAAAAATCGGTCCAAGTAGTTCATAGCCAGTGGAAAAACTTCTTCCTCGCATTTCTGTTCCTCGCAGACCTGGAAAGGGCAGGGCATAACTTAATCAGTTCAGAGGAAAAGATGCACGTGGCGCAACAAAATTAGTCTAATTTATGACTCACATTGTCTATATATATATGTAAAATAACTATCAAGAAAAAACGAAATATGTCGTACTGTCCATCAGTGGCATAGATATGAGGTTGTAAATCGTTACGGTAACATTAGAGACTGATTCCAAAAAAACGTGCAATTCCTGTCTTGTCGTGGTTATACATGTATAGGATGAAAAGGAGACTCAAACATCTTTGTCAATAGGCACACATTCCTTTGGTTCATTCAGTAAGAAATGAATTCAAATCACAATCACCCGAGCCAAAAAACACCCATGCTACACAGTACGGGATCTGTTTTTTTAATTCGTCATATTTTCATAAAATATTTAAAAATATAAATAAATTGTCTACGTCCACTATTCATACCTCTAAATATTCACCAACCCCTTTTACATCATTCCCGACAATTGACAAGATATTAAATCGATGTTTTATATGATAAAAACGAGATTTTTTAAACGAAGCATGCGGTCTTAGATGAGTGCGTCACCATCGGACCGAAATATGTTTTTCAAAAATTTATATAAATTCTCCTGCTCAATTCACCTGAAAATTTAAGACATGAAAATAAAGCTAAGGTCCTCATCTAACGTTTCCAACACTCAAAGATAAGAAATATGAAAGATTCCGACAAAAAACGAACTTAATTCCAAGGCTATAGACTTCGATAAGCATGGGTTAAGAAACAGCACGGCCCTCGCCCCTTCCGCAACCATATATTTCAAAAAATTGTACAAAATTATAGAAAAGTAATTCCCAATATATTCAACCATACTTATAAACCTTAGACGCTCATCTATCAAGTAATACACATGTAAAGAGTTGTTATGATCATTTTGTTGCGATAAAGTTGTTGTGAAAGAAAAACCAACATGGCGATGGTTAAATGTAGCTCAGCGGCAAGCATTGAAGTGCATACGTGTGCATGGAAATATTTATCCTAAAAATAAATAAATAACATTAAGCACGATTCTGTCCACTGTGTTGACGGAACCAAAAACTTTCAGAAATATGCGCTTATGATCAGTGACATATGTCGATAAACCTCCATCCCCCTGCAAATCTTATCGTGAACTTGGTCCAAAATCAGCGCTTATGACTGCAATAAAATAAATAACCCGACAAAATCGGATCTGTCCTTTCGGAAATATTAAAGTAGCTCCTTTAGTTGCATTCCACAATGCTTAGGCTACATGACAGAATACAGGAGAAAACACTTTGCAAGACGTTTTGAAGATACGGCGTAAGCACGGAAATGATCGGAAATGTACAAACCTCTAGCATCCAAGTTGCCACCATCCTGCGCATGAAGGGCTGAATGTCTTTCTGAATGCATTTAAAATATGAACACTGGGGAAGAAACCTCTCTTCGATGGTCAACAAGCTCTGTAGTACCCTGTCATCATATAGAAGATTCGGGTCAGGACGGGCTCTTACAATGGTGTCCATTTCGAGACAAAGCAGTTCCATGATTGTTAAAGTCCTTTTCGATCGCGAATATGCCTACCAACAGTAAATTATAATGGTTGCGAAAGATCAAAAAGTGCAGAAAGGACTTTTCGGACACATAAAATCAGTTTACAAGGCTGTCCAGGTTAGTCCTGATCCCTTTGCAAACTTTTCCCCACTAGTCTCTTTCTCTGCTCTCTCGCTGCAACATTTGAGATCTGCAGATGTAAGTCTGTGACGCAAGGCAAGCTTCACAAGCAGATCTTATTATTGGCCAGAGGCAGCATGCTCGGTCTTCCTCTCCTTTTCCTCCCCTCTTGCTCTTGTTATCATATAATCAATAGACTCCACAAGATGGACAGAAAGACAATATTGGCTGGTATTATGATTCATACAAGACGTTCATCCTTAGTTAACTCACTCATTCATAGCCTACATACGCGACTATTTTAATGACGTTGGATAAACATTAACATAAACACACTGCACCCAAGGAAATACCCAACTTTAAATGGTATCTCGAAGTGTTCTAAAACGTCATTGATTTATTTATTTTTATGCATGCTATCAAATGATATGCATATGCTTGATCAATGATGTCAGGCAGAAATTTGCGCAAATTAAGCCAATTAATGGTCAAAAACTTTTCTTTTTGACTTGAAGGACACCAAAACGTCACCTCGTCATCACAAAGTAGAAATAGAACTATCTTACATGAAGCAGCAACGCCTGTGGTCAAAGAGATAGCTTTCTAGGAAATGCAGCGAAAGCATGAAGCAACGCTCTCTGGTTAGAGATAGCAGCTGCAATGATAGTTATTCTCTTGAGCTGCCTCCAGTGTATTATATAAAGCATTAGCTATAGTCTCTATTTAGGACCGAAAAGCCAAGCCTCAAATGGAGATGTGAGCATTCCAAAATTGTGTTCTGCTATAACCTAGCCTACCTAACATGCAGGTGACGGATTTCAACAGCCCATAACGCACTCATTTAGAAAGTAATTTAAGTTGCAAATGAGACATAGCAGTTTAACGTTTCGTATAATAGGGGAATTACAATTAAATGGCGCTAATGTGTTTTCAGATACCTTAAAGAGAACATCTATAGTGAGTGAGTTATTGATCGAGGTGCATCACGAGGTTCTCAAGCCTGTTAGTGATTCTGAAGAACTCAACAGACCGCAGCTATGTAGGCTACTTTTGCAACAGTTGCTTCGTTTCAACACATTTTAAATATGATAGGAAATGTCTCTTTAAAATCTTTTTTTCTCTCTCTCTTTCTCTCTCGCTGTAGATTGTTTCCCTCCCCTTGTTAATTTGCATAGCCAATAGTTCTTCTGCGCGCTTTCGGATTGTTACTGGGCAGACTTTGTTTGAGAAGTTCACCTTCTAAAGCCCAGAGAAACCTAATCTATTTTACCGATCACCTAATGAATGATGCTGCTTCACAGAGTCTGCCGCACGCAGATGCCATGAATACATTAATACAAATCTACAGCATTTACAGCAATACAATCCGAGGGATGCTTTGAGATCTACCCATAGATCTATCAGATCTATATTCCATCTGATAACAATTCATGCAGGGCAAATAAAGCAATACAATTTAAATAATATATAGCCTAGGTCACAATTTTCAAAAGTTAATCAGCCCATAAGTTTCTATTTTTTATAACAGTAGACTTTAGCTTATTACCTGATCAAACGCAAATAGGCTATTATAAATCTAAATGAACAGAGCAAGCAAACATGATGCATATCAGCAACAGCATCAAATGTAGGTATAATTATGCAAGTCCAGTGACTTGAATGCTGAAACATGTAGTCATTTCATTTCCTTCTTAAAACATCCGCGTTCCTGATGTAAACTGCAGGGTTGCCCACAAGCACCCGACACGTGAAATTTCAGTAATGCAGGACATCATGAGTGGGTCTCATCGTTCCAAATGCCGCATTAATTGATTCAAACAATGAGGGCTACGAGACATTATAACATCAAAGATGCATCCTTTTTTATTGAAACAATATAAAGCTTTCTTTTTCTATCGCACTGAGTGGTTATCATTCAAATGTTCTTTAATAAAACAATAAGACGTTACTCAAATTATCCGCATTAGAAAGCTTTAGATAAAAAAACGTTTTGTTTAAAAAACATGAAATATTTGTCTTATTACCATGAAATATACATACATGTAGCCTACATTTAGATATTGTAAGTGTGCAACGTTTTGACTCATAAAGTGGTGATAAATCAACGCTTATACTTTGCTTTGAACTCATTTAAGACATTCAAACAGGCATTTATATTCAAATACGATATTTGATTCAAACATGCCTGTCTCTGTTGTTCACGCCTCTATATTCTAACCTGACCATGCTGTTTTTTCGCGGAATAATGACGTCACTCAAATGCTTCTCTACTGGGCTAAGCAGTTCATGCTATTTCCCGGATGCCTGCAATTAACGCGATATCCGTGAAGACACACCCAGAGAAAGTTTGCTAAACCATCCAAATATCATAGCTGATTAAACATTAAGTTTTTCACACATTAACTTGGGTGTTTTCTTCCATGGAAACTCAAAGAGCTTAATGTTTGAGTCTCCATAAATGAAGCAAGCATGTAAGAAATTAATTTTAGGACAGAAATATTTGCTTATTTACAGTGGTCTTTTCATTTAAACTTATAAGATAGCTCATGAATTTCAGCAATAATCTACTGCACTGTACAAACACTTCCTTGATGTGAAACTATTGTTGAAAAAAAAAAAAGCCACAAATACTAAGAAATTATTCTAGTTTACTAAACACATTTTTCTAGAAGAATATGTTAGCAAAACTGAATAATTAACAAAAGCTATTTAAATGTATATTTCAGAGGAGAAATCTTCCTGTAAACATGTTTAAACATGTTTGTTTTTTTATTATCAAACACAAAATATTAAAACATAATCATGCTTACTAATGTTACAAATATAATTTTGGACTTTTGTATTGCACTACATTATTTACCAAATCATCCATAATCAGTTTTATTTAATTGCATTTTAAATTACAAACATTTCTTTATTTAGAATATTGTTTAATTCACAATTAATTATATTTAATTGAGCAATTAAACTAGAGAGAGAACAATAATCAATAATCACAATTTTTAAGACTACATATATTATCAAATTCCTGTAACATTCTCCAAACAAAATACATTTATTTCCAGTAGAATCAAGTTTTTGAATAAACAGGTGGCCGCACCCAGCAGGCTTCTAACTGAAGTACATGCATTTAAAAAAATCACTAAGCAGAAATTGTCTTTACAATAATAGCAAATTACAATTGAATTCTTAGTCAAAAGGCAAGAGAGGAGAATAACAAAATAACAGATTTCTCACAGTTATAATGTCATGCTTGAGCAACAGCAGATGTCCTTACTGAATGAAAACATAAGCACTTAGCCATCCATCACAAAGAGAATATTTGATATGCTTCATTAATTGACATAGTTTACAATTATTGTAAATGACAACTGGTTGAAACTGTCATAGACAAATAACAAACAAAAACAAAAGGAGTGAATATCTTCATCTTTGGAGACAAAAAAGTACACAATTTACACAGAACCGAATTAAATTATATATTTTTTAAAACAAACTATATGAGGACAAATATATCTATTTAATTGTCTACACTAGTCATTAATTTATCTTAATTCAAAATGCACAAGCACATGAAACTTGCATTCAGATACATTCAAATATTAATTCATTTAAAAAAAGTATTACTTATGGTTTTAAATGTTCTGAGGGGGGGAAATGAAAGGAGAGATATAATTATTATAGATTAGTTCTTTTTAATCACCAATTAATTTACATATAGTTTTAGACTTAAATGAACTGTATTGACCTGTAAAACATGAAATGTTTTATATTACACATTTATTGGGATGAGACAAATTCTTTACAACTCTCTTATTAAAAAGACAGGTCAGACAAACAAAGTCTTATTGTTGGACACCTGGAAATGTCTTTGTTTAGCCATGCAAATAAAGGTAAAAAGTGTCCAAAGGTGAAAGAGATGCAGAGGATTTAAGCATTGTTGACATGCTGGTGAGGACGTTGTAACACTGCTTCTCAATATTATCTTATTTACTAGCACAAACCCACAACAGGTGCATCAGATCTGAGGAAATAACTGTACTGAGCATAATCAAGTATAGCAGAAGTCACAAAATAGCATCAGGCTTATCTCCTAATTGAAAAAAAAAGAGACTTTCTTTGCTTTACTTAAAAAATGACTGGAGGAATCTATGTTATTTTTACCCCATCATCATTACAGACATCAAACGCCAACCTGGACAATGTGTTGACAGACATTTTCTTCAGACATAGTCTGTCTAGTCCAAAATGACAATTCAGATCCCTGCCAGCAGCACCTGACCGGCCGACCCCAGAATCCTCATATAAACACGATAGACATCTGTCAAAATGGGGGCTCAGCGTGCATTAAAACGCTGCATCTCACAAGTAAATATTACTGTGTCCAATATACCTCTAACAGGTAATGTCTTTTCCTTGTAACACACAGCACATTTAATATTGGACAGCAGAGCCACTGCTGTCTTCCTCTCCTCTGTGCCTCTCATATCACAAGCCCTTGAGTTTGTCACTCACGCAACAGCTGCTGGCTGATACTTTACCATTCCAGTGCCCATTTTTTCTTTCTCCCTTCAAGCAAAGAACCCACAAAGAGAAACAAAAGCCTTGTTGGAGAATGCAAGGACATTTCGGGGGCAGGTTATGTCCCTCAAGTATTTGTCAGCACAAAAAAGGCCATTCCGACTTTGCATGGCTGACTCTTCCATTACTGGGAAAACATCCTGAGAAGTTCCACCTGGGAGCAAAGCATACTTCAGCTTTGTCAACAATGTAGCAGTCGAGATCAAACACCCTTTGAGCAGAAACACTCTATCTTGAAACCAACTTGAAACTAAATGAAATTTTGTGTTGTGCACAGACCTTTTCTATCAGCTAAAAACCACCTGCAAGCAAACTAGATTTCCTAATCCAAATGCAAGCCAAACACTTTCACTTTGCAGTTCTGTTAAGGTTCCTGTCATGTTCTCCTGTGATCCCACACTCACACCTGCACTGTACGCACAAGGTATGGCATCTTGAGGTGGGTTTGCACCTCGGTTGCTCTAGTCACCTATTTGTGTTCTTGGATAAGGACCTGTGGGTCCCCAGCAAAATCAGGTGGGGTTAAAGCATAGATGTGAGAGAGATCGTCTGCAAATTCTCACGTTCAACATGCTTCAGGTGTCACCTCATTTAGGGTGTTCTCAGTAATAGCATATATAACAAAAAAAAAAAAACCTTCAGAACAATAAATTAATACTTTAAATTAAAAACAAGTTAGCGTACCTAAAAATAAATAAAAAATGAACAGTTCTGTCATTATTTACTCACCCTAATATCATTCCAAACCCGTTTGGAGGAAATTCTTCTGAGTAACACAAAAGAAGATATTCCGAAGACGTTGCTGATCGCTCTTTTCCATGCAATTACAATGAATGGGGGACTGACCATTTTAAGCTTCAAAAAGAACACAAAACCTAAGCACCATATAAAAGTGGTCCAAGTGTTCTGGAGTTTTATGATAGCTCTGTGTGAGAAACAGACAAAAATATATATGATATTATACATTTATCATTTTAATGGTGTTAATGAGAGAGGTAGCGATGTTCGATTGATGAATAAATGATTCTTTTAAATGCAATCTTTGCAATGAATCATTTGATTTGTTCATAAAACTAGTTCAACTCACTGACCCACTGATTCGGTTGCAACAGATAACAGTTTACTTGAGGGAAGATTATCAGTGAATAATGGCTTATATTTTTATCTGTTGATCACAAAAACTTTTTGTAATGTCATGCGCAAATCATATGGACTGCTTTTTGGAGCCTTCAAGTGACTGTTTTAGTTCAACGGAGGTAAAAAAAACGATACAGGTGAATAAATGATGGCATCATTTTCATTTTTGCGTGAACTACTCCTTTATTACCACTGAAAGATCTTAAAGGTTCAATGATAGGCCCCCATTCAGGGCTCCCCATCAGCAAGGGGCATTACCCATCAAATAGCCCTCCATCACGATTACCCTACCACACATGAATTCAGAGCATAGCACTTAAGTCAGGCTGCAATAATCTGATCCTTTTGGGAAATTCTAGTGTCAGGTGTAATTTACGATCCGTATCTTTCAAGTTCCCCCTGCCCTGCTGCTGGCGTCAAACCCCGGGAGCCACCGTGTATGCGTTTGAAACATGTGTCGCTTACTATCTCGCTCGCTGAAGCACACAAAGGTAAAGGGAAGCTTAACATCCTGGGAAAATCTCAAACTGAGTGAAATTACCTTGATCCAAAGATTCCTGCCGCATACCAGCTCGATGAACCCATAACACCACCACCACAGTAAAACAGCTGAGAGAGATAAAGGGCTGTACAGAGAACGATAGAGTAAAGTAAAAGAGAAAAGAAAAGAATGAAATACTGAAATAAAAATGCAAAGCTGACTACAAACTTTTCAAGCTTTGCAAATCTTTTCAAGTATTGTGAACCACATTCTAGACCGGGTCCCCCAATACAGGAGCCATGAAGTGAAATGGTGATCCAGCAGCACCTCCCCACAGGACAGGCCCGTGATTCTGTTTGGGTTTATTTAAGGAGTGTGGAGGTTGTTTTGGCTGGGATGCTATTGTGTGAACAATACTAGAGGGAACAATTCAGGGATTTGTGGAATTGCAGATTTAAATATCAGACACAACAGACACAGTACTGTCGGATGTTGCATTCTTTTAAGTTGGGGGAGTCTGAATATTCTGCGTTTCAATTATGCATTCTGGGCTTTATGATACTGGTTCACTGTACTATACTGTACAATACTGTTCACGCCTTATTAACCTACAATGAACCAGAGTTCTCGACACGCTTCTGAGGTGAACAGAAGACTTTATGAGAGGTTCTATGCCTCCATTTCCTAAAACTAAAGATAAATCTGGACTGCTGAAGGTGTAATCAGTCCAAGAAATGATCTGCATGTAAAAGAGAGGAGAAAATAGAAATAATTAGAGAACATGTTTAAAATAACATAAACTTATGAAAAGAAAGAGTATATGCATATGCGGAGAGTGAACTCCAGGAGATGCGCTTCCTCTTTAAAAACACATTTAAATAGAATGTAATGAAACCGTTTCAAAGCCGGCTCTGGTTTCAAGTTACGTGTCGCATAGCAACAACCTACACATCCCAGGATAAATGTTTCTGCAAAATCATGTTATTAAAGTGGCTATGTTCACAAACCGCTATAATTTGAACATAAAAGACATTTAAATAGAATGTAATGAAACCTTTCAAAGCCGGCTCTGGTTTCAAGTTACGTGTCGCATCACTTTTAGAAAAACGTTTATTATATATCACCAAACTCCCAGCCGAAATTCAACCAGATTCGGGCCAAAACCAATTTGCTATCTGGGTAGAAAGCGCACAAAGAGTGCTACCTTTATAATCACTAAAAAGCTGTCACTCACCTCAATTCATTGCGATCACACAAAGTTCCGCTATAATCAATGAATCTGACTGCACATTGAATCTCTTATTTAACACAAGGTCTACACTTTGTTTGTTATAAGTTAACTGGTTACACTTTGTTTTGATAGTCCACTTTAGACATTCTACTAACAATAAGTAACTTTTCAACTACATAATTAGAGTGATCTAACTCCCATTAGAGTATTAGTAGGCTGTAGTAGACTGTTAGGTTAGGGTTAGGAGAATAAGTTGACTTGTAGTTGCCAAGTTACTTATAGTCAGTAGAAAGTCTGCAGATAATAAGCAGATAGTTTACTAATACTCTAATGACAGTTCGTTGACATGTAGCTGCAAAGTTACTTATAGTAAGTAGAATGTCTAAAGTGGACTACAGAAATAAAGTGTTAACAGTCAACTTATAACGAGAGGATTTGCTAGAATCTGGCCTTTGTGCCTTCTGACTTAGGCACGTCTGATTGGCCATACGTTCAAGAAATCAAAAGATATGTTTGTGATTGGCTACATTGCTCAATGCTGCAAAACACTTTTTTTTTAAACCTTTGATGCTCTCAAGAGAGCAAACACCAAATCTGTTTCACCAATATGCTATAATTACAAAGAAAAGTGATCCTAGACCAGCAGTTATGGGCAGCTTTTCACGCAAGTCCGTGGCCAGAGAAAGGCTAATCCTTGCCCAGCCTCACACACTCCGCTTAATCAGACCATCTTAGAGTAAAAACTTTGAACCTGCACTGTCTTGCACATGTACCCATGAACACATTTTTCTAAAAATGCATCCATAGTGTCCAAGTCTTATGATATTGGTACAGAATGTATTATATGGCAAGCACTGAGGCTTCCAAGATTTATTTTTATTTAAAATGCACACTAATAAAAGATTAAACATTAAATCTATTTAGTCAGACTATGGTAGACATTCATTAGGCAACCTCCTGCATATTATTTAAAGTTGACAGCACACATGTGCCCATCTGCTAGACTTCAAAAATGTGTCATGGATAATTTTCCACTGAACAGAATGAAAATGATCTAAAAAAAAAAACAAAAAAAAACTGAGAGCGAGTCAAACTGGGTTTTCAAGTCATTTAGAGAAATGCAAGTTTCTCTAGCAGAATGCACCTGTTCGCCGAGTGCCACTTATCTGAATTTATCTGCTCTATCATGACCTCAACATCTTGCTCCTGCAAGACAAAATGTGTGACTCCATTTGTAAGCAATAAATATCTTCTTATATATTCTCCCATTGTGGCGACCGGTGAGAATCTTGTGCTTAAAATTAGCACAACACACACAGACATAAACACACTGAAATGTCTGAAAGCAGGACCGCAGGGCATAACTTTATCAGATCTGAGTGGTTCTATTCTGGCCTTAAACTGTTTGTTGTGTTTGGAGTGATTCCAAGTCATTTTAGATATTTATCAAATGATACCTCTATTCAAAGGGATTCGGCTCTTAATTTCCCCTTTCCGTTTCCTGAAAACATTCCCTATGTGTTGCTGAAAGCAGACGCCGATGTAGAGTGTGCTCACACCTGCTTACATTTCATAAAACTGGCTCTTCATAACTGAAATATATGTCAAATATAACATTCACCTTAACCATCAGGCTCCACAATAGAAAATCAATAAAATGTACATAAAATAATACAATTAAAGAGAATGTTAAAAAAAGACATTTACTGTTTATTGTATTATATTCCATAAAGAAGAACGTTTACAGTTTCAGAATTTATTTCAGAGGAAATCCTAAGGGTTTCCCTATGGGAAACTCAATAAAATCCCGATTTGTTACAAAAACACACGTGTATTTTTCCATTCAGAGCTACCTGCATGGTGGCATTATTATACACATAATGACCTTTTAATTTAATTTACTAGAGTAAATATAGGGATATACAGAGTGTATACAATCACGCGTCACTGCATGCTCATGCAACAAAAGAAGCACTTTCATTCACTATGTTTTTGTATATTTTGAGCATCTAGAGAACCCTGACCCACAAAATATAGTAAGAAATTACTAGTAAATTTCACAAAGAAATGGCAAGTAACACATTGAATTAAACATGACATTTTGAAGAAACACTGAATTTGTATTTTCTTGTAAAACCTACTCTAATAATCTCTCTTTCAACACCTTTGAAAAGTAATTTTTACAGTGAAATGCCTACGAGCAACCAACAATACAGCAACTTGGCGACCTCTTTTCTTCTCATACATGTTCTATATCAGCTTGGAACGTTTTTACTATATATTTACAATCATGTGTCAGGGCATGGTCATGTAACAAAACACCTGAATATTTCATGTCTTATTTTATATACTGTGTGTTAATAGATTCATCCCAAACTTTGTCACAGCAACAGAATCCGCATTATGCTGGTTTTAAAGGGTTTTCAAAATCATGTTAAATTTTATTCTGAAACTCCGACTGATAAAAATACACTGAAAACAACTCGATCCCTGTTTTTTCCCCATTTCTCTGCACATGGCCATGCTTACAGACATGCTTGGATAAAGCAGCAGAGGTAGACTCATTCTTAACTTTCTGCCCTGCTCCTGTCTACATTTAGGGTAGAGAAAGCCATTCGTGATCCATTACCTCAGGAATTCCTCCACATAGTTGAAGAGCCAGTCCACATCACAGGCCGGCACTCACCTTTCAATCACTCCTCTGCCCTAATCACGTTAGCTCGTTCATAATCGCATTGCAATTACTGACAGGAGTGTGACCCTTGCTTTCTGCACTCCCAATCTAATACATGTGTTTCGCCAAAGACAGAGGGATGCTTTGTGTCAGAGAAACAGGGGGAAATGAGGGGGAAAAGGAAAGAAAACAACACTGACATGCTGTGTCATGCAAAGGCTATAAAAAGGGATGCAGCCTTTTTCCTGAATCATTCCGGAGTCGAGAGCACTATTTTTAGCGAGGCAGGGGAGTGTAAACAGCGCCCGTGGCTGGAACCAGACCTGAAATCTTCTCCCTAACAAGGGCTTCAGGAGTCCGAAGCCCCCATTTCTTACATCTTCCCCCTTCCTTTCTCTCATTCTCTCTCTTTCTTCCTTTCACCCCCACCCCCTTCATCTCTCTGCCTGTCTCTCCAGGAAGGTAATCTCCATTACCCTCCCTCCATGCTGATTCAGGATTCAGAACTGTCCACTTCAATCTAGGGCTGTGAATGCTAAGAGGCCATTCAATGTGAGAAGAGAAACTCTGCTGGGGACGTGGGATGGAAATGCCTCGCTCCCCCCGTTAATTTCTCTAGGGCTCGACTTCCACTCTCCAGAGCTTCCCAGCATGTCAAGGGTCAGCCCCCCCCCCCCAGACCTCCTGACTGATGGGTCAACCCCCCCTGACTTCCACAGAGCTCTCCATGAGAATGCCAGAAAAAGAGAATGGACAACAAGCTTCTAATGAACTGGGGAGGGACCAAACTGGACCCCAGTGCTTGGCCATAAAAGATGCCTTGGAGAGACCAAAAGACCTTTAAAGCGATGTCCCCATCCACACCGCTTAGCTTGAGCAGTTCAGGAAGTTTGCCGACAGTGAATAGAAGCAGTTATGAACAGACGAGCCATGGAGAAAGGCAGTGAGGTGACAGCAGTAAAGCTACCTCTGAATTCCTACGCAGGGCCTGGGAGCATGGGAACGCATTATGGGCTACGGCGGTCATGCCACCAGAGCTTGAATCGGTCGCCCTTAGACAAGCCTTCATCTGCACAATAGTAGAATTGAGTCTGGGGTCCATAAATGAGGTCAAATGGCGTGGTTCTTTAAACTCCTGTCACATGCTCCATCAAAACCATCATCTAGGTAATGTTGTTACATGTATCCAATTAGTGAAATGGAAACAGGGATAGTTACATCCCTGAGCTGACCCTTGGAGAAGCACGTAGACAAACAAGCACACAAAGTTTTGGTAAGCTTCAAAGGGTGCCTAAATTCTTAATTGCATTAATAGGCTTTTAACTCTTTCCCAGCGTTTTTGGGAAAAAAAGTTGCCAGTCACCGGTAGCATTTTTGATCATTTTCACAAAAGTTTCATGGCCCCCCCAAATATTTTGTTGTATGAATATCTGAACATATCAAATGAAAGAACAGACCTTCTGCTTTAAAAAAAAAAAAAGGGTTTTCAGAACGATGATCAAAATATAGTTGGAGTAGATCGAGTCGATCAACACCCTAAAGCTTCACAGTCCTCGTCCTTGGTCAACATTTCATTCAGTAACATTAGGCTGTTTTGATTTATAATTTATATGCTGTTAAATGTAGATGATCGCGTTATTTTACATATGCTTAAATATGATATCACTGGTTTCTGCATCTTCTTCGCCTGTGTTTTGATCAGGATATTCAGTACTCTTTCATAAGATGCCTAATAGCGCCCCCTACTGTATAACAGTGAAAACAAGGAAAGCCAGAAATTTCCGTCAATGGCGGGGAAAGAGTTAAAGAATGTTTTCAGTATTTTTTTGTCCACACAATGCAATTCAGTGGGGTCCAATGTAGTTTTTATTTGTGTTTCACAGAGAGAGAAAAAATCAGACACATTTGGAGCGATATGAGGGTGAATAAATGATGACAGGATAAAAATTTTTAAGGACTCAAACAAATAGTGTATAAACCACATCCTAGGATGGTATCAGAAGGGCAATGTTTGTGGTAGCCGCAAGCATGTAGACCATCTTCATTGCCAAGCCGTAATTATACCCAATAACACCTTTAACACAAGCAGGCTGTTGTTGCCGTCTCTCAGGGTGTGAGGTCAAGCATTTCCTATGTCTATGAATGGTCGCCATCATTGGAATTGTCCTGCTGTGGCTGATGCCCTCCCCTCCACCATTCATTGAAGAGTCATATAAAGTTCGGCATCTCTTTTCCCCTCCCTTCTTCTCGCTTTAATAGACCCACGCTTGCGTATACAGTACATGCCATTCATTGAACTTTGAGTGGAGCTCCAAAACAGAAATAAAAGTGCAGGCACATGAGTGTTTCTCAGCTTGACCTTGAACCACAAAAATTAAAAAATTCACCTCACATGCATTTCTGTTGTCGAGGAACCTAAACCTAAAAAACGTCAAATAAGAAACTCACAATGGGTCTGCTTAAAGGGACAGTTCACCCCAAAATTAAATAATTTACTCACCCTCATGTCATTCCAAACCTGTATGACTTTCTTTATTCTGTGGAGCATGAAAGAATATATTTTTTAAAATATTAAAATATTTTTGACCATACAATGAAAGTCAATGAAAGTCCATTGTTGTGTCATGGATGCACTACTTTCATCGTATGGACAAAAAACTGCTCTTCAAAATATCTTTGAGGGTGAGTAAACGATGAGAGAATTTCCGTTTTTGGGTGAACTTTCCCTTTAATCCTTGATGTCGTCAAACTCCCACCCCCCTTTTCCCACTTCAAGAACATGAGTGACTAGTTGAAACTGTGGTGTCAGGCATGGTGGGCTGGGGGAGTGTGAATCAGTAGTGTACCAACAGGTTTGGCTCCCACACCCTGTAGGAAAATAAATACTCCATAATGACTGCTTATTAAAACATGAAACGTGGGTATGACCGAAAGTGTGCATTCCATAGGAAATCCATAACAAGCAAATACATGTTCTCTCATCAGCCGTGACATTTCAAACACACGGGGGAGAGATTAACTACATATTTACAGTAGGTCAGTGACCGCAATGAAAGATGGCAGAGTAAAAATGTCACTCCGAGCAAATTACCAGATTGTCATCTTCCTCGCCGGTCTGCACGTAAACTATAACCTGCATCTGATTAATTGAAAAGCATAATATTAATAATAAGAAAGAATTGCAGACGGAAGACACAAACAAGGACCAACAAGGACCAATAAAGAGACCATCAATGTCACAATGACAAACATATCTTGTGCTAAGATGCATTTTTTTAAATAAGCCTGATAAAAACAAATATGTAATTTAAAAGCATTCCACCAATGGTATACTCTAAGACAGCAGTGTTCATCTTTCTTTCAGGAAAGAAGAAAAGGCTTGTTAGCCCCCCTTGATAACCCCCTACACACACACACACACACACACACACACACACACTCGCCCACCCACTCACTGCTCAGACTCTGTCCAGGGCCCTGCAGTCTGCTGCGATATAGATTAGGTTTCAGCTCTGAACTTGCATTAGTGTTGCCAGAATGACAAGGGTGGAAATTTCGAAGAAAAGAAAGGACAAGAGGTAAAAAAAAAAAAAAAAACAGGAAGAAAGGGGTGTTTTAAATGCTGAGTAGAGGAGTTCGGTTATTATTGGAAAAAATCTAAGAGGTCATTCATGAGCCTGAGCCAAGCTATGAGGAAACTGCTCTCGTGTCTCAAACAGTTGGGGGATCTGGCCAAGTCCTACTTCAGCTGTTGTTCCAGGCCTTGCATTTATCACAGAGGCATTTCCCCCAGAAATCGAGAGACTCTCAGAGGCCAGGCAATTTGTCCCATGTCCTCTAAACCTCCAAAATTGCATAAAAAAGGACATTGTGTTGGAATTCCACTGTTTAAAACACCTAACAACAACAACCATAAAGCAAGACGAACAATGTGACAACACCTTTGTACCAAATCAACATCCTGAAGCAGATCATGTGAAAACTTTACCTTTGGTGGAGTGAACCCTCAAGCTATTTCACATACTTTTTCCTGCCCCGCCTCCCTAATTCCTCACCTTTAAAAAAAAGACTTTTGAGAGTGGGGGAGCTCTGTATTTGACATTTGAGGGGTTAATGATTATTAGAACAAAAAAAAAAAGTCTTTCCAGGTTTCTGCCATCTGTCAGTTTTATGGACAGCCAAGAAGGAAATTGGGTCTTTGGGTTGTTTGGCCCTAGAATAATGAGCCACTGAAAATGATTGTTATAGATGACCCCTTAGCGCCGTCCTCATATGGATCAAATCCAGCTGCAATCGGCAAGCTTCAAACAATCAAGGATAAATCAATTGGATGTTATGGGGAGAGGGAGAGAGCTGGGAGCAAGGTAATGACATCCGCTGTGCTACGGAATGGAGGTGCTGGGAACGCTTTCCCGAGCCTTGTGTCGGCAACAAGGTTTTAAGCTACCTCGGCTGCCTGCACACGATTACCAGGGGAGCTGCTCGGCCCCCTTTCAACACAAGAGACTTGAGGAGTATGTATGTTTTGTGCCGTATGAGGATGTTCCTCAGACAAAGCAGCAGATAACATGGTGGGAAGCAAGTCTTGTAAGACAAATTCCATGAGGAGTTATAATGTATAGCATGCACAACAAATTTGCATGCACGGCACCAAAGGTGCATTTTATGTATGATGGAAAGTTACAAATAAAATACTCCTTGTCCTTGTCGTGTGTGGCATGGTTCAACTATAATTGCTGTAAAATAATAAAAGATACGGTTATGACACACATCACACAGTATAGATTCTATTGGAATTTAATCAGCTTAGCCTGAAGCGCTGTTGCAAATCAATCCCGAGATGTTCAGATATAGATTTCAATTCATCCTCATGAAATCATTTGCAATAAGATCGACATGTGCATTCATTCCAAAGCCATTGAATGAGCATGCCAAATACCACAGTCATGCTTTGGGAATTCTAGCAACCACCTTAAAAATATTTAGCTTCATTTAGACACTTGTTTTACTTCATGCTAGCTGTACATACATGCCCTGCAAGTACTGTCCGAAACTATTTATAGCCGCTGTGATGTTCTGCTGTATGTCAACACTTGTGACAACAGATGTTGCTGAGTGAAAGTGAAAGCTCATGGCCAGAGTTTTAAGTGACATCTGTGAGCCCTCCTGCTACATCATGCTAACACAGAGGCCCTTTGCCCTCGGACAGGAAGTGCGGGCTGCAGCCGCTGCATAGCGGGCGCTTCTCACAGCAGCCTGAGTTATGATGTGCCACCATCATCTGCCGTGTCCCAACAGCTGCCGGGACAGTTGTTGAGCAGTGGTGTTGTTGGCTATAACACAATTAAAATGGCCGGTAGGGCTCACTTTTCTGAAAGTTTGTGTGCAGGATTTAGCAAACCAGTTTTGGAGGTTTTGATGTTTACGACGTGATTTTTTTTACACACACAATAGCATTAATGACAACAGAACTAATGTGAAGATTAGGCAGTAGGAAAGCTCTGCATCTGCCAAAGTCTTTTAGAGTACAGTCGAAAAGACCTTCACCCATTCCCGCCTCATTTCTCCTATCCAGCAGGAACTGGGGACAGAAGGAAAAGGGAGAAAGGGAGGTGGGCTGTGGAGGGGGCTGCTTAGCACAAAGAAGAAGCCTGGATTAAGTCATGAGCAGCAAACGACATAGGTTGGATTTTTAACGGGTGAGATCACATCCTCTTCCCTCAGTGGCTGAGAGACTCATCCTCAGTCGGACAGCCGAGTGTTCGGCATGCCAAACGGGACATCCATTACTGGGACAGCAGCATGCGCTAGCGCACATACATTAGAACGTGCATTCACACATTAAAGTTAGCTACAGATTCAAATGCAAATTATCATGCAAAACATATAGAGTAGACTTCACACGCCACAAAGTTGCAATATATAGGAAATGCAGACATACTGTACAGCCATCAGTCAAATCTACAACACATGCGCACGCCGGAACAGTCGGCACAAAGGGACAAGCAAGCAGAGTGTGTCTGAGCATGTGTGCGGGTAAGTAGCATGGGAGGGCCGCAAGGTTACATAACTGTGCTACAGCGGGGCCCCCTTGTTCTCTCCCATATGGGGGCACCAAAGGTTTTGCGAGACCCTAGTGTGGAGGGAGCTAGCACAAGCATTTGTTACAGCACTAGGAGAGACTATACATTTGATGTAAAACCAGATGGCAGATTTGTAGTCACAGTTCAGACCTTTGAAAGGCACAAAGCTCACGCCGCGCTTCCAAAACCAGTTTGGAAGTAGATCAGTTCAGCGCTCAAATTGACAAATGGAGGTGCTCGTTAACACCATACGAAGCTCCAGGTTAAAACGCTCCCTCCCTGCTGTAGTCGGAACTAACCTTGACCCTCCGACAGAGGAAAGAGGAGTAGAGAGGATACGGCGCTTGAGATGGTGCACAGATGGAGATATTCTCTGCTTATGGTCTCGACACTATAAGGAAATCTAAGACAAGGGGAGAGGAAGAGAGAGAGAAGTAGAAAAAACGACCTCGGAGTGTTGTGGGAATTTTCCTCCCTTCCTAAAATATTTCCTGTATGTCTTCGGCCGGGTTGCCTGTTTTTTACCCCCCCCCCCCCTCCAATTCTTTCTCTCCGCAGACTGCCTTTCACTTTGGGGGGCCCTCAGACCCCCTCAGCCGAGCGGGGAGCTTTCAGGGTACCCTGATGGATGCTAATGGGGGACTCTTTCAGATCATTTTACAGGGCTGGGCTTTGATCCGCCGACTGGCTTGCTCTCCACAGGCTGGATATCCAGAGAACATGCAAATCCCCCCCTTACACACACACACACAAAAACACCTGTGAAAAAACTCCAAGAGCATGAGGGAAGAAAAGAAGAGCTGGCAGAAGAAAGACGAAAGTTCACGGACACGAAAGAAAAGAATGAGAATGAGACTCAGAAAAGACAAAGGAAAGAGCGGAGGGAGAGTATGTCAAAAAGGCAGGGACTGAGAAAGAAAAAGAGAGTGAGTGAGAGAGAGGGGGAGAGAGAGACGCTTTAGGGGGGAGGGGGGTGGTCAGAGCCTGAGGCGGATGTATCTGCGCTGTTGAGAATTAGGAAGGAAGAACTGGAAAAGAAAGTCCGGTGAGGGAACCTTGTCAGTAGCACGCAGCAGCCACACTTTGAATGGTGGTTAAGTGTGGGGACAGCTGGAGGCAGTTGATTGGCTAAGAGGCTATGGAACTCGTGCTTCCTGTGGCCAGCTGCTATGCCCATGGCCCCAAGTGACAAGGGTTATAATTGATTACTATCTGGCAGTTCAGCAGAGTGTATAGAGTGCATAGAGCCGCTGAAGTACAGTACAGCTGGCTACACAGTAAAATGAAAGAAAAGTTTTTTTATCCTCGCTCTCTCTCACTCAATCTTTCTCCTTTAGACCACTGTAGGCACGGCATAGCACATGGTCTGACACCATCTAGCTATCTAAACCTGTCTTCTGTCTTGTCCTTTTTCTGCAGTCGAAGCTTCAGAAACCCATTCTGTATCCATCTTGAGAAGGAAATGGGCCCGCACGTGAAAGCAGACCCCTCAAAATACCTGACTTCAAAGCTATACATTTAGGTGTGCGGATTGCTTGCAGACATTGCACGCCAAACTAGAGCTGTTCCCCCACGTTGCTGGAGACCTTCCTGTGAGCCATGAGCTCAACCCTGTGAGCTCCATATTGGGAGGAAAGACATAAAGGGCTCTTGTGCGCCAGTGCCCGGCTCAGGTCCTAATTCACTTTATTAGTTTCATTGCTTTATTAGATTCCATGCAAAGGGAAAGAGGGAGAAGAAATTATGTACGTTTCTGAAATAAGAAGGATATTTTTGTAGCCTTTTGGAAACAGAAAGCTGAGCCTGATCCAAGCCTCCTGGAAGTCTGGGGTCAGATTGAGCTGCAATGCTTCAAAAAGGGAAGATAAGTATTTTCTATGGCTCTCAACCTTTTCTTTCTCCTCCTCCTCCTCCTCCTCCTCCTCTCCACCCCTTTTAGGTTTAAGTCTATGATGTAATGTTTTGGGGTTCTTTAAAGGAAGGAAGGATGAAGGCTTCTCTCTTCAGCACCTCTTTGTACTAATGGAAAGCCCTCCTCAGGACACATCCGCCCCTATGCCCTCATAGCATCCAGGGGGCAGGAAACCGCTCCGGCCAGATGAAAAAGAGGAAGTGTGAGAGGAGAATCCTTGCTGGACACGATCCACTCCGACGGAGCCTTCTCACTGTAACAGAGCCTGAATGGAGATGGGAAGAACTCTGGAGTCTGTCCATTAAACGCAGCAGACAGTGTTACCCGTTGTGTCACAGACATACTTGTTTCTTGTGCACTGAGCTTAGGTAATTTCTTTGGTTCTAGCCTCTTTACAAGAAACAAGAATGAGCAATTCAACAATGCATACAGCTAAAAGGTGCATGTGGTGTCACTTTCTGTGTTTCTTTATGACTACGGGTGACAGGATGGAGAATGTTCACCTCAGTGGAAACAAATTCTGAGTCACCTCTTTGAAACTGCGCTATGAGTAGCAGTTTCACACCCCTAAATCAAACTTCTCAATGGCCCAAACTTACAAAAAAATTTTTTTCTAAAAAATACTTTTAGAAATTTCAAGGTTCATCTTTCTAGAAAACAAAAATTATATTTGAAAAAAATCGTTTTGTTTGACAAGAGTACGAAAAACAATACAGACAATCTTTATGCAAAAACTGAAAAATGTATTGTTTTATAATTGTGTCCCCCACACTTTTGAGATCATATAGCATTGCCTAACTTTTCAAGTGCCACATTCATGAATATTAAAGAGTGAATAGTGAAAGAAAGGGAAAAGTCATCCTTGTGATTTGTTCCTAAATCCCATGCTCCATTTCCAAACAGTCTAATGACTGTACAGTGTGAACGGGCTGGAAAAAGTCCTTTCCTGGAAGAAAGCAGGGAGACGTAGCGAAGAGAGACTCATGATGACTACAGCATAAGCAGAAGCATCAAGACAGAGCCTCCACCTCGGCTTTGGGCCCAGACTCCCAGATGTGTGTCATCTTCTGGCTCCGACTGCAGCTGAAGGTAATTTTGCTGGAGAGGAACCAGGGAGGGAACACCCCGTTAAAGCTGAGCCCCACAGACACAGCAGACAGAGCAAAACTTCCTCCTTTCCTCAAAGACATTGTTGACACTGACTGGGACACTTCGTACCGGCAGAGGGAGAGGCACATGGATGGAGAGTTAGCGATGGATGATGTGATGACAACTGTGATCTCTCTTCAGACACCAACTCCTGTTCCCACACTACAATGGAAAGCAAGACCATTACTAACTTCTCAAAATGCTTTCAAATGTGACGTAAAAATGAGGGAAGGAATAAGGACAAAGTTGACTTCTTTACATGTAGTTTTGCAGCCCACTGTCACATGCTTCACTGCACTGCTTTACTGTAGTCGGTGCATTGTTATTTTGGTTTGTCTACGATTTTTCTTGTGAGTTATGGGCTTCTCTTGTGTCTGCTCTTAAGAGGCACCTAAAAATACCCAGTGAGGTAATGAGAAAGCCTCTGCACTATTTACATTTTGACGAGTTGGGCTTTCAGAACAGAGTCTGCTGAGAGAGGCGAATCTTTGAGATGACTGAGGGGGGAAATTGTGAAACGTTCTACATAGAATGGTACAGATGGCTGAGGCTGAGATAAAAGGGGCAGACATTAAGAAATGGAGAGAGGCCAAGGCAGAGCAGTCATTCGGTGAAACAGTCAAAAGGAAAGAAAAGAGAGAGCGAGAGAGGAAGGTGCGCAAGACAGGAAGACAGAGACAAACATGAGAGACAGAAGTCAAAAGAGACAGAGAGGATGAGAAAGACCATGGCCCTATATCTAAAAACTGAAAATATCCCCTCCTTTTCTGCTCTCGCTCATGAGTCCTGATATGCATGAGAACTGGAAAGCAGAAAGAAAGATGGTGGCTGCGCAGTCTATACCAGTGCTTCCCAACCTTCACTGTTGTATTTACCCCACGGCCCCATCAAAAAGGCTCAAATTCTGGTTTGATTTGAGAAATACAGAATCTGAGATGAAAAAGCAAGAATGCTGTACAGTTGTGAAGTGTTATAAATATATGTTATAAGTGTCATAAATCTACCTCTGTACAGAGTCTTTATATAAATATATATATATCTGCACATGTTCCACTACAACTCTCACTCACACAAATTGCAAAAACCTGAAACCCATATTATTTTCTCTCCTTAAAAATGAATTGTTATGAATTTTATAGCAAAATCAAGTGCTGGTCGGGAATCACTGGTCTTCTTTTTCATCTGTTTGAGAATCAACAGAAAAGAAATCGGAAAAACAAGTGGTAATGTCAAGTCACCATCATTTTTTATAGCCTTTTATACAATACAGATTGTTTGAAAGCAGCTTCACAATAATAAACAGGAAAAAAAACAATCAATGATGTAAACTTTACCAAATATGAGACAAATTTAAATTCTGCTGTAAAGCAGCTATAAAGAAAACAATAGTGTCAATATTTAGCTCAGTTCGGTGTTGATTCAGTTCTGTTCAATATCTGTGTACAGTTCATCAACTATGAAATGAGTTCAGTTCAGCCTGTACTGTACTGTTTATAATAGGCATTCCAATTCAACAACAGTATCAAAATCTATGAAGTGGACTGTGAATCGATGCCAGTGTACAATAAGTGCTCCATAAGAGTGTTGACATGGAAGGCCATAAACTGAGAAAAGAGAGCGAGGCCAGATGAAAGCGGGCAGGGAGTGATGAACTGAGACAGAGCCAGCGGAAAAGAGAACTGTTAGGGCTTTCAGGTCTCCATCCCTCCGGACCATGACGCTATCTGGAGATGAGCCTGTGTGATGGTCTCTCATTCCAGCCTAATGGCCAGAGGCCTCCAGATAATGAACAGGATGGACAGACTTCCAAGCCTCCCTGGGTGTGCAAATTTATGAATGATTGGGATCACGGCAGAGGCACGTGGAAGGAAGTACCATGTTTGTCCTCGTATGCCTGTCCTCCTTTCCCTTGTGACAGCGTCATTCAGTTCAGATTCAGATGAGCTCCTAATGTTTCACATTCATTGACACAACACACTTTCCTTTAAATTCCAACTGTGGGAATGCCAACAGCCAGGAACATGCTACTGAGGTCAAACAGAGTTAGATAAGGCAAAAATCGGAGTCATGGACTGGACTCTCTAGTCTAAACACAAAACCAAAAGAGAGAGAACAAGGACCAAATACGCTAAATTAAAATCGGCTTCCTATCAGGGCCTGCAAACGATCTTAACTGATTTTACTCAAAGCTGGAAACAATTTGCAGGGTCTTGGGTGAGTAAAGTAATAGTGTAATACGGGCCTGATTAAGCTATTAAAGAGCTAGAGAGTGGAGTTACGTTATGTTTGAATGGAAAGGGGCTGAACACAACGAAACATAGATAAGCGACTATTCATAAAGCATGTACTTGTACACATACATTGGCAGATGAGCCTTAACTTGACACGTTGCAATACCTCTAGCTACAGATGATTCACATTCGAAATCATGTCAATCACTCCTGCTCCCTCCCACCCTAAAAATAAGAAAAGAGGAGAAATGTTTGGGTCTTATCTGCAGGAAATAGCGTTTGATGAAATTACACTCCTGGGCCAGAGCTTGAAAGTGATGGCCGGGCCCCTGCACTCATTATCGTGTCCCCTGACGCGCGGCCTGCCCTTGATCCTCGGCCGGACCCCACCAGGAACGCGGAAGGTAGACTGCGGAGGGCCAACTGAGCTGGGTGGGCTCGCTGCTTGGCCCTCGCTCTGGGACATGTTCAACTATCACTGTGGTATGTTGGTATGTACGCTGGTGCTTCTGTGCCCGTTGAGGGACCACAGGCCTGTCCTCAATGCTGAACAATCGCCACCCTGCCCAGAGGAGCTCATCTCAGGGAGATGATAGCTAGATCCTGGCCGTATTTCTAACTAATTTCTAACTAAGAACTAATTTCTATACCCCATCCTTGACTTGACTTGTGTTGTGTTCTGTCATGTCACTGCAAATTCTTTTCTGATCTAACTATAGTTAAAATACTGGCGTTAGGGATGGGTGATACCATTATTTTCTTTTCAATCTGACACCAAGAACTATCAACTCTACTATCACTGCACTAAATGACTAAAGCTACAATATGTAAGATTTTTGTGATAAAATCTCCAAAAATCACTTGCACAGTGTGATATATTTCCTAACAATATCCCAAAAGTTCCCAAAGATTTTTATTTCAGAGAAATTCCCATTTTAAATAATGGCTCGTCCCTGTCGCCCTGTCCCACTTGTCGCCCGTCAATGACGTAATATATGCGTTATCCCTGGTTTCCGCTTGTACTGCCATAGTAACCATGGCGACAGATGTGGACAACCGCGTTACGACTAGCGGCATGCACACGCTGTTGTTGTTTCATTCAAACATTATGGACTATGGCAAGCAGACTTTGGGACAAAAGGAGAACTAAAACAAGGATCAATATCAGCGTGGCGTTTTCGAGATGCCGAGAGCTCCACGTCCATGACAAACTTCAACTTGACAGAGTCGTAGATATGCGCTCCTGCATGCACTTTATTAGACAGGTGAGCAAATGTACATAGAACAAATCAATGTTATATTGCTCAACATGATGAAATGTTAGAATATGATCAGTATGTTATTCTAATGTAGATCTAGCTTACTGCTAGTCTCATACAGATAAACTAACACCTAGAAAAACAATATAACTTTCAACATACTCAAATGCAGTTTAGTGTGATAATGTAGACCAAGTGAAACAGCGCTGCATTACCTCACAAGTTTAATTCGTCAAATAAACTGACCTGACCTGGTAGTTCGGTAGAATGAAATGTCCTTATTCCTTTATATCCGCGGGACTCATGTGTGGTGCTGATATCTGTCTCTTATTAGCAATCGCGACCTGCTTCATTCCACAGTCATGTTAAAAATATCAATGTATTCACTCATCCATAAACATTATTAGATCCTTTGGCATGACGGCAAGTTCCATAATTGTGCTTATGCGTCATCAACCTACGCCTTTGATATTGTAAGAGGTTAACGATCCCTAACGGTGAAGAAAATTACATATCGTAGCTTTAATTTTGTTTGTTTGTTTGTTTATTTATTTATTTCAATAAAATGGTGATTACAGTATAGCCATTAACCATTAGATTTGAAAGTTATAAAACCTTTACTATTAGCTACGAGGTTGTTAAACGATCGTATTTGGTTCTGTTGAAGTTGTCAGCCAGCATCATTTCAACTTAGTTTTAAAATAATTGTGTTTAACAGCAGAATTCGTTGTGAAAACCACATTACCCATGATGCTGTGCAGAAAATTACACCAATCAGACCGTTGAAAAAGGAACAGTGCCAAAATAACCCTTTAGCTCCGCCCACTACCATGAAGAACTGTGAATGACGTAATCGAGTCGGTGTCCCTAAACTCTCAAATATTTCAATATTTCAATATATATATTTTGCAATAAACTTAAAATAATATACAGTATATATAAATTAGTAGTTTTAAATTTCTCCATAGTTTTTAAAATGCAATCAGGGGATTGTAGGTTTTTCCCTCACTAAAGCTGCTTCAAATCGAAGTTTGTAATGTTATGATTTCCCTCATAGCTGGTTGGCTTGGTTCATGCTTACCCTAGTGAACATAGAAAAAATGCTAAGTATACTTGCAGCCAGACTAATTTAGTATACTTCAAGTGAATGTTAATGATTAGTTAACTTGAAGTGTGCTATTTTGAAACAAATTAATCTTGTACTAAGTTTATTTTAATTGTAATTAAATTGTAGTAAAGCATAACTTTAAGTGTATTTAGTGTACTTTTGTGTACTAAATTGGAACAACTTCAAGTAAACTTAGTATACTTTAAGTATATGTCTGTGTAGGGACTAATTACAAGCTTGATTAGTGATATTAAAGTGTACTTAATTTGTGTTACAAGTATATTACAAATTCACTACAAGTGTCTTCGAAACATACAAGAAATATACCATATTATTATACATTATATATATATATGTATATATATATATATCTCTTTTTTTTTTTTTTTTTTTTTTTTTTTTTTACGATTTTTATTTTAGTTTTAGTTTTTGCCTTTTATTAGGATAGGACAGTAGACAGGAAGTGAGGTGGGAGAGAGAGAGAGGACGGGACCAGAAAAGGTCCACGAGCCGGGACTCGAACTCGGGTCTCCCGGAGCACAACAGCGATACATGTCGGCAGTAGCATAAGTATATACTACAAATTGCACACTTTGTCTTCAATAAAAAAATGCACATTAATAGACAAATAATACTTAGCTATACTTTGTACAAAATACTATTGTATACTATAAAATATTTTGAAAGTATATTTTCAATGCATTGCTACAATGATCATTTCCAGCACACAGTTAAAATATACCTAAAATATATTTCTAAAGTCCGCGTGAACCGGAAGTTGCAAACGACTTTTCTCCAGTGTTGTGACGTATTTCCTAGTGAAACGGAATATTGAACAGAGGGCAGGATTTTACTCTAGCGCTCCTCCTCTCCATCTCTGCTCATAACAGACTAACGGTTTGAGGGGAGTGGTTAAGCGTTTCCCAAACCAAGCCGTCAAACATACGTCATCAGGGAAGGTCCTCCAATGCAGAGGGGAGGGGCATTTTCAGATTTTGATGAAAGATTACGAAGCCAAAACATTTTTTTGTGTGGATTGACTTGCATGGATGAATTGTTCACCACAAAATGATCAATTTAGGCAAACAAAGTAAATAGGGTCAATTTTGATTTCATGTGGACTTTAATAAAGTGCAAATAAATACACTTTTAAAAAATAAACTAAAATAATTGTACTTTATTATATTTTCTAAAAATATATTTTAGAAAAATATACTTGAAGTGAAAATTCAAAGTGTGTTAAAAGTTGTATTGTGAAAATAGGTCAAATAGGTTTTTTGTTAGTATATTTGCAATGTACTATTGAAAAAGGGAATATATTTCAAATACAACAATAGATTGTTGCACTCTATAATAACTGTCAGATTAAGCTTGGTTGCCATTTAGTGTTAAATAACTCTAGATTATGTTTCTCTGCCTATCTCTCATGATTTATTCACACTCTCTCTGTTTTTTTCTTAATTTCTGCATGTTAAAAAATCTTACACAATAAAGAGTTTCCTAATAAGGTAGTTTTTATATATATATACTATATTATTTATAAACTAAATAAATAGTAAAATCATAATTAAAAACAAAAATATATTTTTTTAATAAAATACATTTTTTAAAATAAAAATATACATATATTTTTAAAGGGGTCATGAACTGAGAAATCACATTTTCCTTCAGCTTTTGACATATTACATCATACTATAAAAATATTCTGTAAGTTTCAGAACTGAAAACGTCCTTGTTAGTCCAAAAAAAGCTTTTACTTGAATCCAGCCCAGAGAACAACACAATGTGGAATGTGCCTATTTATGACGTCATAGATAGGTGAAAGACCACCTCTGCAGAAGAAAATAAAAACCTACTTCATCATTGCAACTTTGGCCCCGCCCACTGGAGTGTTAGTGTGATGACGAGGAGAGAAGAGCGATGCAGGATCACTGGACTAAAAATAACATTAGGCTACCTTCCAAAGGATCCTAATGCTAGGAATATGGTTATTTATTTTAATAACCATATGAATGTCTCAGTAGAGCATTATTTATATGTATTCAGTACATTTCTCAGTGGATTCTTTGGTAAATCAGTCGCAATTTGCAGAAATCGAGTTGCAATGACGAGATCACTGCATTCATGCGCTCAACATGTCTGTGCTACAATGCTCATCGCTGCAACCTTTCATGCCACAATATAAATGTAATGCTATAATCAACACTTTTCATGATTAGTTAACCATGAGAGCTGAAATAGTAAAAATGTGCTAAAAGTTTTCGAGAGAGTTCCACATGTAATACTAGCTATTTTATATGCATACATGTCAGCCAATCACAGCAGTGGGTGTTTACACTGAAGTCTCACAGCAGACACGCCCCTTCAAACAGAGCATTCAAATCAGATGCTAAAATCAGGGTAGGAAAAATGCCTTTTTATTCCAAATTATGTAAAAATCATACTAACATTTTAAGTGCACCCCAGGAAACATTATAAAACAATAAAACAATGCAGTTTGTAATCCTTTTAAAAAGGCATATCAGAACTATCAGTCCTCTCAATACAATATAACATTGGTATTGAACACATTAATATTCAAGATCAGTCTTCTTATTTCTAATTGCCATTTATTTGTTCCCCAACATGCTCAACTGTTTCACACAGATGAAGAATGTCAGTCTCGACATGTGATCCTTAATTGACATTCTCATGAATAGAGTCACGCATGCATACGCTGGGGCTTTCCCCATTAGTAGAGACCCGATGTCAGCAGCCCAGCACAGGCCATAGGGCAAAGCCACCGATCTATTTCCGATACTCGAGCACTTCTCATACTCGTGTATGGGATACCGATTTGCGGTGGCACACAAAGCCCAGGTACACTTCACCTGAGAAAAAGTCCCCCACTCCCTCGCTCAGGGCGCTGCACCTCGGGACAGACTTGTGGTTAATGCCTGACAATTCCAGAGCAATAGAAACCTGGACTGACACTTCAAAAGCTCAATCTCAGGTTGCTGTCTTCAGCGCATTCACGTCACACACCTTCACTGCTCGGCCATTGTGTGGAAGATACAAGATACTACACGCTCGTGGTTGGGAGATGCACTTTCCACATGATCCCTTGTTTCCCTTGTTTGATTCATTGATGAGAAGTTCTCACAAGTTCTGCAAGCTTATCGAGAGGACTATAAATATGATAGACACCCCCGGGACCTGCGCTGTATCCTTAATCCTCAGAGACTCGGAAAAGGAAATCATTGATTCTTCCCACCACTCGCTCTGGGAATGAGAGTGATTGTGCTTTCCCCTTTTGCTAAATGGGATATTATTATTTTAACGTCCGATCGTGCCCTACCCACGCTAAGCTATTTGTGTGGTTGGGAGAGAGGACAGAAAGGGCCGGTGGAAGTCTGGACTTATGGAGTCACTGTGGTAGCCATCTCTTCTCAGACAAAGAGCCTCCTCTCTGGGGAACCGTATATTGACTTAGCTTCCTAACCTCCAGAAGGACTACACACAGCAGAGAAATATCACAATGACCTTTCCCAATATTACAGTATATGTGGAAGTGGAAGTTGCAGGTGAAAAGTACCATGACATCGCACACATCAAGGTTATTTACCAAACCTGTGGTGAAAATGTAACACTATTGTATATATCAGTTAAATTTACAAGAGCTCCTCTGAAATTTGAGGTCTGAATAAAAGAATAATAAAAATGAACACTTTGAAGTTAGCATTCTAGTCCAATGTATTTATAGAGCTTTACTAAAAATGGAAATAGCATTAAATGATCATAACTGGTCTCCTATCACGTTATAGCAATCACATGTATTTTTGGTCCGCAGTAAATGCATCGATTCATTGTTTCACATGACTCTGCTTCCTGTGAAAAATAAAATCATGGAATGCACATTTTCATTGTATATGTGCTGCTTTCGTTTCTGCATGTGGAGAAAAATGGTTTATCCATCATTAATGATAAATGACGGATAAACCATGGATTCAAATTGGGACCACTAATGCTTTATTGCATTAGAACTCTTAACTAATTAGGGAAAGTTGTAATTTATGGATCGTGACATGTTACGTTTTCCTTATTGTTTCTCACTTTCAGCTGTATGAAGTTCTTGGTTTTCTACAACAGTACACAAATGCTTGACTGGCAGATTTTTTACTCAGTGGGGACATTTTAAGATGACTTTGCAGTGTAATTTCATAAATAGGTACCAAGTAATATTATTCAACTACATGCACTTACAATAGGATTAAGGTTAGGGCTTTCTATAGGGTTAGTTACTTATAATTATGCATCATTTACCATTATTAAAGGTTACCTTTAATTCTTTCAAAAAGTAATCAGTTTGTGATGCATATTACATGTACCATATTGCCACCAACGTTTGAACATTTTGTGCCTTTAGAAAACTACATTTAAATGAGCAGATACACTGGTTTTATCCCTAAAACCACATCCGGTTTATAGATCCTAGTGGAGCTTCATTGACGCATGTCGTTTCTGTATCAGCTTTCTAACTTCTTGTTAGATCAGTTTGAATATGGGTGAAAGTGAGCCTTGATGAAAAACCTGTGGCTCTGCACTGATCTAAGATCTGCTTAGTGTAACCTACTGCATCTAAACAGGGTTACCACACAGGAACTGTGAGCGTGTGCACGTCCACACACACTCCACATGAATACGGAACAGAGCTGATGGCCAGCGGTGAAGACCATGTTCCCAACTGGTGGATGAAAAGAGAAAGTTCATGTGTTGACACACATACACAAACAGACACATGCACACAGCTGCTGTGGAGGATGCTGGTGGTATGCTGAAGCAGAACTTCACTTTTAGTGTGTGTGTGTGTGCGTGTGTGTGTGTATGTATGTGTGAGAGAGCAGCAGCAGCAGCAGCAGCAGTTGCTCTGGCGATGTGGATGTGCCGTGCAGCAGTTCTCCCTCAGTTAGCCGGCTGTGGTGATCTGGTGCAGACGGTGCAAAACGCAGGCAGATGTTTCCTTCATTGAGTCGTTGTGCACCACCAAACAATGCGCTGAATTACAATACTTTGCGTATACATGAGGTTGTGTGTGTTTTCTATATGTTTGTCTTGCATCGAGTTGTCAAGCTAGCAGTAAAGGACCAAACAGACAGTTAATAAAGGCCTTCTGAAGCGAAGTGATGCATTTTTGTAAGAATAACATCCATATTTATAACTTTATAAACTAGAATCACTGGCTTCAATACACGAGTCGAGTTCCAACGGAACACTGACCCGACGCATGACGCATCGACGAACGTGAAAGCGCAGAGGATAGAGCAAAATAAAACACGGGTCAAAAATTAAAAGTCTAAAACGAGAATTTTTGAAGAGAAATGTTGGAGGAGCTTGAGTTTGTTGCCCAGCCCTATTTGTTTGAATCGCGAGAGCCGTCTACTCTCACCTAAGCTTACGCTACTCCTACGTCCTATGCCGGAACTCGACTCTCTCGTGAACGCGCAGACAGACGTTGTCGGAAGCTAGTGATGAGCAAGTTATGATTCTGGATATTTTTGTAACAAAAACGCATTGCATTTTTTGGGGGGGGCTTCGAAATCTCAGGTACCATTCACTCCCATTATAAAGCTTGGAAGAGCCAGGATATTTTTGGGCTGAAAGAAGAGAGTCATATTCAGCTAGGATGGCTTGAGGGTGAGTAAATTATGGGATAATTTTCATTTTTGGGTGAACTAACCCTTTAATCAATGATAATGTATAGACGAGATGGAAAATTACCATCATGGCAGTAGTTAAAGGACATGCTGTCGATGAAATTATGAGAAGAAACAATGCCTCAGTATTAGCAATTCACTAACAATGTTTTAAAGAAGAGAACTCTAGAAAGAAAATGATTGACCTTCTTTTGGCATTAAAAGGCTACAGTCAGGATTTACTAAAGACATGACAAAGGCTGACCTTGTTGTGTATGCATTTGTAGGAGTTTTCCTTTCATACGCAAACTTTATGGGAGGAGAGTATTTCAATAAATCACACAACGTGATTTACTAAGGTTTTGCGGTAGTTTACTGTTTTTTGCGCTGTTATTAACGCCCAAAAAAAGATGTCTTTACCATTTTGCACTTGACATGGCTGCGTCGGTGTTCTTTAATTTGTGCAACGACATTAGATCTTAGAACTTTCTACTCCCATTGGCACATTTGGGATTGCGGTCTCATGCTAATTTGCCCTGTTTAGCAAATCTAGCCCTTGGACCCTTGCGATTGCCATTGCATGTGCACGTCCTTGAGTTTATTACCTGGGCTAATCCTTGTGGAACACTTTATTTATAAAGTAAAGGTGAAAGGAAAATTTCAACCGAGAAAAAATGCAGTTGGATCACGAAATATACCATATACCATCTAAAACTCTTAAACCCTGTAGGGAAATAATACCAACCCTATTAAGAACCTGGCGTTTTCTCTAGCGTCTTTAATGGAAGAGGAAGTGATACAGGCTAGTCTCCAAATCTGACATTTAAAACAGTACCAGCAATGACACACAATCTAATGAGACAGATGGGTCCAATAAGCGGGAGATTGGGTGGCATGTCTGAACCGCAGGGAGAACAGACCGCAAGGAAAGACGAACTAAAGCGTTCCAGGAGAAAATATAGTAAAGTCGGGGTGCAGAGGGGTTTTAGAAAACTCAAACAGCCCAAAACTTAACTGGAGCTCAGCTGCAAGCAGGCAGCTGCACAGATCTGATCCCAGGAACTGAAAAGTGCAAATGTTCATGTCAAAAGTGTCAAGTCATTCTCACCAGAGGTTTTTCTTATAAATGACACACATGCACCAGTAGCACGTACATGCACACTGTTCTACTAGAAAATTCGATTTATAAATATTAATAGAACATACATTTATTCTCCAAATTCACCTTACCCCTGGATAATGTGTTTATTTCCTATGATTGTGTATAAATCGCTGTTTTGCATTAGGAAAGCTACTTTAAATCATGAGTAGCCTGTAGCTTAGCAAATTAAAGTGGCACCATAGTTACTACAATTCAAACAAGTCACTCTGGCCCAAGCAAAACTTTATACTGTTTCTCACTGGCATCCAGACAGAGGAACTGGCAAGCCGCTTTAAGCCATATGTTCCACTGTCCATAATTACCTCTGTGTCAATACTGAATTTATTTCATAAACTTACAGACAATCTCCATTTCAGGATTCACAGAGAATTATTGTATAAGTGAAGAGGCAAGAGTAAATGAAATGAGGTTTAGTAATGAATGGGATTTATAAATAGCATGGAAACCCCTCATGAGAGCATTTACAGGAATTTGACTGTAATTCAGGTTTCAGTGGTTCAAGTATCAGATCATTTGTGATACCGAAAATCTTTGCCGCTGTTGCTAATGGTACGATGCTTGGCCAGTGTCTAGGTCAGAGTCTAAAGGTCAAAGAGTTGAAAAAGGAAATAGTTTCTCCATGTTGTTACATATATTGCAAAAAAATGTAAAAATAAGTAAAAAAAAAAAAAAATGATCATAATGTTTTAAATATAAAAACATAAGGGAGTACTACATTCAGTACGCCTTAACTCAGACAAATACCTAAAAAAGGTTAAATAATAATAATATTTAATAAATATAATAATAAAATCAAAATGTTAAATAAAGTATGCCTTAACTTTAAATGTTTGAAAGCACTGACCAGTAAACATCTAGCATTGTTTGAATGTGCAATACTTCTATTGTTGGAGGTATTAAACAATAAAATATGTCTGCAACATATCTAAAAGTATGCAACGTCTGAATCAAAATCACCACAACAAACAGAATATGTGCAGACCTGAGGTTCACAGCACGTGCAGAGGAACAACTGAAAGCCATTGTCAGCAACACCCGCTCCTGGTAAGACGTGTCCCTATACACACACACACACACACACACACACACACACACACACACACACATTATCACTTTACTGAAATAATGAGCCCTTAAAACAACACCCACCTCTGTGCTGTTACATGAAACTATGTGTATTTAGATACTTGTGGGAAATGTAGAAAAACTCAAAATGAAGCCAGCGTGATAGGATATGGCGAAATTGTCTGATGCCAGACACTGACAGAAGGAAACAACAAGAAAGTCAACACGACAGACAAACAAAACTAGAATGAAGCACAGCCAAATCTCAAATGTTAGCAAAGAGCCTACCATTGTTATAATAAATAATTCATCATTTCACTTCACAATTTTTAGGAGCACTGACATTACAAGAGTTAAAGCTCTGGTTACCACATAAACACATTTACTTTAAAGTCAACATCCTATAGGTATTATTGGGCATGTTGGGTTTTTTTGCCACAAAACTTGATCACGTTAACAGCAAGTATTTCCTGGTTCCTAGCAGAGAGCTTCCTATATGCCCTTAAACAAACCTAAAACTTTCAACCCTTGATGGATGCCAAAAAATAGCCAAATTCTAAGACAAACGGCAGTCTTTTATCATAGTAGGACTTTTTTATAAAGAGTAGTTTGAAAAATCAGAAACAGAAGCTATGGAAGCTGCAGTGTAAAACCTTCAACCAGCACTTACTTTAACGTCTGCACAAGCTTTGGCTTATGTGAAATCCATGGCCACCTGCAAACCAAACAAAACAGAGAAACAAACGGTGATTAAGTTGTTCTATATGACTTATTTCACAATCTAAACATGCTTCTGATGTTCTCGGCTGGTGCATGGGGAGTCACGGTTTTGCCTATGGCACTGAACTGTACAGCCCAATGGAGCGTAGTAAACATATCTTCTTTTTTGTGGAAAATCCATGTCCTCCTTGTACTGAAATTGGTGGAATTCCCCTAATGGTGGCCAGTTTTAGAGGAGAGAAACCCCACACTTTCAGACCATACGGGTTTTGTTACTATTAAGACTTTGGAAAGTGGAAAAACTGAAAAAGTTTCAGCACAGTTGAGAAGCGTATTTCTGTATGAATTAAACACTGAATAAATAAGGACATGGAAAGAGTGTAGGTTGTTAAGACTACAAGAAGAATGACTCAAAAATCGAAGTGTGACAAACCGTCTCCAAAAACGTAAAGTCTTCATGCTGCCACATACTTGAGAGATGCACAATTTTGCTTTTTTGTTTTAAAAAAGAAATATGTAACACAGGTTAATTATTTAATTTACACAAGTTAGTTATATGATTTCCCATTAATGAAGTTGATAAGAGATTATTAAGATTAAGAATATTAAGAAAAATATGTGAATATATTCTAGAATAAATTCTCAGCGATCAACCAATGAGAGCTCTCTTGCCATTAACTTCATGAGTGTCGACGAGCATGCGCGATGACAGAAGAGACGAGCTTGATTGAGAGGAGCTGACGCAATCCCATCGTCGTGATCCATTTTATAGACCCTTTTACAGTTGGTAAACATGGTGACGTATTTGTGTGGGCGGGGCTTAGCTGGAGGCAGAAAGATCCCTCTGGCCGCTTCACTAACGTTAGTTTGCCAGTTTTGTTACTGGAGAAAATCAAATTTTATCTTAATGTGCAAGGTCACTCACTGTCCAGGGCCGCGATTGTTATTTGCAAAAGTTAATTTTAACGGACGGAACCAGATTGGCCGACCCGTACACTCAATTAATGGATGGACGATCTGACAGGATTAACGTTAACGCTACCTCCGGTTGAGAAGCCTGCTCTACACCTACCCGACAGAGAAACTGAGCGTAAAGAGAAACTTAGGGCATATACATCTTTAGATGCCTATAACTATGTGCTGAATGGTCACGTAGCCTACAAGACGTGTGGTAACTTACGATCCGCAGTTCTGCCTAGCCAGCGCGAAGGCCAGACAGAAGACGACAATGTTAAGAGTGACATTACGGGGCAATTGTAATTATGTGAATATTTTCTTGACATAAAAATTCCAGATACAGCATATTCATTTTTTAACTATGTATTTGAATACCCTTTCTTACCAGGTTCTTCAAAAAGTCTAGTCCCAATCAATCAAAACAACAATCATGGATGATTCACAAATAATCACAATCATTTAGAAAACAATATGTGATAAAATGTAAAATTGGAGCCTGTACTCCGTCGATTCTAGAACCCAACAACACAAAAAGATGACATTTAATAATAATAATAGTAATTTAAGCTCCTTATTATGTAGTCGAATCAGTGCTGGTTTGTATTGGCCGCCTCCATTTTCACTCTGTTTTGCCTCCAGCTAGCGCCGTGACGTAACTGTGACGTCCGCGCAAAAGGGGTCTATATATCTGAGGTTAAAAATCTTTGAAAAAAGTATTGAGAAGTTGAGATTTAGTTAATTTGATGCATTCTGAACAAGAAGCCGACTGAATAGAGGAATAAATTATACTTGGTGAGTCAGTACCATATAATTAATGATAAAAAAAGACTAATACTTCATAATAGGATAGAATTACTGCTACAAAACATTAAATTAGTTGCTGGGGACTGGTTATTTTTTTTAAAAATTGTATTTTGATCCGAGTAGTAACAAATGTCTAAAGTGAACCGCATGGTCATTGAACATTGCAGTTCACCGACGCCATTTTACGATCACGCACGAAGTGCGCCTGAGTGAGAGCCAAAAAAAAAAAAAAAACGATCATAAAGGTAAATAATTAGTTAATGAATTCTGTGAAAAAATAGATATTTGTATGTTACTAGTATGTAATTACTTCAGTTTGAGCGGTCATAGTGAACTGCATGGTTATTATTTGTTCATTTCAGAGTTAAGTGTCACCATTGTTGGTCACGTGTCTGTATGAAAGAGAGCTAGTGATTCAGAGGTAAACGAATGTGATTATATTAGTTAATGAAGAAATTGTAATTGTGTATTAGATGTTATTCTAGATCTTAGATGTGGAACTTATTTTGAAATGTACTTAATGAATGTTCTGGTCTGTGATCAGGCCAGGATTTTTTTTCTCTCCTTTGTTTTTTTCTTTTCCTTCTTGATTCGTGAAGACCTGCACAATCTTCTGTAACATCCTGTAGACTGCGAGTTTGATGGCGAGCCAATCCAGTTTGTAGAAAAGAAGACATCACGTGGTGGAGAGGATGCTCGATATCCTTTCCTTGAGTTTCCACTGAAACTCATCGAAGCACGACAAACTCGATTTAAAGAACTGTTTCTTTTTCTTTTCTTCTTGAGGGTGTATGGTCAACTACCACGCAGAATTGAGAGACATTTAACTTTTCATGAGAGACACCTGAAGTCCTTTTGAGAGAGAGATTATACTCTTTTGTGATATTCTGTCTATTTTTATTTTTCCTGAGTGTTGAACTGACTATGTGGGTACATATTTGAAAACACCGACAAGAGTGCACTCGAGGTGGAAATTTGCACAGTCAGTTTTATTGTTTATTGTGATCCTGTAATTTCTTTTATTTTATTGACTTTCTACTTTTCTTCCAAATCAAATTGAAACCAATTATATTTCTAAATTAATCTTGTGTCTGTCTGTTACTTCTTATGCTAACCCGCCGTCTCCATAGCAATCCCTAGTTCTTCTGACAGAATTCAAATATTATCTGTATTAATAATAAAGTAAAAAGCTACTTAATTACTGCTGATAATCCAAACAAGTGCTACAAATAGCAAAGATTACTAATATGCATTTGAACCCTAAGCCATCGAAGGATCCACACTATAAAGACAGTTGCGACACTTTAGCATTATAGGCCCTGTTCACTGCAGATATTAAAATGGGTTTGGTGATACAATCACAAGTTGACAGGTGAGATACAATGCTATTTATGACGGAGCATTTGTTTTACATTCCAAAGAGCTCTGTTATCAGCCCCATAGTAGAAAATTAAACCATATCCATTTCGACTGGAACGTTTAGGCAACAAGAATGGTTCGGCCCGATGGTAGAAAAGTGGCTAAATGGAAACTTTCCATTGCACATTGCATTTTCCATTGGAAAATGGTTCTTTAGATAATTAAATTGTTTTTTTTTTTGTTTTTTTTTAAAGAACTGTTCACTAAGGTTAAATGGTCACACTTCTTTTGGTCTGAACAACAACAACAAAATAATAATACATTAGTCCTGGTTCGCTTAGAGTTTACACTGTCAATTTTAACACCAAGCCTAAAGATACAAAACAAAAGCGGCTTTTATGACGTATACTTTGCGAAGGAACTTAAAGGAGAACTCCGGTCAATTTTAACATTGAGCTCATTTTTTTGTAAATTTGGAGTGCTGTCAATACAGAGAACAACGACAAAAATCGATGTTGCCTACACCGTGTTATCCTCTTTTTAAAATTTGCACCCTGTTGACTTCAATGGGGCAAGTTTTAAACCTGCTTTTAGCCTCTTAACATCCTTGATGTGTCATTACAAGTGCACAGCTAATGTGAGTGATTCCTTCAGAGTGAACACGGGTGAATCTGACTGCAGTAGATGTGAAAGATATGAATAAAAATGATGTTATTTCAGCCAGCGCACATACCTGTATTTACATCCTGTTTTCGGTCGAGGTCCATAGTAATCGATTGTCAATTGTCGATCAATGTTAATCAAATGAGCTCAATGTTAAAATTGACCGGAGTTCTCCTTTAAAGGGATAGTTCACTTTGAAATAAATTTTTGATATGTTTTAGCTTACCTCAAGGGCATCCAAGATGTAGGTGTCTTTTTTTCCGCAGTAGTTTCAATTTTGATATTTTTAGGTCAAACCGTTCTTGTCTGTCAGTCATATAATGCAGGTCGATGGTCACTGTCTCAAAACACAAGCACAGAGTCCAAATTAAAACAATTCCCCATCGTACAAATTAAACAATTCCCCATCGTACACATTGTACACATTGATGGCCTAAGACACGAAACGAGCGGTTTGTGTGAGAAAACGAACAGAATTTATATCGTTGTTATCTCTGGAACACAGCACACGTCCAAATGATCTGACGGCGCGGGCGGGTATAGATGTATACACTAGATGTCGCTTGGCTACGGTTTCGTTCCAATGAACTGCAGTAGCCAAGGCGACATCTATGAATATATCTATACCCGCCCACGCCGTCAGATCATTTGGACGTGTGCTGTGTTCAAGAGATAACAACGATATAAATACTGTTCGTTTTCTCACACAAACCGCTCGTTTCGTGTCTTAGGCCATCAATGTGTACTTACGATGGGGAATTGTTTAATTTGGACGAAGGGGAATTGTTTTAATTTGGACTTTGTGCTTGTGTTTTGAGACAGTGACCGTAGACCTGCATGAAATGACTGACAGACAAGAACGGTTTGACCTAAAAATATCAAAATTGAAACTACTGCGGAAAAAAAGACACCTACATCTTGGGTGCCCTTGAAGTAAGCTAAAACATACCAAAATTTTATTTCAAAGTGAACTATCCCTTTAACGAACAATGCGCTTGGCTGTATGTGCTGTACATATGATGGTATAGGATTACAAACAAAGATCCTCTGTGAGGAGACACGGTTCTGATGCTCGTACCGAACTGTGATGGAAAACACCGCGACTATAGGTATGCTTGAGCATTCAGTCCTATTTAGGGTCACATCTTGTGACACCATGTCTTTGGTCCACATCGCGTTCATATTTCATCTGAAACGCACCAGAGTTTGTTTGGAAGCGTTCACACTTGTCCAAATGAACTGCACAGAGCAATCGCACCAGGGTTCGTTTTAATCGAACCAAACATGCCAAAAGGTTTTTCTTTGGGGAACTAATAATGGCTCTTCTATAGCAACACTGCAAGCAAAAACATTTTTTTTTCTTTTATTTAAAACCTCTCTTCAGTGCAGTGGCTGATTGACAGGTAAGTAGGCGGCCAATCAGCACGTCAGAGACGCATCAAGACTGATTAGTCTAGCTCACCTGGCAAGAATGGAAAGAAAGTAGACAAGAAAGAGCAAATGTGACAATCCCAGCGCTTGAGGAAGAAATAAGGGGCGAGGGGGAAGCAGTTGTATCCCTAAAGCTACTGAGATGTGAAGTTGTCAAAACACATATTTCAATGTGAACAAAGTGAGCAAGGAGTATGCACACAAAAGTGTGTGAATGGGCAGATGTCTGGAGCAGATCCCGGCCTTCAGACTCTCAGGAAACTAGGAGATAAATGATGTGAGACTAAAGTTCTTCCATTGTTCCTCTTGCATTTAGAAGCAGCGCCATTATCGCCCAAAAAATGTCTTTGAAATTTGAGCACTTAGTGTGTATGTGCCATTGAATTACGCTTCTAGGGTGCTTTCAATGAAACCACCTGATTTGATAGTGAAAGGACAGATGAAGACAATTTCCTTTTTCATTTATACTTAACACAGGTGGTCAACAGAGAAAAGAGACTTGTGTTATTGGTTACTGAATCAAGTTCAGGTGCTAATGCGGTTTATACTGCATAATAGTGTTTTGGATGCTGGTGCTACCAGTCTTCTTAAAAGAATATTCCAGGTTCAAGACGAGTTAAGCATTTTGTAGTATAATCGTTTGGACTTATCTCTCGTTTACTTTAAGGCAAGAAACAGGCAAAAACATTTCATGCTCTTTTTTTCATGTACTGGTCAATTTGGAGATTTTGGGCTATATGTGTTTTAAAGGAAACATACAAAATATACTTATTTTATTGCACTTTATCTATTTTTTGTCTGTAAATTTAAATATATTTGATGGCCGTTTTCTCAAAATGAGTTGTTTTTCTCATGCACTGAGTCAAAAATCACCAAACGTTACAATTTTATTCCTTTCTATATTCTGAAGTTTGTTTGTTTTTTACAGAGGGGTTTGTTCATATATAATTTGCCTGATTTTATAAAGCATTTTATGATGTAGTGATAAAAAGAGATATCAAAAATCCCCTCGGTAAAAACCTTTGACTAATGTGTCAACAAAATGAAACAAGAATTTTGAATCTGACTTGATCCAATGAATTTACATTAATTCTACTGTTAAAATGTGAGTATTTTAGTTGAGCTGTAAAGCTCTTTAAATAATCATTTTACAGTCATTTTAGAGTTTATGGTGTTGTCGGGGCAACAAAGTTGTTCATTTGGAAATAGCTTTAAACAGACAAGGTTAATAAGCAATTTTTTCACACTTACTTCATGCTAACACACATATTGATTATGTCTTGAGGCTATACTATTGAAACAATGAGTTTTTTTTTAGCGCTATTCACTTTCATTGTAAGTGCTTCACTGTAACAGACTGGTTTTTTAAAGAAGGGGGAAATCAACATTATGCAACCAGTCGTTTGAGCTCAACTAGTACTGAACTCCGGAATATTCCTTTAACTAGCTGAAACAGCGAGCCACCCATAGGTCGACTGAATTCGAGCATGTTAGACACAAATGGTACTGTCCCTCCCTGTTAGAAACTGTCACTGTCAACCGTAGAAGCATATGTGTGGTTTGTGCTTGTTTTAGCACTGCCGTAGGTGTGGCGTAAGTGCGTGTTTCTGCCTGAGTGCTGACTTAGCGCCGGAATATCCGCACCCTCCCAGCAGATTACATGACATATGGGGTTCCCAGCCACAGTTTCCATCACAAGAGATGTCTTCGACCCTCTGAAAGATGAAACATATGAGGTGTTCTTACTGGAGCTTATGAGACAACACATGATGTGGTTTCTTACTCCTTGTTACCCTACTGTGGTGTGATGTGCATAAGTGTGTGTGTGTGTGTGTGTGTGTGTGTGTGTGTGTGTGTGTGTGTGTGTGTGTGTGTGTGTGTGTGTGTTGTGCATAAGTGTGTGTGTGTGTGTGTGTGTGTGTGTGTGTGTGTGTGTGTGTGTGTGTGTGTGTGTGTGTGTGTGTGTGTGTGTGTGTGTGTGTGTGTGTGTGACTGCTGACTCATCCGCTTTGCTTGAGAAAAGCAGCACAAAGTCATAGCAGCAGAAAATGTGACTGTGGAGGTTCCTCCACAGCAAAGCTGGTCAACAAACTGTGTTTTGGACAACAACGGGAATCCGTTCTTGTTGTGATTCCGATTGCACTTAATGATTCTAGTTCATTATCAATTTCTTTAGTGGTGTTCACTGTAAACCCTGATGCTCAAAATAATTAATTGGTTTGAGTGGGGTGAACATATATTAAACAAATTAGGTTAAATCAAATGAACTTTTATGAGCATTTAGAACTTTTTTTCTTTTGAGTTCACAAAAATACACATTTTAAAGTAATATGAATTGTTAATTTTTTTTTTTATAAACTTGTTTCTTTTAATTTAGACAAACTTAAATTGAAGTGAAATTGGACTGGAATTTCTATGTCCCAGCATGCTTTGCCATGACACTCGAAAGGGAGAGTAAATTCTAAAATTTAGTGTTATACACTGTATATGTTTTTTGTGCAAGATTAATGTTAAGTGGGAGATTTAGTAGTGTTTAATGTTTTGATATGCTAATTTAGAAGTTTCTGTTATGGTTTTTTTTTTTTTTTGGAATTAGCTTCCTCAAATATTTCTAGTTAAGAATAATTAAAATGTACAAAAGGTACAAAAATCTGCCAGTTCTGAATTTCTAATCTTTAAAATGTTGATATAACTGATTACCTAAATTTGTTTTTTTTTGCCAACTTATTTGGTTGAAGTCAAGTCAAGTCAAGTCAAGTTTATTTATATAGCGCTTTTCACAATACAGATTGTATCAAAGCAGCTTCACAGTATTAAATTAAAATAATAAATCAATGTTTGTTTCTAGTGGAAAACGTTCACGTTTGGTAATGCTGATCAATAGTATTGTTGATTGATTAATTAAATTAAATATCCCCAATATTTAATTGAAGAATTGAAGAAACAAAAATTGAAGAAATTTTGAAGAAACAATTGAAGAAACAAAAAAAATTGTTCTTCAATAATGTAAACTAACTGAAATGGTCTCTTACCGGTAAAAACCCAGAACGCCGTTGCTTGTGTGAACAGCATATTTGTGTATTTACCGGTAAAGTCATTCTAGAAATTTTACGGTAATTTACTGGGATTGCTGTGTGAAAGGGGATAGTGATGTTGTCTACACTGGATGCGGCACGGCGCGACAAATCCCAGACAGTAAACTGATGCCTCGTTCTATTTATGACAATACTCCAAGCACTCTCGATACTTCTCATAGGAAGGACAAATGGATTTGCAACAGTTGCTTTGTCGCATTCACTGTAGACAACTTCTAGCTGTTGCGGTACAATGCGTCATATCAACGGTTGTAGAAACGATTTGACGTAAAATTCGCATTGATTCAGATTTAACTTTTCAGACTGAGGTTGCACTGCAAAACATCAGACCTGTATCAGATTTAGGATCACATATGGAAGTAGCCCAAATCAGAATAAAAAAAGATCAGATTCCATGTGGTCTGTTTTGTTCACACTGTCATGACAAAAACAGATCTGAATCACATATGAGCAAAAAAAAAGAAAAGGTTTTGGCCCACATTTACCTGCAGTCTGAACGTAGCTATAGTTTTGGATGCTGGTGTACAGGATGAGATACTGGTGTACCCAAGAAGGTTCTTAACTAGCTTAACCAGCTCCAAACTATAACTGACTAGCATAATCCAGTCTGGAACAGCATGGAAATTCATGCTGGTCTAACCTGGTCTTTTTAACATGGTCATCAGTCATGGAGGAGAAACTAGTAAAAGTGAAGACAAAAAGTCATTGCTCCTTTATCGTGTTCTTCTCTGAAGCTTTCATCTTAATACTGTCTTTCTTTCCATCTGAAAAGAAAAAAGAGCTTTTACATAATGATTGGAATGCTGCTCTTTGTTTTGCGGGTGTGGTTAGAACAGTTCACAAGTGTCATCCAGGTGGGCGTCAAAGGCGAGAGCTGGCATCAAGTCCAAACGCACCTCTTCAATGCCTCCAATCTCCCTTTTTAAACAAACTGCTTTGATATATGTGTGGACAAAAAAAAAGCTGAGTAAACAAGTATGCAATACTGGAAGGACGGACAAGGTCTGTTCCCACTCTGCCAGCGGGACGGTTTACCTTCCCATTTAGTGAGTACATGGAGGATTAAGCCAGAATCACTTCCTCTCAGTGTCTTTGTCCGTGTCTCTGTTTGTATCCTGGGAGGACTTCAGAGCCATGTTTGTTCACAGCTGACAGTGTCACGCAGATGTTTCTTTGGCGGCGGCACATGCTGGGATTGCATTGATGGAACTGTTTCACCTTGTCATGGGGATGAAAAAGAGGGAGAGACAGCGAAAAGAAAGAGAGATGCAGACAGAGACTGAATAGTCCATGAAAAGACATTCCTCTGCAGTTTTGTGGGGTTTCTTAAGAACTGAAAAACACTAGAAACACAGAGGGGCGTCATGCACCTTTTTTTGAGTTTGGTGGCCAGGCGAGATAAGACATGGTCAAAGAAAATAAAATCACTTTTTAAGTCCAAGTTTATAAAGTGTAAGGCAGGTTAGTCTAGATAGAAAGCAAATTTTTAGCAAATTCATCAGAACAGAGATCAAGTAGATCGAGCCCATCAACAAAGCTTGCACAGTCGTTACCTTTTAGTGGGTTGGACATTTTTCTGTGTAATGTTTTGATTGATATGCCTTTGAATGTTTGAGGATCATGTTAAGCTAGTTGTGCAAAAACAACTTCTATCAGCTCAGATTTTTTTTTCTTTGCTTGTTTTCCTATCTGGAGAAGCTGTACTATTTCAGAAGATCAGAGAAAACATGGATTGCTGGAAAAAAATCATCAATGGCGGGAAAGCGCTGTGTCATAAATGGCGGACAATCTCTTTAATGATGAGGAAAGAGAAAAAAAAAAAAAAAGCTGAACTGTCGATGGTTCGACTCGATTGGATAGTAAATAGATGATTTCTGTCATTTCTGTTTTAGATAAACTATTTTTTAAACTACAATAATATGAAACTTAATTCACAAAGATAATTTTCTTTTGGAAGTCACATTCAAAATCTACATGGCTGGGACACACACACACACCTTTGTAGGATCCATGGTGATTATCCAAATAAGGTAAAAGGATGTGCGTGTAGAATCCATATCAGTTATTTGTCCTTGAGAGCACATGAAGGCATGAATACTTTCTGTTTCTATTTCTACTGAAGTCCCAACCTGTAACGCCTGTAACCGCCAGGTGTAAATCACTAGAAAAAATGTGTCAAATTTCCAAGTTCTTTGATTCATACAGGCTTAAAGCTTTCACCCATCCACCCACACACACACAAACTGCAAAAACCAGGGGAGCAGTCCAATCAGAGGGGGACTAGTGCATTCTTGCCGTCTCCTCACTCAGAGCTCACACAACATGTGGCTTTGTACCCAATCAATCTTAAGTTTATCAAGCGACGAGAATACTTTTTGTGCACAAAAAGTAAACAAAAATAACGACTTTATTCCACTATTCATTTCCTTCTCTCTGGGTGAGTGTGTAGTGTTTTTGCGCAGCGCGTCTGTGTTGTACATCACACGTAGGCTCACTATTGGCCGACACTGGTCATGTGACGTACAACACAGATGCGCTACGCAGTTACACTACGTGAACTCACTCGAGGCCCAGAGAGACCCAAATTTTTAGGAATTTTAACCAAGCAAACACACACACAAGCACTTTACTTAACATAGGCCTACACATAAATTGTAACAATATCACTAACACTGATGAATAAACTGTATAAGGCAAGGCTGTTAAATAGCGGTCCTAAACTAGTTTTTGTTAATACAATAAAGTTAGTAAGTTGGTATGAGCCACCAGAGTCATCAAAAATATAGAAAATAACACAAAGTGAAAATAAAATTTTGGATAAGGGTTACAAAAACTATAGTTACCATATTAAATAAAACTAATGAACTGTTAATACGCCTAAAATATATAGACACTGATCATGATGAATAAAATACAGATACTTCACAGCTAACACACAACGAACCAGTTCCTGGTAATAATTGCACGTCTCTGCATGCTCGTAATTTCATTCGCTCTCTCAATATGAAGTGATATTCAGTGCATAATTTTGTGATTTTGCTTAATATTTTTGCGGAAACCATGATACAGTTTTTTTAGGATTCTTTGATGAATTTCAAAAGACCAGCATTTATTTGAAAGAGAAATCTTTTGTAAAATTATATATATATATATATATATATATATATATATATATATATATATATATATATATATATATATATATATATATATATATGTGTATGTATATGTATATGTATGTATGTATATATATATATATATATATATATATATATATATATATATATATATATATATATATATATATATATATATATGTATGTATGTATGTATGTATGTATGTATGTATGTATGTATGTATGTATGTATGTATGTATGTATGTGTGTGTACTGTTATACTGACTTTTGATTAATTTAATGCATCTATGCTGAATTAAAGAATGAGTGTCTTATTACTGAAAAATATTACTAAATGAAAATATTACTGAATAATGCTGAACTTATCAGATCTCTTTTAAGTGCACAAACTATATTATATGAACCCGAATGTTTTAAACTTTCCAAGTTGGAGGTGCTTTTGACGAATTCGGATCAGCTAAATGTGGCATCTAGATATTCATATCTAAGGTTTGAGAGATATGAGCAGAAATGCATTGTGGGACAATTGATTGATTTCTTGATTAGCAGCAGTAAGTGTCATGTGACTACAACTTTTAAGTATTGGACACGAGCACTCTCACTACAAAACAACTCTTTAAATAGGCTACTTTGCATAATTTGCATGAAGTCAGATCATCAATAAAGTATCTCCTCTCTATTAACAAAACCACAAACTGTGACACGGACGAACACACACATAGATGTACACGGAGCGCAGCGAATGAAGCTGCTGTCAGTGTTGAACAGCTGCATGGACTTCTCTGGACCGAGCCCAGCCACCTCTGTCCCACAAAGAGCTGCTTGTGCCCTCTCAGTTCGGCTTGAGTCGACATGAAACACACACTCACAGGGCCAGGGTCAGACCCTGTTCTTTGTAAAGGGAGCTGTTGTCAGACCACATTGGCAGACGGAAGAGTGGAGGTCAAATGTCAGTGGGACGGGGGGTATAGGGTGAGGGCTGAGGTGAGTCTGTCCTGGGTTGCTGTACCTCAGAGCAGTTGACATGCTAATGCTATCCCTCCTTACAGTGTGCAAATTAGACAATGGGTGCGTCTCAATTAGCTCCCTAGCTAATGAATCATTATATACACAAATTCAGGCACTGATAAGGACGTTATGAACCCAGGGCTCATTAAACATTGGGACACTGCGACATGACAACATCCTCATTGTACAACATGACTAGTCTACTGGTATTTATGAACCTAATGAACCATAATCTTTCTAACATTATTTTTTTTAAGTTGTTTCATATACGTGCAACCTTTCAGCCATAATTATATTATAAATGTTAGCTAGATTGTTTATTACCTGTCTAGCGATGTATGTTTATGCTAAAATATAATTAAATAAACATCTATAGCGTGTCGTCATTTGTAGTGAGTTGGCTTAAGTGATTATGTTTCACGCTTCAGAACTTCCGTTAAGGGAACATGGTGAGCATCGATGCTCCCTGGTTTTCATGGTGCATTGTGGGACTTTTTAGGGAGCGAACGTTTCAGTGCACTGGAAGGATTTCAACTTTACGCAAATGAGCGGTGATGATGCCTGTGTACGAAAATCCAAAAAGTGTTGTATGTGACTCAAGAAAAGTTTATATATCACTTTCTAACAACTGTTTCTTAACATTTCGGCTTGTGTTAAACACAACACAGCGAGAGACATACATTCCGAAATGCTAAGTATACAGTGCACGGTTTCAGTTTGACACTGTCCTTCAGCAGCGTTAGGGACAGTGGTTTGACATTTCTAGGTCACAGAGCCACTCGCTAAACAAGCAGCTCAGAGATGCTAGGTGTTTCCCAGCACAGTGGCCATACAGCCTGAAACACACGGCGATCCAGGTCTGTGTAGAGTGGAACTTGTTGACAATGGTAAGGCAAACATTCCCTTTAACCTTTCCCACTGAGTCCAAGTAACCTGAAGATCATATAAAACACTCCAGTGTTTGCGAGTATGCTAACTAGCACATCCTTAGCTGCTGACTCACGATTGGCGAGTATCAAAGCGTGTTCTCTTTTCTCTCACTGTACGAGTTTTTCTCACACTTTTGGATGGCGTGAATCAACTCTGCAACCTTTCTGCCGGTTTAAATATTTATGTCCGTTACGTCAACGGGGTGCGCGTCTCTCGGCCAGATGTGTTAGCTGCAGTGGTGGAGAGCTGCTCTCAGAACGAGGCCGCACACATCACACGCAGTTTATTTTAGTCATTTCCTCTCCATCCTTCAGCTGTCTGTTAAGCTGACCACTCGCCCCTGCAGCTGTGGCCAATCCATAACCCCCCGCCGCCCACTACTATTCTTCTTATCAGCACACTCCTGCCGACCCACAACTGTCCTCGGTGGGACGCCTCTTCCCAGGCCACCAGTACAGAGCCGGCGGGCTGCCAGATTTGTCACCTGTGGAAACCTAGCATCTTCGCTGATTCGATCTGCTCGGGTGGCAGTGGTTTGCAAGGATGCACTGGCACAAGGATTAGGCAGATGCTGGGCACTTTATATTGTCAGCAATAGATCAGGATAAAAAAAAAGGGTTAACACTTTATTTTACAGTTTCCTTGTTACATATGTTACATGTACTTAGTTACCATAGTAATAACAGTAAATTATGCATAATTACATGCAACTAACCCTCAACCAACCCTAACCCTATAGTAAGTACTTGTAGTTGCTTAACATTACTCAGTACTTAAATATATAATTACACTGTAATACTGACACCTTAAAATAAAGTGTAACCAAAAATGGATGTCAGACTACACTGTTCAAAGTTTGGGGTCAGTATTTTATACAGTTCTTTTGAACCATCAAAGAATCCTGAGCAAATGTATTTTTGGTTTCCATTAAAATATTAAGCTGCACAACTGTTGTCGACATTGATAATAATAAGAAATGTTTTTGGGGTTTTTTTGAGCTGCAAATCAGCCTATTAGAATGATTTCTGAAGGATCATGACACTGAAGACTGGATGAATAATGCTGAAAATTCAACTATGACCATCAACTATATCAACTTTTTTCATTTGAGTTTAATGTATGTAATTACTTCCACCTCAGAGTAAAAGATAAATGAAAACAAAAGGGTAATTGGAACTTTATTCCTCCTAAATGAGACTTAATTGACTCACATTTCTTTCTTTGTAAAAATTTCAAAATTGCATCCTCATTTCTCATATTTATGAATTTGTAACTCACCATGTGACAACTTCTTATTTTTTTTCTCACAAAAACCTTTTTTATCTTTTACTTTGAAGCAGAAAGCAAAAAGCTTCCATATTATTTCAGAAGACAATAACATACGAATATGAAAACAAGAACGTTGGATACCTCAAACATCTGTTTATGCAAATGAGCAGATGTCGCCGCTGAAGAATCCGCCATGCAATTCGTGACGCAAGCTGTGCTGTTATGCAGCGCTGTACACGCAAGAACTGAGCAAAGCATGTACACTCTTACATGCATACAATTACTGCCTCATTCATCTGCCTGACAGTCAGAAGCATTGAAGCCCAGAGCTGCAGAGGAAGTGACTGGAATTTAAGCAGACATGCCAACCAGAACTGGTCCTGTCGTCCGTCCCGTCCGGCTCATCCGTCAGTCCTTTATTTTCTGCCCTTATAATCAGCGTGCCATTTCAGTATGCTGACTTCATTATATCTCAGCCTGATTTGCATGAAAAGCTCCTTTATGCTTCTTGGCTGTTGGTGTAATGTTACTGCTGAGATCATCACCACAACTGTATTCCAGTCGGCATGGAAATATACCGTTGTGTGCTTTATTAAAGCCTTATTGCTTTAATAAAACAGTAGATTGCAATCCACTCAAACTAGGATACCTATGAATGCATTGCAGCAATACAGTATCTAGGCGTGCACCTCTATGTTGTATATTTTAGCACAACCAGAATGCTGTATTGACCAATAAGCATCCAAGAACTATCTGTTTTATAATGTGCTATAAAAAGGCAATCTGACATCAAACAGCAACCGACGTTTTACAAACGCACAGTAAAACTGTTCCCCTGTTAATGAAGTAAATCGCTGGCATTCAGTTGCTCTTTAGTCAAACCTAATTTCCAGTGTCTTGGAATTCATTGCTACAATACTATTTCTGCTGTGGAATTTGCTTGATTTCCACATGTTTAGACTCAAAATAGCCAAATCCATCTGATCTGACAAAACCATGCCAGTTAAAGGTCAGCTATGCCTCGCAAGCCCTATGACCCACAAAAAAAAGAGAAGATCGTTCACATGACAGGAGAATTCCCTGGTGTATGATGGGTGGGAATTGCATGTTTGAGAAGGGGGAATAACTGCTAATAGCAGGGTGAACTTTGATTTGCATATGAAAACATGTAATATGATGACATCACACATGCCGTTTCACTCAGGTGAGGCAGATGAACTGCAGGTCACTTAAAATTGGGGTAATCTTTGGACCCATCTATGCTGTTGGGTCATATTCTAAATAAGATGTTTCCTGAGTCTAATTCCCCTTCATACACTGAAATATCTGACCACACGATTTATTAATTACAGAATACTGCTAATACTTGTGTATAATATGCACAGAATGTGAATTTTCTTTATTCACAGAATATGACCAACAGCATTTAAAAAAAGTATATTGCAATCCACACAACATAATGCTAGACATATCAGAGTTCAAAAGAGGACAAATTGTTGGAGCGTGTTTCGCTGGCTCATCTGTGACCAGGACAGCAGTATTTGTGATGTATGGAGAGCTATGGCATCCAGGGTAATGTCGGCATACCACCACGTAGGATGAACCACATCCAACAGGAGTAACTGTGGACTTAAGAGGACGCTGTCTGAAAGAGATGTACAGGTACTAACCCAGATTGTATCCAAAAAACATAAAACCACAGCTGCTCAACTTACTGCAGAAATAAATGCGCACCTCAACTCTCCTGTTTCCACCAAACCTGTTCGTCGGGAGCTCCACACCACAGTCAGTATTCATGGTCAGGCTGCTATAGCCAAAACTTTGCTCACAGGTAATGTCAAATGTTTAGAAGCCCCAAAAAGGCTCAACACCAGGACTGTTGCTGGCCAGAGTGAAGCACGAGTGGATGAACCATTCTGGAGGAACATGTGCATCTAATGGTTCAAACATCGTACCCTGAATCAGCATGATAATGCATCAACACACACAGCAAGACTTGTGACAGAATGGTTTGATGAACATGAATGTGAAGTTGATCATCTCACATGGCCTGCACAGTCACCAGATCTAAATATTTTTGAGCCACTTTGGGGCGTTTTGGAGGAGCAAAAGTTTTCCTCCACCAGCATCACATAGTCACCTGGCCACTGTTCTGGAAGAGGAGAGGTTCAAAATCCATCTGGCCACTGTGAAGGACTTGCATCTGTCATTCTCAAGATGAATTGATGCTGTATTGGCCACAAAAGGAGGCCCTACACCATACTAATAAATTATTGTGGTCTAAACCCAGCTGTTTCAGTTTCATTGTCCAACACCTGTATACACACATGTGTGTGTACTTGTACAACTATCTTTGTGAGGACCAGTTTGAGTTTTAGACCATTGAGTGAGGACAAAGAGAGTAAAGTGAGGACATTTTGGCCAGTCCTTACTTTCTGAGACCCCTTTAAAGGCCTGTTTGAGGGTCAAGACTTGGTTTTAGGGATAAGGTTATAATTAGGTTTAGGGTCAGGGTTCGGGTTAGGCACTTAGTTGTGATGGGTAAGGTTAGGGTAAGCGGCTAGAGATTGTTTTGTGTCAATGAATGTCCTCATAAAGATAGATGTACAAGAGTGTGTGTGTGTCTCAAACACAGAGAGAGAAAAGGAGTGACAAATGAAGAATAATCACTGGAAGATGAAATATAAGCATAAATGTTTGTAAATGAAGAGTTGAAGAAGAAATGTGTGTATACTACGGGTAAATTTCCTTATTAGGTAATCACTATGCTGATCATCATCATCATCATCCTCTTGTTATAAAATACAGTTAAAATGCCTATATTGCCTATAAATAATTTATTTATCTTGTTACAAGTACAATTCAATAAATTAAATGTATTTATTTATTTATATACAGTACCTTCCGAAAAGTTTGGGTTCATTTTTTAAAGATTTTCTACGATTTTTTATGTTTTTGAAAGAAGTCTCTTATGCTCACCAAGGCTGAAATTATTTGATTAAAGCTACAGCAAAAACAGTAATATTGTAAAATATTATTACCAATTTAAAATAACCGTTTTCTTTTTTAATCATTTTTCTTTTAATTCCTGTGATGTCAAAGCTGAATTTTCAGCATCATTACTCCAGTCTTCAGTTTCACGTTATCCTCCAGAAATCCTTCTAATATGCTGATTTGCTGCTTAAGAAACATTTATTATTATTATTAATGTTAAAAACAGTAACATCCAGGGTAATGTCGGCATACCACCACGTAAGATGAACCACATCCAACAGGAGTAACTGTGGACTTAAGAGGACGCTGTCTGAAAGAGATGTACAGGTACTAACCCAGATTGTATCCAAAAAACATAAAACCACAGCTGCTCAACTTACTGCAGAAATAAATGCGCACCTCAACTCTCCTGTTTCCACCAAACCTGTTCGTCGGGAGCTCCACACCACAGTCAATATTCATGGTCAGGCTGCCATAGCCAAAACTTTGCTCACAGGTAATGTCAAATGCTTAGAAGCCCCAAAAAGGCTCAACACCAGGACTGTTGCTGGCCAGAGTGAAGCACGAGTGGATGAACCATTCTGGAGGAACATGTGCATCTAATGGTTCAAACATCGTACCCTGAATCAGCATGATAATGCATCAACACACACAGCAAGACTTGTGACAGAATGGTTCAGAATTTTCAGCATCATTACTCCAGTCTTTAGTGTCACGTTATCCTCCATAAATCATTCTAATATGCTGATTTGCTGCTTAAGAAACATTTATTATTATTATTATTATTATTATTATTATTATTATTATTATTATTATTATTATTAATGTTAAAAACAGTTGTGCTGCTCAGTATTTTTGTGGAAACCAATATACAGGATTTTTTCCCCTCAGGATTATTTGATGAATAGAAAGTTTAAAAGAACATTTATTTGAAAAATAATATTTTGTAACATTATAAATGTCTTTACTGACTTAACTTCAGAACATCTAAAAATGATTTAATGTGTCTGTTTTAAACATATTAACTTTTACAAGTTCAATGCACAATGTACCATACAATTAATAGATGCATTTTAAACATAGCAGGCAGTATTAGGTATATACTGTGCAGCTTTCAGTATATAGTCAGATAAATGCATAAATAGTAAGATTACTGTGCAATTTTGTTATTTTAAATTCAGCCTCTGTCTATTGCTCTCAGCAGTGTAGGCACAGGAAAGACACAGACTCTGATTTGTTTGGTTTGCATCCTCTATGGGCAACAAGAGGTATTGCACCTTCCATCATATGTTGTCTGTTTTCAGTTAGAAGTTACTGTTTTATTGAATAAGATGTATAAAAAAATTATTCAAGAGAAACAGGAAAAAGTGATTTAACAAGAAGGTGATAATTTCACTATGACATGAGAGGTGCACAAATGATTATCACTGGGTGTGTATGTGTGACTGAAAGGAGGAAGGGGTGAGAGATCGGAAGGGAGTGTGTGTGTGTGTGTGTGTGTGTGTGTGTGTGTGTGTGTGTGTGTGTGTGTGTGTGTGTGTGTGTGTGTGTCAAACACAGAAAGAGAAAAGGAGTGACAAATGAAGAATAATCACTGGAAGATGAAGCATAACCGTAAATGTTTGTGCATGAAGAGTTGAAGAAGATTTTTTTTTTTAACTATACGGGTAAATTCCCTTATTAGGTAATCACTATGCTGATCATCATGATCATCATCTTGTTATAAAATACTGTTAATATGCCTATATATAATGTAGATATCTTGTTACAAGTACAATTAGATCAATTAAAAGTATTTTAGGTGAACACATTTGCAATTTATAATTTTATGGTGATGGGATAAAAAAAAATAAAAAAAACATTTTGAAACTGTATGATTCAACCACACCAAAAACAGCAGAATAACCAAGGGAAATTTTTGAGACCGTGAGATCTGATACATAATCACATGCATAAAGATCCAGTAAACACAAAAACAATACACTGTAAAAATGTATTGTTGGTTTAACTTAAAAAATGCAAGTTACCTGGTTGCCTTAAAATTTTGAGTTCATTAAAATTAAAAATTTGAGTTAATACAATTAAGGAGATTGGTTTAATCAATAGAAACTCAAAAATGTTATGTTATCTGAACCACATTTTTGATAAATCATAATAATAATAATAATAATGTTTTACAGTGTAGACTGATGATGCATCATCCTCCATTTTCCCAAATGAAATTTCAATACCATCCATGCTCAAACGAACCATAATTCCCACAGCTATCTGTCATCTCTCACAGTAACGAGGGGTTTGTCTTCCCACAGCACACGGCTTCATGAACAGACGCTGCTGAGATCGCACTCATCGACCCCCCAGCGCTTTTCCCAGGCCTGTCTGATAAAGGTGAGGGTCATGTAATCTTATCGGCTGGACCGCTCGTGTTATTTCCGCTGGCACCCTTTCACACCGCTGTTTGTGCACAAACCACCCCTCCAGAGCCAGAGCCGCCTGCGGTAAGTCTTATCAGCATGAATAGAGAGCCGGGGACAGGGAACGTGACCACCTCAACAAGGAAATGCAACACTGCAAAACACTACAAACACATTCCCTCTCCTGAGACACTGTCGGATCCAAAACATCCCACATGCTGCATGTAGAGCCACTGTAAGCCAATGGAAAGATGGCCCCTATAGGCTAAGTCTACTGTAAACTATCAGTGAAATTCAAATAAAGTGAATCATCAATTATTTCTGCGGAACTGAAAAGCAAGCCTGACAGCTGTGGGATCATCTGAACACAGCTTATTTGAATTGACCTAATTGGATTTGTTTGGCAGGAACTCAAATGAGCTTTGCACTTAATTTGGCAGCCTAACTTTATTTTAGTAGTACATACACGCACATATCACTACCGGTCAAAAGTTTTAGTTTGGTAAGATTTTTAAATGTTTTTAAAAGAAGTCTCTTATGCTCACCAAAGCAACAAAATAAAGCAATACTGTTTTCTATTTTAATATATTGTAAAATGCAATTTATTCCTGTGATGCAAAGCTGAATTTTCAGCATCATTACTCCAGTCTTCAGTGTCACATGATCCTTCAGAAATCATTCTAATGTGCTGATTTGCTGCTCAAAAAACATTTCTTATTAATATTAATGTTGAAAACAGTTGCTGCATAATGTTTTTGTGGAAACATGAACATTTTTTCAGGATTCTTTGATGAATAGAAAGTTCAAAAGAACAACTCTTTCTATCTTTTTTAAATGAATCACCTTTGATTACTTTAAAGTGCCCTTGCTAAATAAGTATTGTCTTTCAAAGAAAAATCATACTTATTATAAATTACTCAACAGTAAATGTGATTCATTGACAGATTAAATGAATATGGGGGAACTTTGATACTCTTTAAACTTCCCACTAAACACTGTTTTTCTAATGGACCTGAATCATAAAAAATGCCCTATGTCATATCAGAAAGACTCCAGGTGCAGATGAAATTTCACATCAAGCTTCAAGATTTACGGCAATGATTATTGTAGCAATAAGTATAACAAACCTTAATAAAGTCAAGACAAATCTAGTATAGAAATTACATCATATTACTTTTGTGCATTACTCCTCTATATATTAATTATTACTTATTATAAATATTTTATATATATATATATATATATATATATATATATATATATATATATATATATATATATATAAATAATGTAATATTTTTTAAATATAAAATATACATAATAGTTTTTATTATATACTTAAAACAAATATCACCCACAATAATCATAATATTCCTATGTTGTGCGTTTGATCTATGCAAACGGATGGTGTGACACGGCACAACAAAACTGAATAATAAACATTATAATGCAAGATGCCAGGGAGAAATAAAAGGAAAAGTAACTAATAAGTATTTTTTAGGAGAAAACGCTAATAAGTAGCTTGTTACTTTAAAGTTCAGTTCACATTGTGAAGCTGGTGAAATGTACAATGGCAGTAGTAAGATATAAATTTGCTTGTGACACAAATAACATTGTGACTAAAAACGAATATCTTTCATAATTCAGCTTTCATTCCCCCACATCCTGTCATCTGATAAAAGACCCCATCCTCTCTAACAGCCGATCTCGCTACATTCAGTTAATGCATGTGTGATCCGTGCTCCCCCTTTACCACCGGCGGGGTTCGAACTCAAACAAAGGAAAACAAGTGAGGTTTGTGCTGGTAACAGGTACCATCTGCGTCTGGTTACCTAGCCGGCAGTGGTGCATGGGAAAAAAGAGGCAGTGCTCCCCTAAAATGAGCTGGCCGGAAGTGGCCCCTGAGCCCCTCAAAGCTACACCAGAACACAATGTCTGGAGGTGTTACTGTCTCCCGTTTTGTGGTGTAAAAGCATGAAACAGGAGCTTTATTTTACACACGTCCTGTAAAACGCAGCTCTTTTAATCTAGCTATATTAAGACCAATGATCTCCAAATGGTGTGAGTTTAGTTTAGGACTGTAAAAAAAAAGTTTACATATGGAGACATCGATGGACTGGAATCTTTGTTAAGTATACACAACTAAAACCATAAAAAATAACAACTGATAACTGAAAAAATATATACTATAAAAAAAACTCTTAAAGCCTTTATGTATAAAGTAGTGCTGTCATTTAACATAAAAAGATTGTGTATGTGTGTATATATATATATATATATATATATATATATATATATATATATATATATATATATATATATATATATTACACATAATTATAATGTACGTTATAATGCATTTTATCTTTTCATTAATAACTTTAACCAAAGTTAAAATGCATTGTAATATTTGCAGAATCCTTGTTACATCTGAAATTGGTTGTTCGTTTTAATGCAATAGGCGTAACAATAAATAGATAAGTATTATAATATATTATAACTGTGGTTATAAATATTATACAGACCATTATAAAGGTTGTTCGCGCTATGTCGTAATTACCGTACCGATTCTACTTTCACATCGTTCACCTCTTTGTAGAGCTCGTAATTACAACTTGCAAGCTGGGAATTTTCGGAGAGCTCCTAATTGTACCATGTGACCGTTAATTAATGCATTAAAAATACTTTTATATTATATATAAAGGCTTTGAGTAAAGTGTTACCAAACTTATTTTATATTTTATTAAAACAACATTTTTTTTATTTCATTAAGTTTATGTACTAAAATAACTAAAACATAATATGAAAATGAAAATGGAAAACATATAAATTAATTTCATCTCAATGACACTGAAACGACACTGATCTTATAGGAGGAAGTATAATACAGTTTCTTAAAATGCTCACTCTAGGTTTGGAACAGAGCAATACTGTACTTTGCCAAACCACTGTTATAACTTTCAATCAGCTTTAACTCTGCCAAAAGACACATACCGTCTTTCAATCAAATAGAAAAAATACATTTTCTTGGAGCCACTTATTCCTTATTTAGGGAGTAATATCCCAACGCAATGCAATTGGGTAGAAAATAGCACTTCCTAGAGCACGTCTCCATTAAAAGCCATGACCAAAACCATGACTTCCTCCGCTCTAAATTAGTTCCATTCCACTTTTTCCTTAGGATGCTCTTTTTGGAACGCGTCTAGGAATTGGCCAGAGTCTGTGTTTTGGTTTTTGTTGTGCAATGCACTGGAGCTTGAAGGAAGTGTTGAAAATCACTTGATGACTGTAAGAGCTCCGCTTCAGAGCCGTTGCCAGCTCTTCCATCATGATTTGGGGAGGAACCTCAGGGATACAGATGCTTAAAGGAGCCCATGACGTATTAAAAAGCCAAGACTACCTCTAAACACTCACCCAATCATTATTTATTCCATTCTTGGTCAAATCTCAGTAGGATATTTTCAAGCACTGATGAAATGAATTAGAGATAATGATGAATTCTTTTGATTCAGCGGGGGTCCATGTGAGCGGGGGATGTTTTGAAATCTCAACCACAAAACTCTTTTCGCACAATTCTCGAATGGAATGAATTCATAAAAGTGACAAATTGCATGTGAAGTCACTGAAGAGAAACAGAGGTTGCCATATATAGAGTCGCCTGCATGTAAGCTATCAAGAAAAGGGAACAAATTAGCAAAACAAAATAGCAAACTGCTATTACGCTCTTCTGAATTCAGCCATATGTGTTACCAGCTATAGTTGTAATCAAAATGATTCAACCCCCATTGCAAATCAGATTTATTGGCAAAATGTACAGACTTTTAACTGTTTGCAATGATAAAATCAAACAAAAGTAATTGAAATAGCTCAACACAATGTTTCAAGTGGTTTCCCCAAATTCAACTGAAAATGCAACTTTTAATAACCTCTGCAGTCTCAAAATTATTCATCCCCCCCCCCCAAATAAAATCCCTCACAACAGTACAAATCTGCAAAACAGGTGTTGTCTCAAGCACACCTGATGCAAATAATCAAGGGCGTCATTAGTTGCAACAGGTGTGCTTGAGCTAGAACACATGAAATACCTGAACTGGCTAGGTTTGTTGAGTGTTGCGTTTGAATGCATGTTAGAAATATGGCAAATTTAAGTTAAAAGAATGGTCCAAAAGGTTAAGAGAAGATATCATCACCCTTCACAAACAAGGAACATGATACAAAAAGATAGCGAAGGCACTACATTTTTTATTTAGATTCAATAAAGTTGAAATTGGGGAAACGTTTTGATTGGTTCATTGAAACAGCTGAAAGTCTGTACATTTTTCCAATGAACCTTATTTGCAATGGGGGTTGAATAATTTTGATTACAACTGTACATTAGGAAATGTGTGTTGTGATGTTTTGCTGTGGTCAGTTCTATAAGGAATGTCACATGGGGTAAAAATGAGATAATACAATGTTTCAATGCTCAAGTCATTTCCTTAAACACATCACATGAGCTGTGAATGAATGAACCCTGGTAACACAACTTCCTGACAACTAGATAAAGAATTCCAGAGGCTAGAGAAAGAAAACTGTGGGATATTTTCAGAAATCATAAAATGAAACCATAAACCTGATGGCAGAGAGTGTGGAAACTCTTGCAAAGGTGGCAAAAACTGACCTTTAGAAGTCAACAGGTCGATCTGTGTGTGTTTCAATCCACAGATGTTTTCAACCAAATAAATAATCTGTCAAAAATAGGTATTTTTTCCCCATTGGTTGTGCTTGTGGATTTATACACTAACGTTCAAACGTTTAGGGGTGGGTAAAAAAAAATTGTCTGAAAGAAATGAATGCTTTCATTTAGAAACTAAGTAACACATTATTTTTAGAAGTAATATTCCCCAAAACTGTTATTAAATATGGAATTAGTATTAGAATTAATATGACATTTCCACTGAAAGTATAGGCTAAGTGACAAAAGAGGTTTATTGGTCAGAACCAATCCCTTTTATCTTCAAAGTTTCCTCTTCAAGATAACGCCATGAATCTGAAACAGTTTTTAAAGACTTTTAAAGCTTTGATGTAATTCAGGTGAGATCTGGGACTGACCCGGTGCATAATCTGAACACCTGTAGTTTGTAAAATGGTAAAATGTGAAGGTGACAGGTTAATTAAATACATTTTTGTGTGATAAGTATAAAGATTACCGCTCTGAATCAAACAAGAGGCGTCAATCCTTGAAATACCTAAAAATAACCATTCACGTTTGGAAAACAAACACAGTAATCATGTACGGTTAAAATCATACAGTCAGGGTGAAAGGTGCTGGACAGATCTGAGGCCAAAAATAGGATTTTCATATTAATGGCAATGAGTGCCAAGCCCTAAAACGTAATCTTCCGCATGTCATTTTCCCCCATCAGTTTAAGAGCTGTCATATTTGTCCTTTGGCCTGGGGTTACTGATTTGCAGTTTGCTGCTGGCAAGCACTACAAACAGCAAACCAGCTCCATGACCTCTGATCCCAGAAGGGGTGGGTCCCACATGTGGGTCAATTTCTTTTTATATTAAAACAGAAAATGAGAGAGAAATGCTGGTTTGCATAGGTCATGTACTGCAAACACACCGAACCTCTCAACACTGCTTTCTGTCACACACATCAACAGGTTTATGTTGCATCAGAGCTACAACAATGACATCAATGTGTTTGACTACCCAGAGGAAAATGTTATTGCTCAGAGTTCACATTTTCAGGAGACTTAAAGGGATAGTTCACAGAAAAATGAAAAATGAAAATAATTTACTCACCATCATCTCATTCCAAACTCGAATGACTTTCTTTCTTTTGTGGAACATAAAAGATGATATTTTGAAAATATAGATTTTTTTATAATTGTTTTCTCCATACAATGAAAGTCATTGGGTCCAATGAGTGTTGTTTTGGCTCTCACTGATATTCATTACAAGGACAAAAACATTCAAAATATCTTTCTTTTTCATTTTATTTTTTATTCCACAGAATAGTAAATCATAAAAAGTAATCATGAAAGTTTTTGGTGAACTACCCCTTTTATGGAGTTTTCAGTAATGTATAATGATTTACATGTCAATTTTGTCTTAGATTCTCTTTTAAAATTACTTGACACAAAAGAAACAATTGTTGACATACGATAATATTATACAGCTATATAACAAATAGATGGCTCATCTAAATCTTTATATGGCTCATCGTTCTTTATAGAATGATAAAACGAACGATAGAACGATAGATAGATACTGTAGATAGACGATAGATAGATAGAACGATAGATAGATAGAACGATAGATAGATAGAATGATAGAACGATAGATAGATAGAACGATAGATAGAACAATAGATAGAACGATAGAACGATAGATAGAACGATAGATAGAACGATAGATAGATAGAACGATAGATAGATAGATAGAACGATAGAACGATAGATAGATAGATAGATAGATAGATAGATAGATAGATAGATAGATAGATAGATAGATAGATAGATAGATAGATAGATAGATAGATAGATAGATAGATAGATAGATAGATAGATAGATAGATAGATAGATAGATAGATAGATAGATAGATAGATAGATAGATAGATAGATAGATAGATAGATAGATAGATAGATAGATAGAAGCACCTCAGACACCATTTACACCTTTTTCTATGAATGGCTTTTCTCTGCATATTAAGGTAGGATAAGAGAACGTAATTTATCAAAAAAAATGTAACTAAAAAGTTGAAAGCACTACAGTACAATCACTTAACCTCAGTGATGTACTGTATATGGGAAAGTCTCTTGGTCATTATCAGTGTGTTGACTTGGATGAGTACATTAGACTTTAGTCTGGACAAACCATATGACAATCTGACCATAACTGTGGGTGGGATTCTGATGCAGATGTTGTCTGTAACTGGGTTTCCACCCGGCAACTGGATAAATCATGAACACCCAGGACTATCATCAAGAAAATCAGCCAGCTGATTTGAGGAGCGATTTAATGGCAGTATGGCACAGTGCACAGCTTGACACGGCAGGGTTCATCAAGTCCATTTCTGAAATGGATAAAACCCTCAAATCAAAAAAGAAATCCAGACCGCACAGACAACTCCCCTTTTGTTTGCGAAGCAGACGTGTAATCAGTTTTCTTTGGCGTACGTTAAATAAAGTCATAAAGTGGTACTAATGTTTTAATTTAGCACCATGTGTCTGCTGTGTGATGCTCATCCCTGCGTCCCGCTGACCCTCATCTTCAGAGACCAACAGTTGCTATATGGCTGGACCGGAGAGACCAAATAAAATGGAAGAGATGGTAGAAGAGATGGAAAAAATGAGAGGAAGGAGGGGTGGGAGACGGGGCAGGTGGCAGAAGCAAAGATGTGGACAAGAAAAGCGGACGATACTCTTCCTTTAAGAATTGCTAACAACATTTTTCTCTTTTAAACTCGCCACACTGTTCAACAAAGTACCCTAAATAACAAAAATGAAGTAAAGTTGTGAGAGTGAAAGATAGAGAGAAAACGAGAGAATCAGCTCATCTGAGGCTTTGCTGGACTCAACAAGTTAGCGATTACTGATTAGCCAGTTCAGGCCAGCGGGGAGGCTTGTCTGTCCTTGGCTTGGGAAAACAACATGAAAGGATGCCGGCTGTTTTGTGCGGGTGACTTGAAAGCGCAGTGGCTATCAGAGACATTAGCCTTATCAATGGCTGGTGCTTTAGAGCTGAGCTATATGAAGCAACAAGGGCACGTCTCCAGCGAGGAGATAACTAGCACATACCTCCGGCCCTATTTGCATGCACCCGGGTAACAGGAGGGATGGGACAGGGAGGGAAGTGGTTTAAAATAATTATTTAATGAGACTTTGAATTTGAAAAATCAGCCAGAACTAGGCACTGGTGCCAGACGTACCCCAAATGCCCATTTTGGTGGCATGGCCAGGGAGGTTGGCACGCAACGGGCAAAGCTATGGCTTCCAGATCCATAACATCTGCTGGGCCGAGCTGTCCTTGCTTGGGTGGGACGGATCAAGAGAATTGCAACTTTTGAGGTCAATAAGTGTGAAATAAACTTGGGTGAGGCAGGCTATTAAAATAAGAGTTTGACTAGGCTTTATGAGCAAGAGAAGTCAATGTCTTTTTAATTAACAGCCACTTCAAAAAATAAAAAAAATTATGATAGCTGATTATGTAAAGTGTTAAAAGGTTAGTTCATTCAAAAATGAAAATTCAGTCATCATTTACTCAATGATTAACCTGAATTTAACCAAAACCAAAAGGGAAATGTAATTTAAAAACTAAAGGTTCTTTGAAAAAAATTGCAAAAAAGGTCCATTGTCAATAGCGTAGAGATATATGAAGAACTGCTGCAAACCAAGCAACATTCTGTTGGTCTGCATGGTGAATTCACATTACCAACTTCGAACTTGAGAAGCGAAATCTGCATGGCAAACTTTTTCAACCTCACACGAAACATGGGTTCCCATTGGAATGACTAGATTTACCTTTGCTAAAGTTTGCTGAGCAATGGTAAATGTGTTGAGTCTGAGGAGGAGGGAGCGGGAACGGTAGAAACAACGATCTCCGATATTTTGAATCAGACTGCAGTACCGATTTCGACCACTAGATTGAAACTACAGACTGTATTCTTACAGACTGCACCTAAGGCGTTCAAGCTTCAAAAAGGAAACAAAGGCAACATTAAAATACCATAAAAGTGGTACATATGACTTGTGTGCTTTATAACAAGTCTTCTGAAGTCCTATAACCGTAATTTAAAGTGAAAAATAAAATCTGCCCCTCTGAGACTAGATCATTGAGTTAAACTTGATTCATAAACTAATCATTCAGGATGGGTTTGAGAACTGGATTGACTAATTCAATGAAAACATCTGACTCAAAAGAAAGATTGGTTCTAGATGGTGCTTTTGTGTCATTTTTGAAGTTAAAATCCCTTGACTAGTTTCATGGAAAATAGCAACCAGCACAGTCATTAAAATGCCTGTATTTGTGCTATACTAAAAAAATAAGTCATACAGGTTTTGAATGACATGAGGGTAAGTAAAGAATTCATTAGAGTATTAGTAGACTGTTAGTTTAGGGTTAGGACAAGGGTTCGGGTTAGTAGAATACGTTACATGTAACTTATAGTCAGTAGAGTTGTACAAAAAATACCGACTTTGGTACCAAGTCGATACTGAAATTTTAAAATTGCGACACTTTGAGCGCTGTTGAGCGGAATCGTAAAGACCTCTGATTGGCCATTGTGTTCATTCTCCGCTTATCGGATATGTCTGTGATTGGCTACAATGATCAACTGGAGCGTTTGAGAGCACACGGAAGTGTTGGAATGTGTTTTAAAAAACGGGGAGCAGAGGCGGTTTGCTGATAGACGCCTGCTTTCAATAGTCAATAGTCAGTAGAATGCCTGTTGGGGGACCATCAAAATAAAGTAGCAGATATTAAGCAGACAGTCTCTAATGACTGGCCATTGAAATGTAGTTGCAAAGTAACTTATAATTAATAGAATGTCTAAAGTGGACTATCGAAATAAAATGTTACCTTAAACAGCAGTGAGTTATCAGAGGATTTCGGTCACCAACACCTTAACTCACCTGTGCACACTGACACACAAGAAGCTTTCATAAAACATTAGGCTGACTCCCAGTGGATGACTGCAGTTTGTACAAACATCTAGGGCAAAGTGCATCCTCGATTCCTCTCTGTGTCGTACTACTCTTGGCCCTTTCGTACTTTTCCACAGGCTCAGCTGAAAGTCTGGCGCACCTTCAGAAGGACAAAGGTTTCCCACAAGAAAAACACACCGGGCCTTACAGTGTCACCCTCTCTTTCATTGTGCCTGGTTACATAACGCTAAACTAATCAATCTTAGGTCTGACTCCGGAAAAGCAAATACCCTGGGCTGGACTGACATAATTTTTGCCTATGGCACAACAAAAACACTACATAGAAATAAAATAAACCACTCTTGTGAAAACTTCAATCCTTCTTGTGTGAACTTTCACCTCCACTAGTCCAATTAATGCTCTGGAATATACTCGCTTGGAGCAATTTTTTTACTCATGCTGAGGTTAAACACAGTTCACAAACTTTACATCGCGCTCTGAAGTGGAGCATCTGAATTGCGTTGTGGGATATGCTTCTGTGTGGTGGTACAGTAAGAATTACCAATCTCTGAAAACATATAATAGTCATAGCAGGAAATTGTATTAGTTCAAAGTCCTCAGCCACAGCGAGGAAAAACCTCATCCCTGCATTTGTCCCTGTCATCGACACAAAGGGAACCACATTTTAACTGGTGATAGTGAGAACGCAAGCGTTCTGTCAGGTCTTATTCGTTCAAGCTTCGTGTGCTTTGCGAGCATTGGCCGCATGTTAAACGGTTGCAAATGGAGCCCATATCAACTGCCATAGTCACATATGACTCCCATGCATCCTGATCAACAGGCTACAGAGGGTCCGGTCAATTAGTAACTAGCAATGAAAATAAATTGCGGTTTGTGAAGGCTTCCTCGCAGGACAGCTTTAACAGATTGACTTACCGGTAGTAAATGGATCCACACTCAACAACAACAGCCATTCTCTAACTGCTGATAATAATCTGGCTTTATTTAAACTAGTAAGTGGTGGACTATGTGTGTATATGTGCAGGAGTGTGTGGAAGTAATAGAGATAGTATTTTAAGGCAGACCAGGTCTTGACTCAAATCATACAGGTCTGATAATTCATGCAAACATCAATCCACATCTTTCAGACATGCAATCATGTGCAATCTATCAATCATGACCATATTCTACATTCCTTAATACAATACCTAAATCAGAATCAGAAAGATGTTTCTGATTCTAAACTTGGCAACTACCTTAATAAAGTATTTTATAAATAATACATTAATAAATAAAACAATTCTTGTAAAAAGCGTTTACACAGAGAGGTTTAATGGATTTTTAAAGGTGGCATGAATGCAAATCCAATAATTGTCCTTAAAGGGTTAGTTCACCCAAAAATGAAAATTCTGTCAGTAATTACTCACCCTCATGTTGTTCCAACCCCGTAAGACTTTCGTTCTTCTTCGGAACACAAATTAAAATATTTTTGATTAAATCTGAGAGCTGGATCACTCCTCCATAGGCTTCTAAGGCATTATAACTTGCTGGCCCAGAAAATGTATTAAAGACATCGTTAATATAGTCCAAGTGACTACAGTGGCTCAATCTTAAGTTTATAAAGCGACGAGAATACTTTTTGTGCGCAAAAAAAACAACAAAAATAACAACTTTATTCCACTTTTCATTTCCTTCGCTCTGGGCCTCGAGTCTTTTCACGTAGTAAAACAGCGCAGCGCATCTGTGTTGTACGTCACACGTAGGCTCACTATTTGCCGACGCTGGTCATGTGGACTATATTAACGATCTCTTTAATAAATTTTCTGGGCCAGCAAGTTATAATGCCTTAGAAGCCTATGGAGGAGTGAGCCAGCTCTCAGATTTAATCAAAAATATCTTAATTTGTGTTCCGAAGATGAACGAAAGTCTTACGGGGTTGGAACAACATGAGGGTGAGTAATTACCGACAGAATTTTCATTTTTGGGTGAACCTACCCTTTAACTAAATACTTAACAACAAAATAAACAAAACATCTGGTATTATATTTCTACTGACAAAAAAAAAACTAAATGTGTATCTATGCATTGTCATATGAACAACCAGTCAGTAATTACACTGACTGGTTGTTCTGAACTGGCTCAAAATGAACTGGCTCAAAAGAGTCATACGGTTGGGAGTTGGACTACACTGGTTGTGTTGATGAATTAATGTTTTTGATTTACTAAAAAAGAGCCAAATAATTAGAGTAATTTGTTCTGGAATAGGACTACGTTATTAGCGCTGTATGTTTTTGATTCACGAAAAAGAACCTAAATAATGAACCAAATTAAAATACTAATGTCCGCACCTAACCGTGATTGACCTTTCCGATTTTTCTGAGAACTATTATCTGAATTCACAGGCTTCACTAGTCCCGTTTCTGACAGGCTGTAATGTGATACAGAGGTATTTCAGCCACGGGAGAAGCCTTCAAAGGTGGTTCGCTCTGGCATCAACAACTCATTTGGCTGCCTTTGTCACTTTATGAACAGAAACAGCAAATTTTATTTGGCACGTGAAAACTGTTAATAAGTTGCAGAGAAATTTGTTTTAAGATTTTCTCCTTAATGCAAAACAGACACTCCGCTGCAGTGTCTATTTTTCATTTTCTTATACGGCATTCCTGCAAAATAACAAGTTTGCATTTTATTATTGAACATTTTAAGGCACCATATCAATATAAAATCTAGCACCGCATGCATTTCTATTCTGTTCAAGTACAAAGTATAGGCTATGCGTCACATAGCCTTTCAAAGTATACAGTGCTGCTGATGAAATTTTGTGCTGTACATGTAGGCTACCCTATTGTATGAAACTGAAGTATACTTTGGGCTTAAAAAGGATATACACTGTACATTTATTTTTCAAACATGTAAATAAAACCAAAGATTACTGGAATATGTTTTACAAGAAAATACTTTTTCTTAGTTGTTTTTCAATTTTATTTAGCAATTTCTGAATGAAAATTGTTTCTACACCAATTTTTTTTTCAGCATTGTTTTTTACATTTTTATACATAAATTGTGCTGAAACTGTGCACTATTTTTTTCATAATTAACACTAAATTAACTTTTTAAATGGAAAGGCCTATAAATAATCCAACTATTAAGGACTAACGTTTTACCACATTTGAAACTTGAGGTGTCAACAAAAAGCGCAGCAGGCCCAACGTCTGCATCAAATATTTGCGTCTTTTTAATATCATATTTTGGTTTAAAATTCCCTCATGCTTCTATATCTGCACTGTGCATGTTTTTAGCTCATCCTATTTCCCATAGACCTGTAATTTGAATGTATTTAAAATGCAGCCGCCACAAAGCAGATCGGCACTGTGGTTCACTGAGGCTTCAGATCCACTAGAGACGAAGCAGCATGGGAAGACAACAAGAGCCATAAGCTCCAAATTATTATAATTATCATATGCTTCGGGAATTTCCTGTACCAGATAATGGGGTATTCGAATGTCATATGTAAAGCGTTATAAATGTGGAATTGTTTCATATAGTCTCTGATGGGCCCAAGACAGACAAACTCTGTGCTCCAGAACTCTGAGCTGCAGTTAAATTCACACATGTCCTTGTGTGCTAACTATAGGAGTGGTGGTCATCGAAGGATTACAGAGCTGAGACTTCAAACGCTCTTTAAAAGGAAGAAAACTAACATGACTGCTACCATTAAAGGGCAGATGCTGAAGCTACTGTACAACTTTCCAAAACCAAACTCTAAAAATCTTTTAACTAATGTATATTTATACATACATATACACATATACATATACATATACATATACATATATATTTCTATTTTCTATCATTTCTAAGATTTTTAGCATGGTAATGTATGACAATGTTAATGTATTTGGTCTTGGCGGAATAGATGTGCTACACTGCTACTGCTGCTGAATTGCTGCTGCTGTTGATTATTGCTTCTGCTGCAGAGCAAGTACAGGGACTTGCTAATGCCAATACATACGCCAATACACTGCAGTGAGTATTTAAGACATACTGCTGCTGCACATATATCATATATCAATTACCCAAAGCAGATGTATATAGGTGGAGCTGGGGAAGGTGGAAGGTTATGAACTTTGAAAGCGTGCTGCAAACTGCTATACTGAATGGCAACCAGCCTGAATGGTGAGCAGCAAGCTCATTGGCTGCAGATGCAGCATGAACCAATCAGCTTGCGTTAAGGACACATCAGCATGCGCCATCTAGTGTTTCATGACAGAACTAGGCATATGTGTATATATACACACACATTACTCTTGCTAGGGTATTGTTGGGAGAGAGATGATGATGATGATGGCATGGCTAGATTGTTAAAGGGATAGTTACCCAAAAAAAGAACATTCTGTCATAATTTTCTCACCCTCATGTTGTTACAAACCCCTAAGACTTTCATTCATATTCTGAACACAAATGAAGATATTTTAATGAAATCTGAGCGATTTCAGTCCCTCCATTGACAGCTATGCAACTACCACTTTGACGCTAAAGAGATCGTAAAAAAAATGAATCCATATGAATTAAGCGGTTTAGTCCCAATTTTCTAAAGAGACACGATCACATTATATGATGAACAGATTGAATTTAGGGTTTACACATGAGAAGTCTTGTGCACAAACCGATAAGCTACTCTAAGCAAAGATCAATGCTAAAATAAAAGTAGAAAACTTGTTGTGTAGGGTCATTTTCTTAGCGTATGAGAAACGAAATGGTTCTATACTGTCCGTTTGAAGATGTATATGGATCTTTGTACAGCAAAGGCTATGAACTATGCAAACATTCAAGATGCCTAGATTGGCCGATGAGGAATGAAGCGAAGGCAGTGTTTTACATTACAGGAGTCCTTGGAGGTAACTAAATATGTCTGCATTTATGCAGGAAGCATGAAAAGAAAACAGCAGCAATGCTCGCATACAATCCACAATTTTCAAAATGTCAACCCACACATGAAAATACTTTTCAACACACATGACGTCAGATTATAAACGCTGACTTTTTGGCCTATAAGCAGCACCAGTCCCCCCTCCACGGCTCTGACAAGCACCCTGAAGTAGGTGAAGATCAAACACCCCAGCCTGGGGTAAATTATATCAGATTCCACTTTGTTACGAAGGCCTGCGTTCTCTTTCCGACATTTACAGTTGGGCCGAACCTCGCGGAGGCCCCTCGGATCTTTTTCTCTCTAAATCCCGACAGCCGCTTACGCTTGAGTCAGGAGGGGGGGAAAGGAAGAAAGAAAACGCAGACCATCTGACTTCCATTGCTCAGCTCGGCGTGTGTGTTCCGTTCAGCCACTGGTATTTGGATGAGGCGTACAGCGCAGTTACCAGAGCCCTGCTCCGAAACGTGTATGATGTCATTGAGGTTCAATCATTACAGGCTGCAGATGAGGCTGTTCTGGATGGGCCGGGTCAGTTCCCACGCTTGTTTGGCAGAGATCAGCTCCTGCAGCCATATTTGTGAAGAAGCTTCTGGACAAGATTAAAAATGGAAGCGAAAGACAAAAAAAAAAACAGAGAGTGAGGATCTCCCTCGTAAGACTTCCTTTTTTGTGTGCTCACTCGTTCTGAATGGCTCTTATGTTGCATTCCATATCAGTGAGTCTGCCCAAGAGGCCCCACTTGCGGGAGTCTCTTGTTCGATAAAGTCAAAGTCAGTATAATAAAATACAGTACAGTAAAATGCACTAATGCCAGAAAGCAAGGTCTCTGCTAATTCTTCATTTTAAAGTATTAATGTTGAAGGCATGCGTCTTTGTGTGTGGTGATGCGACATGAAGAAACCTCAATATCAAACCAGCAATTCCTGTAGTTCCTATATATAAAGCATCGCCCTAACAACATCAAAATCTTTCCTTGCATCCAAATACGTTTATTTACATAGTAGAATGGGAAAAGCAATTGGTCAAATAATCAGTCGGAATATAAAGTATTCATAAAACAGTAGTCAAAAAAGGTAGGGAACAGCAACATTTCCAATGCCAACATGGTGGATTTATATAGGCTACTTAAAGATTTTGAATTCAGAATTGAACATGCCTTTTTTATTGTATTCATTTAGCAGATGTTTTGATCCAAAAAGTCATAAAACGGTAATTTTAACTAGAAAAGCAAAGTTTGTAAAAATAAATAAAAATAGTTATACAGTTTAAAAAGCCTAGAAGGTAGAATGACAGAACGATAGAATATGATAGATAGAACGATAGATGGATAGATGGAACAATGGATAGAAGGAACGATGGATAGATGGAACGATAGATGGATAGATAGATAGAACGACAGACAGACATCTACACTGACAGGCACATCAGTTTCAGGGCATCAGGGTCACCAAGCTGGCATCTCAGCTCTGGCACAAGCAGATACCCATGAGGGTGAAGCACTAGCACTGGTAGCGTAGGGGGTGGCAGACAGACAGGGGCCTACCAAACAGCTTGCGACCATAACTCACAGTGGCTGGAGAACAATGAATATAATTATTGAAAAGAACACAGTCCAATTCTGAGAGTCCCTCCCCATCAAGTCTGTTTACTCGCGAGGGGGTTTGTGGCAGGGCACTGACCTCCCTAACGCCAGCGGTCCTTTAGAAGCGGCCGGTTGTCATGGTTTTCCTCCATCATGGATGACAAGTGTCCAGCTGGAAGGGCTTTCTGGGCCATTGATTACTCGACTGTATTCTGCAGATCTGCCCAAGCAAGTCAGAACAGCGGGACGAGGGGGGCGCGACGTGAAAATAAACCCTAGAGTGTGACGGATAGGTTTTCTGAAGGTTACAATACTGAGGTAATATGGAAAGATTCTCCAGGGCTTGAACAATAATAAGTGGTGAATCACTGCTTTCATGGGCCATTAGGAAGGAATTCCTTTTTTACTGCTTTTTTGGCTGCTGAGAACCCCAGACAACTGTTTGGGAGGGTTTTAGCGGGCCGCCTTTCAGCAGGTAGGCGGGGCTAGCGGCGCATTACCTGTGTAGCCAAAACTCTTGAGGCTTCTTGCAGGTGCCGTGACGCTCCTGAGGGAAAGAAACTGCTATGGATTCCAGCTGAAGAAACAGCTCCAGTTCAGTGCTATATCTCGCATGGTAGTCATATTCAAAGGGCAAAGGGGGGACCGTTTCCGCTGTGCTGATACCCAGTACAGTACTCTTATTCTGCAGATGAATAGACCTTGAAGTGTGTTGAAGAGTCTCGCTACTAACAACAAATAATAGGCAGCTTATGTGAGAGTGGCTGTGTCAAGTGCCACACAGAGTCGAGTCGGCAACCGAGGGGCGCCTGCTGCACTTTTTCACCAGTTTCTGAATCGGGTTTATTCGAGAGACTCGCTTGCTGTGTGTGCAGCAGGGTATGGTGTGGGTGTACAGAAGCACAGAGCTCCTCTGTATTGTGTTGCGCAGAAGAAGGTGGAGCGGGAGGAGGCGGGGTGCGTGGTTCGGGCTTGATGTAGGGGGTGTGAGCGGTGCCAGAGAGCTCAGAAACTGCAGGGAACTCCCTCCAGATCCCAGCTGCCCAGGTCTGGCTGCAAGCTGCAAGCGAGTGCCAGGCTTCTTTCGGCCTTCCTGGAGGAGTTCCAGTCTGCATGGGAGGAGGAGAAGGAGGAGACCGAGAAAATGCCAAAAATAATGTCTGGGCCTATATAAAGTTAATCCCATGGGTCAGACAATGCTGAGTCATAAAGAAAGGAAACACTCAGGGAAGTTTTTATAGAGGACCTGATTTCATTTGCCTTCAAGAGAAACAAAGATCATATTACAATGCATAATCTGCTATACCTGCTATTTTTCCAAATTAAGTCAGAATGGAAGGAAACTCCTACAGGTCTAGAGCATCAGCACTACATGTTCTCAAAATTAACTAGTCGGTGGGCTTCCTGAAGGTTTTCATAGGGGGGTCTTTACGTCAAACACTATTCGTCAAAGAATCCCGAAAAAAAATGCATCATGGTTTTCACAAATATATTAAGCAGCACAACTGTTTTCAACATTGATGATATTAAGGAATGTTTCATGAGCACCAAATCAGCCCATTAGAATGATTTCTGAAGGATCATGTGAGACTGAAGACTAAGACTAACTAATCGACTACTCAACCATCATGACTCATCCCTATACTGGTCCATATTATAATGGTACGACTGAATCAGAAGATTCTGGCTTTTCTACAACAGAGTAAAGTTTATCTAGAACAATTTAATGCATTGTTTGTCTAACAATCATGGGATTGAGCTTATTTTGCAGATAATTATGGCTTTTGTTGAGCTGATGGTCAGGATAAGCACGTGTTACGAGCCATTAACTTGTGCGCTTGTTCTGGCAGCGGCTGTACTTGTTTGGTGGCGCATACGTCAAAAACGGTGATAGTGCACTATCACAGTAAACTATAACACAAGGGGATTACACACATTGGGGGAAGGTACACAGAATGTTTTACAAATATTAAATATAAATAAATTGTAACACTTTACAATAAAGATAAAGGAATAGGTCACACAAAAATGAAAATTCTGTCATCTTTTACTCACCTTAAATGTCGTTGCAAACCTGTATAAACTTTCATTTTTCTGTGGAGTACAAAGAAAGACATCTTTCATTTTTTTGTCCATACAATGAAAAGTCAGTGGGGTCCAATTTTGATTAATGGACAAAAACATACTTATTTTATATTCCACAGAGGAAAAAATAACATCATACAGTTTTGGAATAACATGAGGGTGAGTAAATGATGTTATTTTATCTTTAAAATTGTTAACATTAGTTAATACATTTTTGCAGTATTAATTAATCTAGGTTAATTGATAAAAATGCTATTGTTCACTGTTCATTCATATTTGTTCATAGTAAAATAACTCAAGTTGATTTTGTCAATTTATATGTAGGAATTACGATAAAATTGCTCATTGTTAGTGCACTGATGCTCAAGATTGAAATTTGTGTTATGCAAATAGTTTTTGCAATAATTTCTTGACTTCCTTTATGTCGGGTACAGTACATTGATCGTTCATGTGAGTGATAACCGTGCATCATTTTAACAAGAAAAAATCCAGTCTTGCACGAGAACTCCTATCTCACACGTGATCTTACGTTATCTCCTGTATCAATTCTCACGTGTTTGGTTATGAAACCACCTTATTGAAATGTGTAATGTGTGACCCCCTTTTGTTGATCCGTCAATACTAATGTGCAACTAAATGCTGTGTGAAAAGTGAGAAGAACAGCAATCCGATGACTTTGACAATCGTGCAGTGTGTACCATTAGTGAACTGAGTGCAAAAACAATGCAAAAAACATCAAACACACTATTAGCAGAAGCAATTAATTCTAAGTGACTTTCCTCAGAAACTAATCCAAACCAGAATCCAGAATCAAAGTATTTATTTCCCTTTCCTGAAGAGTTGCTATTTCTGAGGGACAAGTTTCTTTCTTGGGCATGTGGCAAAGATATTGTTATTAACATACCACCCTTTCCTTTTGTGTCTGAAATATATCTGATAAGAATAGCCCAGGCTGATGCCGCTGGAATCCCCCCATGACTCCGGAACGACCTGGGCGGTGATCGTGCCACTTGGCAGAATGTATCACTTTCCCAGAGCTCCACAGAGGATGCCTTTCCTTTGGAAACCAGGTAATTCTCGCCTGGAATGAAACAATTGACCCGTGTGACATCCAGGCGTGACCACACTTTAGCATTGTTCCTGAAATAAGATCTATTTGTCCCTTTAGAATGCGCACGATCAGACTCAATCCTATTCGGCCTCGTGCGCTCTTGTTATTCTACATGCCACACACTTCCCCTCTATGGATGAACATGTTTCCACAATGTCTTCCTGACTCGTCTGTGGCATTCGGGGACATCTAATGTACACCGTCAAACACCTGGATTACATTAATCATGTTCCAAATAGACCAAATGACAGATAGAAATGCTGATGTAGCTCACTTAATAACAAACAGTGCTAAATATCTGTGGAAATGACTTTTTCATTTGTCTCAACCCCTGACCCAATTGAGTATATCCAAATGTGAATTTTTTTTTTTTAACCCAGGCTCACTCAAAAAAATGTGCCAGTGGCATCATTCCTGCAAAATGTTTCACTTTCAAAGTGCACTAAAAGCGTGTTCAGTTTTATCAGAAACAGATGTATGTGAATCTGGCCATTTTATTACATTGTTTGTTGTACGTATCACTGCAGTTGAGTAGCGCTAAAAGATTTAAGCTCTAACACATTCTAAACCAAACCGCTAGTGTTAACATTAGCAAACGTGAGATAAAAACGCATTTGCTGATTCAACCAAGCCATTTTAGCTTGCTTTTAGGAATCTTTGAGCTCTTTTATCATGACCTGCATTTCATGGGACTCATACCCAAGCGTTCCGCTGGACTAGGTGAACTTCAGAGCAAGTTTACTACATCAGAAAAGTCGTACATATGGAGATGGTTATGTGATACAAATGTAATAAATGGTAAAAGTGTTTGAAGGTCATATTATCATATTTTTGCACTGTTCCTTGCACAATACTAAGTATTTATTTCATCGATAATCTCCCCCTGTAATCATAATTTGCGTGAAGTTATTAGTGTTTTACATGCCACAAAATTTCAGCTGGAAATTGCAGTAAATTGTATATGCACATTTTTCTAATGAACCTATCTCTACATATGATGCAGATCTATTTTGGATGAAAAACATTTTCATTTTCAGCGTGGCCTATGGGCAGACTTTGGTTCAAGTGAAATGGTATGTTAAACTCTTTGCTAGTTCACACAGTTAAACAGAAGGTTACGATTTGACTCGTGATCAGAGGAGAGACTGAATACTTGTGTACTTATATATCAAGGTTCTGGTCACACATCCTACACCAAGACCATTTTTCCTGTGCTGCAGTTCCTGGTGATGGTGGTGATAAATGTTCCGACACACAGGAGCATGGAAAAACTCATTTCCTCCTTGGCTCAAAAGCGCCAAGCCCCCAGAGACCCATCAAGGCAGACCAGTGTGAACACAGGGGCACGAGAGGGAGAAAGAAAAGATAACCTAATCTTTTTGCTCTTCCAGATGAAGCCATCGTGAAACCATTCAATCACGTGTAAACGCCACCATATTGAAGACATCAAAAACTTCTACAAGACACTATAAACTCTAAAATTACCGCCTTCGGCGAACTGGAGCATATTCCCAAGCTTTGTAGTCCTTGCTAGCAATTAGCAGAGCTGTGCTGTTAATGGCCTCTGAGGTGTACGCTCCCTTCAGACCCTGCTTTGTTTTCCCATTCACCACATTGTTCAAACTCGCTACACCGGCCCCTTTGAGCAGGACTCACCAGAGAGAGCCCACTCTAATGCTGGCACTGATGCAGGAACGCTGACAAATAGCATTTACCTCAAGCTCTCCTGCTAACATGCTGAGAGCTGCTGTTTGTCTAGATAACATGACAGAGGAGGAAGGAGAAACGGTAAGCATGCGAGCCAACTGGACACGAAGAAATATTCAATTATTACTTTGTTAAAGTATTTCGCATATGGTGGTCGAGAAGAGCACTTCTCTGCGTCTTATATAATATGTAATACTTTTACAGTTTATCTGAAGGGAAGAATGTTTAATTCGCCTGACTTAAACATCTGTCATGTGTGAATTCTCATAATAAAAAGTTGTTTTTGTCATATTTAATTTAATACGATAAAATAAAAAATAGTGCCATTATGATGTAACTAAAACTGAAATATCAACTGAAAATCAATTAAATAAAATAATAAAATAAGGTATTATGGTATTGAAATATATATTATATGTTATATTATAATGTAAATACAACTGATTTTAAAATAAAAATGAAATAAAATAAAACGAATAAAATGTGGTATTATAATTATCCATTATCCATAAACCATTATAGTAAAGAATGCATTGGTACTGCCATGGTACATGTGAAAACGAAACATTGTGGTATCATGTGCAAAAAACTGATATAAATAAAAAATTATATTTAATAAAAAATATAACAAATATTTATATTATGATATATAAGAATAAAATTCAATTCAATTCAATTTAGTATTACTGCGGTACCATAAAAATAAGGCAATACCATGATTAGTGGTAATTTCCCTCTTTATTTAAAGGTTAATCTAAGGTTAATCTAAAACATCACACGAACAGCTTGAACACGATCAAGGAATCTGAAAACCCAGAGAACTCCATTCACATTATTGGATAAACATTATGCTTCCAGAGGCGGTGAGTCACAGCAGCGTCCCCTTGTGATGTGGTCTCCTTTCCTGTCCGCTCGTATCCCAGTGCCGACTGCTGTGCCGTCCCTGGTGGCGTTTCTCGTAGGAGCTCAGCGTGCCGCACGTTTGTGACTCATCACAAATTGTTGGTGTGGCGGGGCACAACAGAGCCCTGCGGGGTGTCATAAGTGGCCCGTGCGTATAACAAGCTTCAGATAATGATAGAGTTCACTGCAGTCTGTAGCACACATGGCCTCTTAACCTCTCCCGGTTATTTTGGATAAAGATCATGTTTAGCATTTTCTTCCTAAACCACAAGCTCAATGGAGCTTTTAATACATGATATGATAGGATGTTGACGAGTTGTTAGTAACTCACGAGGAAGTGATTGTGAGGTTTCGTTTGAAGTACGTACAGTACTTCACTTCGAATATTCACACTGTCTTAAAACTGATCCCTGGTTGTGAAAACTCAGTGACAGCATCTACAAACCAACAAGAGGGGGTAGCAATATCCACTGCGTGCATTACAGGACTTCCCAGAGAGATTTCAGGGGGATACGGTTACAGAGTGGGACGTAAACAGAGGAATGTTGCTCAGAAACAGCTGGAAAAGAGCATGAGAATAATGAAGGATCAGGGTCCAGTGCACTGCGTAGGATGAGGACGCAACAAGTGCGCCATTAGAAGCCTTCCAAAAATAAGCTGAGCTCTTTGACACGCCGTATAAGCTCGAGATGGGCCAAAGTCTAGCGAGCCTTTCCAATAAGTGTTCTTTTCTTAATGATATCATGTGGCATTTGTAAAGCATTAAAGGTCCTGTTCTTCGTGATCCCATGTTTCAAACTTTAGTTAGTGTGTAATGTTGCTGTTAGAGCATAAATAATATCTGTAAAATTATAAAGCTCAAAGTTCAATGCCAAGCGAGATATTTTATTTAACAGAAGTTGACTACATCGAACGGCCCGTTTGGACTACATCCCTCTACATCCTTCTTTAATGACGTCACTAGAACCGTTTTTTTGACTAACCTCCGCCCACAGGAATGCTCCCTCAACTCTACCGAAATTCGTTTATGTACTTGCTCACTTCTAATAACTTACTGTGTTTACTCAGCTCTTACGGTGATTTTCTGAAGTAAAACTGCTGCTTCATCTTTTGTGTGATGTACAATAAACTTGATTAAACTCATCAGTATATGTTTGATCATCCTTCAGACAGCAGACTTGTAGGCTATTAATAAATAATGGATACATACAAGCAGATGACAAATACGTTATAATAACCGTAATTAAACTACTAAACTATACCTGTTTCATCTCTATACAGCACTCTGACTCTGTAGGCATTATTGTCCGACTCGAACTGAACACCGTTACTGAGAGTTTCTTATATTATCATCATTCCGTGAGATGAAATTGTCCTGAGAGACTGAGCGCGAGCTCATGAAGCTCCACCCCCTGTGTCGTCCAGCAGCAGCTTATTTGCATTTAAAGGGCACACACTAAAACAGCACGTTTTTCTGAGCTCCAAAAAATGACAATTTAAACATGCTGTAAAAAATGATCTGTTGGGTATTTTGAGCTGAAACTTCACATACACACTCTGGGGACATCAGAGACTTATTTTACATCTTGTGAAAAGGGGCATAATACAGGACCTTTAATAAAATAAACCCTGTTTGAGCCAAAGAAGATATTTGTATTTTTGATTCTTAAGTTTCCAGATTGGAGCAAGTAAAAAGTGTTGGTGTAAAATGCTGAGGCAGGAATCACTCATTCACATGTCTACATTTGAGTCGCACCTCATTCAGATCATGCAAATTCAATGGAAAATTCTATTATTGAACCTCCCTTGTGATGCTCAAAACTTTTTACCAGTGGAACACGGAGTTATCATCGAAATATCAAAAGATGCTATTTTCCATACAGCTAAATATGCATGGTGATAACTGACTACAATTTATAAAAAAAAAAATTGTTTTACAAATTTAATTGACAGTTCAGGATGATCTCAGGTCTACACAAATGAAAAACTAGTTTTAAAACTAGACTGGACCGCCATTCAGAGCATGATGTCCTTGTTCTGATTTATATATATATAAAAAAAAATGATATATATATTATATTATATAATATTATATATATATATATTATATATATATATATATATTTTTTTTTTTTTTTTTTTTTTTTATCAACATCAAGATTTTAGGCTTAAATGTAGATGAATGTTTTAGGGAAAGTTTGTGGGCACAACACGGTTTTCAACTAAAAACGGGAAACTATTTATGTGTTTTGGCCGTTCATTTACCTGAAAACTCAAACTTTTGAAAACTGGTTTTAAAGTGCAAGTTTTTAAAACCGATACCATTATCATCTCCATGTAAACTACAAAATCATGAATTCGTGAAAAAGGTGAGGTCATGCGCATGCCTATTACGTGTTCAGTCTATAGACGCTACAAGTTCAGTTCTGTTTTGACTGACTGACACTTTACTTAGGTGATGATAAATGTCGTTGTACCAAGTGAGCTTCTTGTAATACTGTCTCTCCCCAGAGACACGTCTGTCTGAAGTCATGGGGTTCAGCGGCACCAGACATCCTCCAGTCCAGAATGGGACCCTCAAACGGAGACCATGCCTAATCTGAAGCTGCCATTCTCCCTGCGCCGCAGACTTTTACAGTAAGCTGTTTGCCTCTGAGCTCTCCGCTCTTCCACTCCATGACTGATGCACTTAAAACAAGAACAAAGCTAAATTTCTGTCTCGCTCTCCCTTGCTCTCTTTGCTACCTTCCATCTTTTTCCCCCCTATTTGAAATTGCTGAATGCCCTGAATATTCATAACTGTGTTTTTTTTCTGATAAGCATGCAAAATGGATATCAGAGCGCCTTGGCTGCCTGACAACACTAGGCTCTCTGACAAAGAGAGACTGGAGAGGAAAATGAATGAAAAAGAGAAAAGGACAGCGAGAGTCAAGACGATGCCCCAGCCAGTTCAAAGGGTGCATTCCTAGCATTTGACAGAGGGTAAATGATGCATTTCAAACTCAAATCTATTTCCTCTGTTTTAACCAAGTCCACTGTGAATAATACCGACTCGCTAGAGATGTTTCTGGTCCCAAGACACTAAGACGTAAAAGTTGTAAAAACAAGTTGAAAACATGCAAGTAAAATCTTCCAAGCTAGTTTTGAAATCAAAATGATTTTGCAAACAATTTATGCAGTTCAAACAATGAACAATTATCCTTTAACACAAACACATTCACAATACTGTGCATTCTACTTCTGTAGGATAACCCAATAACTCAATGGAGTGAGACCTTACAGACTTCCAGGCCATACTGGAGCCTGCTGGAAAGCAAGCGGGTGACTGGGACATGGAAGTTTACACCAATGGTAACACTTCTTTTTCAAATCTATTTGCTACTGTTGCTATAAGTATTATTATGTAGGTAAACTGGTGTTTAATTACTGTGCTTAATTACTATTGGAAAAGCTGCATTACCTAAAACTGTAGTCCGAAACGAAGCACATTTGAAAACCGAAGGATCAAGTATTTATTTAAGAGCATTTAAAGCTACATGAATAGACAGGAAGAACAGCTGAAATATTGTTATTCATTGATATATCTTTAGAAACAGTTATTCAAAAATCTTTAGAAGCAGATGTGTTGCCTTAAAAAAAACAATCCTGTTGTATTTCCTGTGCTTAAACCTATTTTTTACAGTCTATGGCTTAAACGCATGCAGGTGCACACACAAATACACATATTTGAGTTAAAAAAATCATTTAAGTAAGCAAAACAGATATAGTTGCCAGATAGCGTTTAATAAATACAATTTATTATTATTATTATTAAAAGTCTAAATAAAAACAACAACATAATGATAATAAAATAATATTAAATTAATAATAATTATTAATATTATTAAAATAATAAATAAAGTTTAACGTTGGTTACAGATATTAATGATAATAATAATCTTTATTTAACATTTTAAAAAGTGACAAAACTTTTTTTTGCAACTTATTTCAATATTGTGATAATACAATATACCGTGATAAAAGCTTAAGCAATTATCACAACATGAAAATATTATACCATCACATGCTTAGACCCTGACAAACAGACTGTACTTGTGTCAAAACTGCTATAGCATCTGATGTATTTACAGGTTCCGAAATGTTTTGCCACACCTGACGGGAGAATACAGATTTTTAATAAATATTTCTAACAAACCATGAAACTTTTAGTAATAATTAATAATTGCTGAAGCAGCTTTTATCACGGTATATTGTATTATCACGATATTGAAATAAGTTGCAAAAAAAGTGTCGTCACTATAACAGGTTTAATAACTTTTTTTCTTATAATAAAAGGAACTCTGAACATATAAATACAATAAAGCAATACACAAAAATTTATAAAGTAAACAAATGTAGCACAGGTCCTTTAAAGGGGTGGTATAATGCCCTTTTCACAAGATGTAAAATAGCCTCTGATGTCCCCAGAGTGTGTATGTGAAGTTTTAGCTCAAAATACCCCACCGATATTTTTATATAGCATGTTAAAGTTGTCACTTTTTGTGGGTGAGCAAAAACACACCGTTTTTGTGTCTGTCCCTTTAACCCTTTCATGCACAGTGGTCACTACAGTGGACAGCTATTAAAAAAGCATTTTCTTGAATTTGCGTTTCTTTACTCGTAACATCAAAAAGTAAACTGATTATTAAATGTATTTAACATTAAATGTTAAAATTAACATTAACTAAGATTGATAAATGCTTTAGAAGTAATTTTTATTGTCCGTTTATGTTACCTAATGGAGCTTTATTGTAAAGTGTTACCAAACAATAATAAAGAATCATAACATTTTCAATCAGTGCCATGCCTCTTTGACGAAGCATACAGCAGTGTTGTACATTTTAAACGGTTGGCTATTCTTAAAATGCGTTCAAAAAAACGCAATAATTCGTAATAAAAAATTACTCACTGTATTTTGAAGTGCCCACGATAACAATATAGTGCGTGTTCATTATCGTGATTTATCGTATTACGTTATACCGGCACATGTCTAGTCAAAACTGAAAGCACAACAAAACAGACACCTTGAGTCCTGCACAAAGCCAACGCGCCCACTAACTATCCCAGAATTCCTTTTCCACTCCTCAAAGCTAAGGAAATAATAGAAAGTTGCAGAAAGCAGGAACCTGCTCTAAATCTATCTGGGTCACATTTATCTGTCTTTTGTTGCCAGTGCTGAGACTGCTGAATGGTGTTGGGTCACAAGGGTAAGACGTCTATTCCTGCTCGGGCTCAGGGGGGTAAAGAAAGCGCGGCGGGCTCACCGGACTGATATTTTTGGAGGAGCGAGGACCCCCCTCCACCCTCTTTTTTCCTTTTCCTCTTTTCTAAAACCCAAATAAAGTATGTGATGGATGAGCGAACAGAGGCGACACCTCCCCCATCAATCAGACTGAGGTGAACCCCCTCAAGCCCTCTGGAGGACCGATCCGTGCGCCCCCACCCACATCACACACATCCAGCGCTCCGGCGTATCCCGAAACAAAATTATGTACAATTGCCATAACCCAGACAGGAAGGGGAGCGGGTGAAATCAGGCAGGAAGAAAGAAAGAAAACGAGAAAGGAGGAGACGCGGGGCAAGAAAAAACACGGCAGCAAATGGTCCTGGTTAGCAGCGGCAGAACAGAGGGGTCTTCTGAGTCCCTGGGCTGTGGGGGGACCGAACACCCCTTTATGTACGGGGGTGTGTGTCCACATTGGTGCATGTGCACACACACCAACTACAAGGAGGCAAATTCCTACAGGGTGGCGTCATCAGGAGAAAAGCAACTGGTGCAGGAACAACATACCTCGCACCAAGGAACCAAGACACTCGGACATGAAAAAACAGCCCAGAATTCGCACACACACTTATTTTGAAGGGAAAAATGTAATCATTTCAGGCCTGCATGGCGCATGGGGTTTTCCCCGAACTGGCTAATACAATAACGACAAGGTTCTTGCCTGCCACATTGTTCATTTTTTTACACAAGTGTCCGTGAGCAAACCTCTAACTACCAGCATGTGCAAAGATGAAACAGCATTAGTTCCACAACAACAATAACCACGAAACATGACAGCGAAGAACAACAAACAAACCCCCAGCAGATCCAAAAGCCCAGTCTTTTTTTCGTGCAAGGCCTCTCGGAGCAGGCAAAGGCGGAGGTGCCCGCTGGAAAACTATTTCCAATAACTGTTTCCACACCTTGCTGTCATCCAAACTGTGGGGCTATTATAAACCACAGAGAACAGAGGAGGCATTGAACGATGAAAATAGATGGACTTGAGGTGAACTTCAGAATAAGTGGCTGGAGTACAATGACATTATGGTCGTGCCAAGTTCGCCCAGCCAAGCTCTAAGGTTGGCATGTCAGTGAAAGCAGGTAGCATCTTCGTCAGGAATCCGTACCTAGAGTTTGCCAGAGGTCAAGCCAGGTGCGGTTGGGCCAACTAGAAGGCCAACATACTGAAAAAGAAGATGACTTAAGGTGCATCACATTAGCAAAATTTTGTGCTAATATTGTTGATCATGCTAGTCACCGTCATCATTTACACACCCTCAGGTGGTTCCAAACCTGTGTGACATCCTTTGTTCTGTGCAATACATAAATAGATATTTTGAAGAAAATGTTCTGAAGAAAAGTTTGTCCATACAATGAAAGTCAATTGGTGTCTAAAACAACATTGATTGGACCATACGTCATGTGTGCTTTTTATTCAATTTATGAATTTGCTGTAAACTGAATTGTTATATATTCTATTATACTTTGTGCATGCAAATTAGCTAGTTTTATTGTAAATGAAAAAAGGAGCTCATGATTTACCATTAACTACAGACCATATTTTCACACTGACACACCCGAATTGGAAACTTGTGAAGGCATTGATGTGCATTCATAAATATACAATCATTCAACTCAAAATTACAATCTTTCTAACTACCAGAGGTATTACCAATATATCCGCCAGTAAACTGACTTGCCTTAAAGTGTCCTGTAAACGCCCTGATACACTTCAAGGGAAATAGAAGAATGAACTGGTTTGATGGAATTTTGAGGGTTAGGGTTCATTATGAGTTTGTTTTGGCAGTTAGAAACAACTTGCCAAAGTGAACTTTCCAGAACAGTTCACTCCGAATGGTAAACACATGCCAAACTACCTTGGAGTTTATGTAATATAGGTGGGTGTGGCTCTGGGGCTCCACCTTCTTCGACATGGAAATCTTCAGGTCATTTCTTCTGTTCAGTTCATCGAGGTCAGATACGGGTAAAACATGATGCTTTATAGTAGAAGTTGTACTATATCGCTATGATCAGATGCTTTCTTAACTGCTGTTTTCTCACCTCTGTCATTTTTGTTGTGTGTTTATTTTGTTACTGAGAGGAAAGCGTGCAGCACCTATTTACATATTAGGGATGTTCGCTAACAGTATACCACTGCTCAAGTATTTCGAATTTTTCACCTCTAAGTGAAGAATGAAAAAGAACTTCACCATCAGTATATCAGGGTCTTAAGTGTAACTCTAGATAACAGTATCTAATGTTTTTTATATTCTTCATAAATACCCAAACCATGATGTCCTAAGAAGTCCAGGTGTCAACAGAACAGTCTGTTTGTTCAGAATCAGAGGGGATACCATATATACACAACATTAAACGATGGCAAACAGCTGCAAACATTTTCCATTTGAAGTGAAACATTCCTCCAGAAGGCCCACTCTACTTCTGCAGGCTTCCTCTCGTTTCCATGTGGTATTTGTCCCCAGCTGAGCTCCAGATACTGCAAGAGCTGCAAACTTTCCCAAGAATACCATCCAACCGCATGGCGCTCCTTCATGTTTTCTCTCACTCTTTCTCTGTTCACCTCTATCTCTCTCCTTCTCTCGTTCACTCTCTCCTCCGACAGGACCAAGCCCAGCTCTCCTGGAACGCCGTTTCAGCACCAACACTTAGCATTTGTTTCGAAATGTCAAGCGACTGTTTGCATTTCCCATTGGAACTGCCCAATCCATTTTTGTTCCTCATGCTTGTCCAAACCAGGAAACATATATCATTCTTCTCTCACAGTCAGCATTCGCTTTATCTTTTTTTTCCGGATGGCAAAATATGATCCGTGTTCAACAAAACCACTAATCATGTGAGAAGGGATTCATTTCTCAACAATTTGAGTACAGTTTTAGGAAGAATGTACAGTGGCTGAGAGAGCTCAATGCGCTGCAACTGAAGAAAACACATGCAAATAGAAAAACACCCGCAAATTAAGAAAACATCTTCATCAGTTTCACAACACATGTGTGGTCCAAATATTCAAAACACTACCAAATACAGAAACGCGCTGCAAATGGCACAGACCACAAAAGAAATATTTCCAGGGGACCCCAATAAGTGACGAACTCGGCTGGGACGTGCTTATTGCTCGTGAGCATCCCTATGCCCTACTCCCTTCGAAGTGCAGACGGCAGAGCCCTTGAAGTGGGGACTTTGGAGTGAGCAGGGCACGTTTGGAACGCACTTGATGAAGGGAGCAACGAAAGACAACGTAATTTCCTCATTATTTTCACCTGGGATGTTCCCATGACAGCGCAACACGGTGTCCATTAGCTGAATAGCTGTTATTACCAGAAATATCTTATTATTGTTGCAAATAAATATACATTTTATACAAAAAAGTTTTTGAAATATGCGTTATATATCTGTGTGTAAGTGTCTCAACTTTAAAACTTGCCATCTCATCTTTGGACCAGGCATAAACTTATTTAAACATAAAATGACAACATTTGTACAATGTAATTGATGTATAGATTAACATCTTTCCCTCATGTTCTTTGTCTCTATCTTTTTTATTTTTTTATTTATTTTACTTTTCAGGTCATTGTTCTTTTCTCGTTAGTATTCTGATGACATTGAACATATTGTTAATACATTTTGTATATTGTATACAAATTTGTATGTCATAAACATGTCATAATAATATAATAATAATAATAATAATAAAGTAGACTTTGAGCTGTAAGCACATCCCAGCCAGGTTCGTCACTTATTGTCGTCACTTTTTGCAGCGCGTTTCTGTATTTGGTTGTGTTGTGAGTATTTAGAGCACATATGTGTTGTGAAACTGATGAAGATGTTTTCTTAATTTGAGGGTGATTTTCTATTTGCATGTGTTTTTTACAGTTGCAGTGTGTTGAGCTCTCTCGGCCACCGTAAGAATGTCATTGTTAGTTGTAAAATTGTCATCGGAAAGGTGGCCTACTCATACAAAGCATCATGAAGTCCTCCCGCCACTAGAGGGCGATGAACATAATCCCCAAGATGGGGGTGAACACACCTTAAACAGTGCTGTCATTTCACTCAGAACCATTCATGTTCCTCTGGCTTAATGAGCCTTAAAATTTGTTAGGGAAATAAAATTAGGGGAATAAAAAAAAAATCTATATCTAATCAAATGACAGAAATGAACAAAAAAGGTTTTTACTTGCCCAGCCAATATTTTTACTGGCCTCACCACAATTTTTTATTGATATTGCTGTACTAAACATAATATTTTAAAATAATAATATTAATAATAAAATGATTAATAATCTATTATTTCAAAGTATTATATTTTTATTTTTACATTATTGTACTTGAAATATTTTCTAAAATAATAATAATAATAATAAATTATTGTTTATTTGTTTTATTTAAAACAAAGCTGTCTTTACATAACAAAATATTTTATAATAATACTCATTATTATTATTTAAATATGATAAAATAATAATATCTGTCATAAATAAATAAATAAATAAAAGAAAAAAATATTCCATATGATGCAAAGGTTCCAAACTCTCTCAGATTGGCGATCAGGATCCATATTATTGAGACCTAATATATATATATATAATACTTTACAAAAGCAGATGTTTTGGTCAACAGAATATCTCTAGAAGACATAAGCATAAATACTGAAGTGCAGTGCATACAGGAAGTCCCTTTATCTGTACCGATGCACTGTAGAATGTGTGGGCGTGCATGAAGCTAAAACGAGGTTGTATAGACCTATATGCTTTAAGCGTATTTATAGCCTCTCCTAATTAAGACTATTTGAAAATGTGGGTGTTGTGGTGAGATGTTTATTTTTTCACATCTATGTAATGTCATATGGCATTACAGGAACCCATGTGGGAACACCTGGCAAAACTAGCCCTGAAAAAGCCATTTTTGATTAGGTTGTTGTCCTTTTTTGATCCTTAGATGATGCATAGTCCCAACATAAGACTATGCATCATCTAAGGATCAAAAAACTGACAGTCATATAAAAACAAAAACTAAAGTTTCTCATAACAGCATGAAATCCCCTCATATCTCTGCAAGGCCTTGCGGTATGAGAGAGACAGTGCATTGCGACTTGGTGGAGACATTTATCTCACCACCTTTAGAAAGTGAAAGGGAAAAGCAAGTGAAGTTCTTGCGTCAAGGGGGCTAATGAATGTGTCTGTGGCCATAAATAACCTTTGTGAGCTAATAAAAATAATGGCAGGGATGCTAACAGAAGGCATCCATCTATTGTAGACACGGAATCCACCTGCTTACTCAATGAAGCCACAAGATATCCAGTGAAACCTCCTCATTGTGGAGATCTTCATGAATGTTCTTTGTTTATTGTCAGTATGGTGTGACATCACAATGCTAGTAGTTCTAATCTATTTTGATGTGCAGCTCCCAAAATGCCAGCCAACAATGAAGCAAATATCACTGCTGAATACTAAATTTTGTGTCCGCAGAGTTCTCATTGACAAATAATACAGCTCTTTGAGCGTTATTTTCTTAATCGACACTCGAATACATCATGGTGATTCGATATTATATATTTTGGGGGGCACATTTATGAAACAGGACATTTAGTTGCTGCTTCAGAGAACATATTGTCCAGGGGACAGAAGGACCTTCAGAAAGTGTCAATCTCTCTGCCCCATTTTCCCTGACATTCTTCTTCTATAGGCTATTGTACTCTTCACAAAAAAAAAAAAAGCCTTCCCTCCCATAAGATTGTGGTGCACACCATGGGATCATCAAATATAGATATAGGCTTTACATTGTGTATATATAACTAATCTAGAGTCTAATGAGACTTTAACACAATGCATCACCAGTTGTCTGGATCTAGATTAGATCACTCATGAAATAACCATATATCTAGATAAGCTATCTAGGTCTAGGCTTTAGATTATATCTAAAATAACTAGCTATCTAGATTGAGACTCTAACACAATGCATCACAAGACCTGTTGCATGAAGCTAGTTGAACAAACTCTAAGTTTCAGAGTATTGGTTTAGAGTTGACAAAACCATACAAATCCAACCTGGTTTAGATCAGGTTCAGCAGGAAAATAAATGTGAAAAATAAACAGTGAAAAAGAATTACTCTAAATGTATTTGAAATATGTATACTAAATTGATATACTTAAAGTCTGCTAAATTGGAACAGGAAAAGTAATTTTGTACGTAATTATCCGGAAATAGTGCTGAGGTCCAAATAAAGATATATTTTATATATACAGCTATATTTTATTGTGCTAAAATGGAACTATTGCAAGTATACTTTAGGTACACTTTAGATAGCTTAAATTTAAAGACTGACAGTGATCATACTGTCCTTTAATAGTGATTATTAAAACACATTTTTGGCTTAATATTAAGAAATGTGCATTGTGCAATAAAGAAGTAGGCCTACTCCAAATAAATTCCTTATAATACTCATTATAATACTAATAGAAAATACTACTAAACTCCTATTTAATATTTTTATCAGTAAGTCTCAAGCGATATGTCAGTAAATATGTTAATGGATTTATACTTAGTATGAAATAAGTGTATTTTAAATCCATTTTGGTATAGGTTGAGTATACTTGAGTACTTCTATTCGACGTCGGATGTTGACGTCAATCTGACGTTGGGTTCTGACGTCAACCCGACTTTCATTTCCAACCAAAATCCAACATCTGTCCGAAGTTGGGGTCCAGATTGGGGTCAATCTGACGTTATACTGGCGTCCAGTGCCTGATGGGCTCAGTTTGTTATCAGTATGATATATGTTCAACGCTCTTACAGTGTGAGTGAATTGCAATTGCAATGTCATTAGAAGTTTATGTGCTGCGAACAGCCAATCACACGGAACATGGAGAGTGACAGTTTGATTCACTTCTCAGAATTTGCTTACAGGTGAGTCTTGAAATGTTTCGTTCATTCTGCAGATTAACTTTAATACATATATGTATATGAACATATATGTATGAACTATGAATGAAAAGCTAAAGTCACAACCATTTTCTAGCTCAGATAATCATAGCGACAGTATCAAAGATGGCGATGTCCATAACAACGGAAAGTTTTATCACAAACGAAAGCGTGTTATTAAATAAATGGGTCCAATAGACATGCGAGTTCATCTATCAGATATTTTAAATAACCAAAAATGGCTTTCAATGCTTTTAAACCGAGTACAGTATGTTTGAGCGATTATGTTGATGTGTCGTTTCGGCCTAGAAAGTACAACAGTACCACTAAAGCAGCAACACCCTACCTGAAATAGAGTGCTCAATATACAGTATAGAAAGCCCACAATACCCTTCTGTTGGAGTTCCCATCCAACCAATGGCGACTGATGGTAAAAGCACCATAGAAAGCCAACAGATGGACAAACTGACTGAAGCTCAGCCAGTTCCAGACATACAGCAGCTGTGTGGCCGGTTTAAGATGTGGTTAGGCAAGAGGGCAGGTGACATGACAACATAACAACAGAACAGACACACATGAGTGGTAAACTGACACACAGTCAGGCATAAAAAGGAAGGCACTTTTTAAATAGGCTTTCAATTCAGAATTCCCCTAAAATTTCAGTCCCCAGGCAAATAAACACAGAAAAGGAAGTTAAAACTAAATTCAAAAGGACACAAAATAATCATTTGCATTCGCTCACACGCCTGTTGAGCAGTGAACTGTTGAAGAAGAAAAAAAAAACAGCAGCATTGCCGGTCTCTAACAACATGATCCAGAATTATTTGCGTTATGTAATTTGACAAATGGGTCAAAATAATGAAATTCTTAAAATTGTGCAGCTGTTCGTTTTGGAATAGTGGTACCAAATTATGTTAAAATTCAGTTAAATCCTGATGGATGTGAATGAAATGCACTGAAATGACCTTAATGATAAACTGTTTCATTGATGTACTGATAATATGATGATGCAGTTATGACTATTCAATAGCCATAACTGCAAGTATGAGTCATGCAAGTCAAGCAAGTTTTGAGATATAGTCGATTTAGAAAGCATATTCATCCAGTCGTTGGATCCGTCAACCTACACTTAAACAGTACCGGCTTGTATCTCCGAGGTCCATCTATGTATGAACTCATTTTAAATTGAAATTCATTCAAATGCATCCAACCTGTTGGCTGGAACTGTGCAATCTGGTTGAGCAATCAACAAGACTTCTTTATTTGCCTTTTTGATAATTGCAGGAATGTCTGGAATCGTTATCGTTAAAGCAACATGGTTTCCTCGACTACCCGGTAGGCTAATTGTCCGTGGCTCATGCTTTTGTGGGTTATTGAGCCAAAAAGTGTAACGCAAACTTGATACTTGATATGGAAACTCTACTTGATATGGACCGTTTCATTTGCACAAAGTGCTCAATTTTAATTTTACTTTGGATGATTATAAATCAATCAAAAAAATTATTTTATAGACATTTACATTTTTTAAATATTTAATTTAATTTGCACACTAACAATTTTAATAAAAAAAAAATATATAACCAAAATACAAATATAAACAATTTATATATATATAGAGAGGGAGAGAGAGAGAGAGAGAGAGAGAGAGAGAGAGAGAGAGAGAGAGAGAGAGAGAGAGAGAGAGAGAGAGTATGTATCATACATACACAATCAGGTAATTCATATTCATGTACAACCAAGATCATTTTTTCAATATAATGAACATTATAGTTATATACACTCACCAGCCATTTTATAAGGTGCACCTGTTCAACTGCTCGTTAACGCAAATATCTAATCAGCCAATCACATGGCAGCAACTCGATGCATTTGGGCATGTATGGTCAAGATGATCTGATCAGCTGAAGTTCAAACTGAGCACCAGAATGGGGAAGAAAGGTTATTTAAGTGACTTTGAACATGGCATGGTTGTTTATTATTTCAAAAACTGCTGATCTACTGGGATTTTCACGTGAAACCTACGGTTTACAGAAAATAGGTCGAGAACAAGAACAGGAAACTGAGGCTATGATTCTCAAAGGCTCACCAAAAATTGGTCAATAGAAGTTGGAAAAACTTTGCCTGGTCTGATGAGTCTCGATTTCTGCTGCGACATTTAGATGGTAGGGTCAGAAATTGGGCGTAAACAACATGAAAGCATGGATCCATCCAGCCTTGTATCAACAGTTCAGGCAACTGGTGGTTTTGTAATGGTTTAGGGTATTTTCTTGGCACACTTTGGGTCCCTTATACCAATTGAGCATTGTTTAAACACCACAGCCTACCTGAATATTATTGCTGACCATGTCTACCGCTTTATCACAGTGTGCACATCTTCTAATGGCTACTTTCGGCAGGATAACGCGCCATGTCACAAAGCTCAAATCATCTCAAACTGGTTTCTTGAACATGACAATGAGTTTACTAAACTCTAATGATCTCCACAGTCACCAGATCTCAATCCAATAGAGCACCTTTGGCATGTGGTGGAACGGCAGATTCTCATCATGGACACAGCCGACAAATCTGCAGCAACTGCGTGATGCTATCATGTTAATATGGACCAAAATCTCTGAGGAATGTTTCCAGCACCTTGTTGAATAAGCCACAAAGAATTAAGGCAGTCCCAAAGGCAAAAGGAGGTCCAACTCAGTACTAGCAAGGTGTACCTAATAAAGTGGTCGGTGAGTTTATTTATTGGATACTATATATAGTATTAGATTTATTATTATGAATTATTTGCACTTGATATGTTACATCAACAGTCCTATTTTAAAACTGATGAGGGCAGAACATTTTGATTGACAGGTAAGGGGTTAAAACGCAAACGTTCCACACTGTTTTTTGAACCAATGACGAGAACCACCAAACCACATGAAGACGTGCCTGGTTTCAATAATTCTGAGAAAATGCCTTTGCTCATTCTCCATGCAATCAAATAAAAAAAGACTGTACAATGGTAGAGTGAAAGGGATTCTTTTCTTGTTTGGAGCAGTCAGTAGTGCATACTCTTGGCTGGGGTCTGACAGCAGGGCTGCCTGACTGCAGTTCTCATTAGACTGTAAATATGATGTGGTTTGGAAGAGAGAGCCAGTACATATGGAGCTGTATGTGTGCCGCTGTCTGATGTGCGTTCAAAAACCAGCAATACACACAGAGCTTCATTATATAGTGGAGAGAGGAGGAGAGGAACACGCAGACATGGAATGGGGCTGTTTTGGAAGGTCCAGGTTGAGTTTGGAATAATTTAACGACGGAGAATCCCGGTCCCAAAAGAACTGCAACAACGTACACTCGCCATACTAGGAATGGGTCACAATGGTCTAACTGACTATAAGAATTTAAATGAATAAGAATCTGTGTTTATATTATATTTATATTATTATAAAAAAATATTATACATACTGCCATTCAAAAGCTTGGGATCTGTAAGATTTTTTTTATGTTTTTAAAAAAAGTCTCTTATGCTCACCAAGCCTGCCTTTATTTGATTTAAAAATAAATAAAACCTGTAATATTGTTAAATATTATTACAATTTAAAATATGTTTTTATAATTTGAAAATATTTGAAAATGTAATTTATCCCTGTGATGGCAAATCTGAATTTTACAGATTTGAATACAGATTTGCTGTACATTGATAACAATAATAAATGTTTGCAAAGCATATTAGAATGATATCTGAAGGATCATGTAACACTGAAGACTGGAGTAATAAATTACATTTTAAAATCTATTCCAATAGAAAACAGTTATTTTAAATTGTAATAATATTTTTCCTTTTTATCAAATAAATGCAGCCTTGGTGAGCGTAAGAGACTTTTTAAAATTATTTACAATTTTACCGATCCCAAACTTTTGAATGGCAGAGTATCTAATAAAACTTTTATATTATTTTATATAAAAATAAAACTAGCCTAATAATGAATGATAAATGATTAATATATTACTATAAATTTTAAAGGTAGGTACTCACCGACAAATATATACCACCAATCAGTTGCTTTTGAAAATATATTGTGTTGCTATAATGTAATTTGAGCTCTGTTCATTTCCTGTCCCCAAGCATTACTTGTGAGCTGATTGTGGAGATGATACATAAACGATTTGAATTACAATTACTAGCAAGCTGATTTTACAAAAGCACAATGGCAGAAAGTGAACCACCCACTTCACGTTTCCTTTACCTTTGGGCCTGCAACCAGGTGACTGTGCATATTTGACGCAGTCGTGGCATCAGAGCCTTGAGCGGACAACGCGCGTTCAAATTACACAGCGTCTCATTCGCTGAACAGCTCAGCAAGTGCGACCCGAGTTCTCGAAAATAATGTGACAGGTACAAGACTATATGTCTGCAAAGAAAAGGAATCGATTGCGAACGTGAGTGTACGTTTCCCTTTTATCAACAAAACGTAACGCGTATCCGCCGCACTTGGGCATAATAAGGACTCTGCAACCACAACAATTGTTTTGCTCCCTTAAGGTTTCTCACACAAAGGTACCTCTCGTATCAATATTGGTCAGGGGACCCTCCTGCGCCTCCAGAGGCTCAGTATTAAATTTGGGCTCTTTGTGCAGCCGGGGGATTTCCAGCCTGTGAAACGGTGAGATGGATGGGAATGGGCATTGCTCCTCTGGGCAGAGTTACTGTCGCTGTGTGGGAAAAGGTCTCTTATTCGCTCTCTCACACGAGTCGGGAATGACTGTCTCAGTCTTTCCTTTACCTTTAACTCAATCTGTCTCTCTATGCCTGTCTTGTCTTCCTCTTTGGGAATAGGTAGTGTAGATACAGTTGGCCGATCAAGTGAAGAGGCGATTGTTCTACAGTGACATCGGAAGTAGACGTCTCTCCTCTCGTCAACTTGGTTCCGTTTATGGATCAAACTGGGCAACGGACCCAAGACTTGTGTTGTGCGCCAACGTTACATCATCTTTCTGTTGCTTCATTAGCTTAAAGCCACACGCCGCTGGACAATTTTTTGAAAAACATTAAGCAAAGCAAAAGAGCTCCACATACAGTATATAAGAGAACCGCATGGATTGATTATGCTGATTATTAAAAAAACATGACTTATTCAAGTAGCTATGTTTTACAAGAAAATACAATTTCAGTCTTTCTACTTAGAAATGAACACGACGAATTAAACTTGACATTTAACAAGCAATTTATGAGAAAAAATGGTTTCAAAAACTGTATGTCAACTAAGATACAGGGTCAATGACATGTTTCAAATCGGCAATACAATCTGACAACAATGGTATATTATTTTCCTTCTTATTCTCTCTCCGGTATCATCTACAAACGCCTTTGCACACTCAACTTTTTCCATACAATGAAAGTAAGTGAGGACGTGCGCTATTGAGTTGCAAAAATGAGAAGAAAAAAAAATACAATACCATACAATAGCTTTGACACAAAGGATATTTGGATGAACTAACCATTTAAGTGAAAGGAAATGGCAACTTTCTCGTTTAGACAGGCTATGATTCATTCAAACTACAGTGCGTTATTCAACCCTATAGTCTGTCTGTTAAATGGAATTTTACAACAAGAGCACATGTTTATTCAGCATTCATGTGCACCCAGACAAGGAGATAATTAGATATCCTCTCTCTCTCTCAAAAAAAAAGGCCATTCTACTGACTGGATTCTGACTGATGTGGAAGGAATGTACAGTAACTGGTAAATCCAATGTCTCCGGTGCCAAATCAAGCCTGAATGATGCCTGTCTTGTCACTGTCACTGCGTTAAAGGCCAAATGTAATTGTTTAAGAAAAGTCCCACGTTGATCAACCACTAATTTCAATATTATTGCAATTTAATATAAGTGTTTTCCATTTTAATATATTTCAAAATGTAATTTATTCCTGTGATGGCAAAACTCCATTACTCCAGTCTTCAGTGTGGAGCCACATGATCCTTCAGAAATCATTCTAATATGCTGATATGCTATAATATGCTCAGGAAACATTTAGCCTATTATAATTGTTATCAATGTTGAAAACAGTGATTTTTCAGGATTCTTTGAAAGTTCAGTTGAACAGCATCCATTTTGGGATATTGCATTAAACAACACACTGGATGGAAATGCCAAGATTCACATCAATTCTATGCACTTAATTGAGGAAGACTTTTTTATCCAATAAGAGGTCATGCACATAAACTACGTTGGAAAAACATTTGACTTATAAATCCCCTCGATGAGCAAAAAAAAAAAATCTCACGTGACTTTGCCTCAACACTGGATGTGATTGGATAACTGGACTAACCAGCAGATCGATCTCATCGCACAGCATCTCAACTGTTGGTTTGATCATTCTGAAATGCCTGAGCCAAAGTCTGTCATGATGTGGTTTAATTCCCTCCCAGAAGCATCTCACATGATTGCATATTTGCATTCCCAAACACCAGAATTCGAACGCAGAATAACAGCCACAGTGGCTTCCCAGATTGCAGCAACTTCCATTTTTATAACAGATATTTTGCTCCAATTTCACAGGAAGTGACGCTTTGTTGCTTTAACAGGAAATGCTGCTGTATTGACAAATGTCTTATGCAATATTCCAATTTTGCGCATAAGTTAAATTTGCAACTTTGAGAGTTTATGGACTAAGTTTAAGGAAAGCGTTTGCTAAATGATAGCTAATAAAGTAACATCCTCCTGTCTATAGTGTCTCTATAATGTTGACTGTAGCTCCACCTGACATCACTGGCATGCACAGAACGCTTGTCCTGTTCCCATGACTTTCTCTGTTCCCACTCCTTTGCTCCACAGCTCCCCAGACCTTAGTATAAACGAAAGCTGCATTCCTGTGCAGCTCAGTTCAGATTACCTGCTTTCTCTAAAAAGTATACCGATGTGCCCTTGTGATGCAGGCATAAAAAAATAAAAAACATCCTCCAAAATGAGTTGTTGTTGCATGTTTGGCTCAGTTTGAGGCATTTATGTGACATGTTTTGTAGAAACAGATTCTCTTCTTTGTGAAAGGAACGACGGTAAACTGAGCCTATAAGTGGGTAGCGGCTTTGATCTCATTGTCACAGCTCCATGGGAAGCCTTTAAACGTTTCCGACATATAGGATTTATTCTGTTATGCATTTTTTTGTTCCGCTCCCTTAATTTTGAGGAACAAAGCATGTATAGGATACTGTCATCACTATTCATTTCAAACTAGTTTAACGGCTGGAAGTCTCATGTTTCTCATTAAAGACGATATCCAAACTTAAATATTAAAAAGTTTTATTCATTTTTATTTTAATAAATATAACCGCTTTGATCTCACTGTTTCATGGGGAGCCTTTTAATGTTTCTGAAATACTTTATTTTGTAATGCAGAATATTTTTGATCTGTTCCTTTTATTTTGAGGAACAAAGCACTTAGGATAATTGTCATTGCTACCCATTTCAAACTAGTTTAACAGTTTGCGGTCTCTCATGTTTCAATTGGAAGTGACAACTGTGTTATTTACTGTACAGTCAGGTGACGGGTGAGTGGAAACCCGATCCTATCAGATAGACAGCGGTTGGGAAGAACATGTCAGAGCATCGCTCCGCGACGACACTTTGAACATCAACCTCGTCTCTCTGGTCAGAAGTTTATCCATTCCGCATTCTTGACTAAGGGATAAAGCTGCCCTAATCCCTTTTACCAGGTAGCCAAAGTTGGCAAGCGCTGCCTAAGAATTCCAGCAGCATTCCAGGTCAGGGAAGTTGCTAGGGGCCTGGCTGCACGGTCCCGCACAACAAAGGAGAAACTCCCATTCAAAGAAAAATAGGGTTTTAAAGTTCTGTGAGAAAGTCGGCTGCCACTGAGACGGGTATCATGTGGAATGTGACACATTTGAGGAGGGCTTTGGGAGCCGTCGGCGCTCAGAGAGGCATGGGGCCGCATGGAGCCGGCCCTCGAGGCCAGACCGGCCAGGAATCATGATGTGACTGGACTGGGCTGTGCTTAATCCCATAATGAGCCAGGCTGCGGAGTGACACGAGTGCAGTGGCTTTGAGGTGAATGTCAGCTCACCTGCCGTAGAGAGCCGATGGTGCCGGCGCACGGCCCGACAGCCATCGCCTGACCTTATCAACACAGATAATAATGCCATGCACCAAAAGTTCATTTTAATGCAATACAATCGGGGAAACCTAGTGTCAGTCACCCCATCCGTCCATCCATCCATCATTCATTCAATTTTTATTTGATTTGATCAATTTATTAGTAACAATAATATAATATAATAAGGGCGAAAACTATGGTTTTGAAGGTAAAACAAAACAAAAAATAATTGTGTGATTTTATATCATCAGATTGAAGAGAAATGCTTTTTCTTTAAAGTTTTAATTTTAATATGAATTATAATATGAAATTATGGTGTAAAATTGACAAATGTGTGTGAAATTTATAGTTTTATTGGCAATTATCAGAATAGTTGTTTGTGGTATATTGTTGATTTTTCTTTCAGCAAGGATGCATTATTAAGTGTATTTAATTTATCAAAATTAAAAATTAGTTGTAGCTTTAGACTGTCTTAAACTAAATAAAACAGTACTCAAAACTCATTAATAATAATAATAATAATAATAAATATTTACTTTGTATTAATAGCATCTCTTTTTTCTGCAAATGTTTCTTTTTTTACTGATATAAATATAAGAGAAGTATTATCAGTTTAAATTCAATAAACTCAAATTCAGTTTAAGTTTAAATAAATTTAATATCATTAGCACAGCACCATTTAACCAATAAGCCAGCAAAAAGGTGATAGGAAAATGTATAATTTATGATTATACTCTTTTTGTTCCACCTTCAAAACCATGTTAAATTGGGTTTTCTATTATTTGACATTTCCAACACAAACCATATTTTAAACATGAAAAAATGTAGGCCATAAAGAAAAAAATAGGGTTAGTTGTGAAGTCACCCATAAGTAAAAATAAACCAAATTACCACCATTTCATATAAGGGCACTGATGCAACCTAAAGGTCATAAATTCAGTGGCACTGCAGGTCTAGAAGAGCAAACGGCTGAGGCCTTTGGTACAAGATGCTTTGCTAGAAGCTTGTTGCCAAACTGGCCTTTCGCAGCAAACTCAGAAGAGAAGCAGCTCTGCACCTCGAGCGAATGCAAACCACTTTCTTTGATTCTGCTTTATAAGGCAGAGGAAATATGAAAAGGTGGATTTCTCAGAAATTCTTGTGGGGCATAAAAGAGGAGGGAAAACAACAACACCACACCAAGCGTAGAGCAAGCGTCAATGTTGGTTGGGTGATAGGGGCTTTTTCCACCCTGCCAACCTGGGCTCTGGGCCCATACCACATGAGAGGAGGGTGGAGCAACACGCACGCTAAAACCCCTCAACTGCACTATCAGAGTACTCAAGCGTTCAAGCTTCAAAAAGGATGCAAAGCTATCAAAAAAGTGGTCCATATAACTTGTGCACTATCTTCCAAGTCTTCTGAAGTCTGACAGCTTGAAGTGAGAAACAGACCCAAATTAAAAATGGAAATGTTTCCACTCCAGAAGGCGATACAACTGAATCATTCAATCAATGAGTTGACGTTCAGAAGCAGATCAATTTGGCATCAACTATCAAATGAGTTAAATGGAATATAGCTCATACTGCTGCACTTGTGAACCATGTAGTAAGAAACATCACGGCCATATACCAAGATCCATCAGGCTCACATTGAGAAAGAATGGTAGGGAGGAAGCATGAAGAATCATTTTCACATATGAATTGGCACCTCTGAGTCCAGGATCATGTGACACTGAAGACTGGAGTAATGATGCTCAAAATTCACCTTTGAGAATCAGCAATATATTAATTTCTTATTCCATGTTTTATTTTTTTAAGTTTGTGAAGAAAATGTGAGTGGTGCTTGTGCAAGTCGAAAGTGATGGTGTCCTTCACTGGTGACGTTGAGCACCTGTGGGTGGGATGCTGGGATCAGCCTTGCTCTCTGCCCTCCCTCCCAGCTGATGCGTCTCACAAGGCAAGAAGCCCAAGGTTAACATCAGTAATACATTCCAGAAGAGCGCCACCTTAACCTTTACACGCATACTTCCTGAGGAATCCAAAAGATGACCTCCACGGTGCATATCAAAGGCAACCTTCAGGAATCAGACAAATTAAAGAAAAAAATTCACCCCAAAATGAATGGCATGTTCATGGACAAATCATCAATCTGTTCAATTAATCAGTTGATTCAGTTCACAACACTGGTCTAAATTATTTATTTACCATTCACTGTCTCAAACTCAACGGAGAGGAAGATTATCAGTGAATAGCAATTTAAATTCAGTTTAAAGCATCAAAACATTCATATAGATCACTTTTATATTGATACTTTTATGTTGCTTATGATCCTTTTTGAAACTGCATTGACTAACACGTTCAAGTCTCGCCCTTTTGTGTTCTGTAGAAGAAAGTCATACAGGTTTGAAACGACATGGGGGTGCATAATGACAAAATATTTTTTTTTGGGTGAACTATCCCTTTAAGTCTGTTTTTTTTTTTAAAGCCTTATTCTGTTGTACATATCTCTCTTCTTACAGTACATAAACTTCCAACTCTCCTTCCATTTCATCTCCTCTCCCTGCGTGTCCCTCTGGCAATGTTTGTGCATATCCATGTCAGCATTGTCTGGAGGGAAAAACCCAGATGTTCCCTCGGCTGACAGCATTGTGCTCGGCTGATGTACAGCCTTGAGTATCCGCACCACCCCTCGGTTCTCTCTGTCCCTTATCTTTCTGATCTAGACAAGACAGTCTTTGCACCAGGCATCGGCTGTTCCTAGAAACCCTGAATGTAGGCCGGAAGCTATGCTACGCTAGCTCCAGAATGCAAAAACTTCTGGCTCTGAGGACCTCCGACAGATTCCTGAGGTCAGCCTGAACCCTGACATCACAACCTCCCAGATTCCAGACAAGCTCCTCTGGGAAAATTGTTGCAAGGAACCAACAAGAACTCCAGTATTACATAGCAAATTGTTTATCATGAATTACAGCTATAAGAGCAGAGGATAGGAATTCTAAAAAAGATACTCAAACATCTGTGTCAATGACGTATAAGAGTCCATGATAAAAAAAATTAAAAAAAATTTGTACAAATCTAGTTTAAAACATGTGTTGAGTTCTTACAAATGTACTTTGTTTTCATGTTTTGGCACGGAAAAACTCTTACAACATTTTCATGAAAAGTTTACATTTAATTACTCTAAAAATATCAAGTGGTGCAACCATCAATTAAAACATAAAATTATAACATATTTTCCCTTCAGGTCGGCCCAAATAATTTTCATGGTGGTTTCATAATATGGTTTTGAAAAACTTTAAGTTTACAATTTTCAATAATACAGTAAAAACAGTAATATCGTGAAGTATTATTACAATTTACAGTTTCCAACACTGATAATGCATCAAAACATAATTTTAGAATGATTTGTGAAGGATCATGTGACACTTTTTTTTTTATTCTAAAAAGTAAAAAAAAAAAAGTAAAAAAAAATAACAATGAAAAATTGTTTTCTTACATCTTTATTTTCCAAAATTATCAAGCTTTTTTTGTTACAAATATTACAAATTATTAATTCATAAACATCAAAGTTTTTGGGGAGTCACACCACAATGCATTTCAAACATCACCATAAAATGATTAATTCAGAAATATTTTAATATTTAATCAATACTATATTTCATATCGTTTTTGGGTGGGGTCATACCACTTGACTTTTCATAACATGAACTAACCTTGCCTTGTCATAAAAAGGTCAAATTATCTGATATTTAATATCATGAAGTTTTAATTTATAGTGTACTGTAAATATCATAGTGCATATACATTTTGGGAGAGTCGCACCACATGACATTTTAAAGGTCAAATGATCTGCTATTTTAAGACTTATTGACCTTGACACACAGTCATGAGGGTCTGCAGGGGTCTTCTCTATAGGATATCCTTTCCTGTTATATGTTTTTCTCCTGCACGCTGGTCGCACCACATGACTGCAGCATCTTTCACAACCTAGCACTCAAAACAACATGCAACACACCAAAACAGCTTTGTCATTTCTTTCTAGCCAAATTTTTCCCAGTGTACTAAAGTAGGGGAAAGGTAAAAAGTGACAACAGTGATTCCCTGCATGGGAAGCTTGGTATTCCCTCCCTGGGTGGTGGGAAGGGAGGCCAGGGCAGACCTGTCCAGATGGACCCAGGCTTGGCGAGGACAGAGCAGGGTCAAAACAGAAACTGAAGTATCAAAGCTAAGTGGTCTGCTTCCCGAAACTTGGCACTTTGCAGCAGCACTAAGGGGGGATATCAGATAAACTCAACCCTGCTGTCGGAATGGCTGCGTGTAAGGAAATGAGGTGAAGGTCACGACCTGGAAAGTACAGGTCAAATGTGGCGGCCCACCATTGGAAAGCAACCCATGCGATCAGTGCTGCTAACCAGCAGATGGCCATAAAATCTGAGTCGAAGGTTGATGGAGAAGCAGGAGGGTCTCTGAAGGCCAATGTCCGGCCTTTCTGAATGCAATGGATACATAAGTAACGGGGCAACTGTCACATCAGGACCACCCACCGCCCGGGCCGGCATTCCCCCCTTCATCTCTCGGCTAAAACCAAAGCCTCATAAATGTCAAGATTAGGAAAGGAGAGAAAAAAAAAAAAAGCAAAAGTGTTTGGTTAACAGAGACATCTGTGCATGCTTTCCAACAGCCGAGAAAGATTTCGAGAGCTTTCCCGCAATTTTCTCTACTTTAAGTATTACTTTTTTAAGTTAAAACGTGAGCATGTGTGAAATGTTTCGAGCCCAATCTCGTTTAAACCTGGCTGGAGATAGGAAAAGGAAAGCCTTCTTCCTTTGCTAATCCACAACTGATCCAGTCGTTCCACAAGGATAAACCTGGCAAACTGCTAGACAAGACCCTTCAGGTCGGCCCGGATTGTTTTCAGGCTGCTTAGACGCTCAGATGCCTCGCACCTGATTAAAGCTGCAGCAAACCCAGAGCAGACAGATACAAGGTGGTCTTTCAGGATTGAGACTAATCACTGACAAATGTATGACAGGGTCATCCGAGAGCTTAAATGCCATGTTTTGTACAAGTTACCTAGTTTGCAGAGCACTTGAACCACTAAAAAAAATGCAAGGTTTGATGTTTCAAACAATCAGGGGAATTATACAGCCACTTCCTCTTTGGATCAAGGACCAAACATATTGAGATGGTACATTACATTTACGTCATGTCGGAATTAGTTTCCAATTCATAAAATCTCAGCTTTGTCGAACTAAATCTCTGACTTGACAACATCTATGTGATCACATTGTAAACATAAGTAAACATTTTATGGGGCTGGAGCAACGAGCTGTTTAAGTTCATACCAAGCAGATGCTAATGGCTAGTTTGGCAGCTTAATACAAGCCTGCACATTTTCAGGACTCACAACCGCATTCAGGGGCAGTTTAAAAAATGGCGATGTCCATAACATTGGGAAATTTGATCACAATTGACAGTGACAACTGACGATTAAACCAATTGTTTCCAATCAACGAGTTCAATCAAGTGTGAGCTCATTAATCAGCCAAAAAGGACTTTAAATGCTTAGTAACCAAGTGCAGAGTGTTTGAGCTGCGCAAATCATTTGTCCGTCTCCATGAGCATACTATCTCTTCTCACATTATATGACATGGCAGAGAACTAGTTGTCCTGGGGTGCGTTTCCCGAACAACGACGTAACTCGCTGCTTAACTACCGTAGTGCGATGCATTGTTGAAGAAATCAACTAGCTAGTCTGTTCAGCTAACCACAGGTGGAGAGCTGTCGTTCCAACCACACAACTTTGCGATGCTGTTTGCGATTGTTCGTTGGAATAATGGTTTTCAGGAAACACAGACTCGTTGAACTATGCTGATAACGACGGAACTTGCGAACATATTTGGCCAATGATGCTTTTGGGAAACGCACCCCTGAGCGGTTTGTTGAGAATGCGGTTGTGTGTACTGAAAATGTGCAGGTGTCAGTTCGATTAGAGAATGGGGTTGTCACGCTGTATGAAAGCAACCGTATTAAGCAGCGCTGCCATACTAGCCATTACCATCTGCTGTAATTTTTTTGTTTTGCGTGAAACATAACAGGGGATTAAGAACGAAAACAGTGCGTAATCGATGCAATCGATTAAAACAATCGATTACATTGACGCGTCATTCCAGCCATAATATTTTATATTTTATACACACATCTCACATAGTGTTGGGGAGCACACTGTAAAAAATTATATGATCAATAAGTTACATGTTTTTACACTGCTTTAACTCATAAACAGAAGATAAGAAATTTTTAACTTTTTTTAAATAAGTTCATTTTTTAAGTCAATTTAACGTAATTTAAGTTGAAATTACTTAATCATCTAAGTTGTACTTAAAGGCAGGACCTTTTATTTAAAATGCATTCTTGAGATAAACAAGACATAATCCCATCAGTTATGTACAGAATATTTTTTATCATTTGAAATCAAGCTGTAATTTTGGCAGATTAAGCAAAAAGTGAATAATTGTTAGTTCAATATTATAGGAATAAAATAAATGCTATAAAATTAGCCTTAAAGCTCCAATATGTAACAATTTTGTAATAAAATTTCCGAAAATAACTTGCACAGTGTGATATATTTCCTCCAGTTGTGTACTTACAATATCTCAAAAGTCTCCAAAGATTTTTTATTTCAGAGAAATTCCGATTTTAAATAACTGTCCGTCCCGGAAAAGAAATGTCGCCTCTAAGTGACGCAATGTCCGCACTATCCTTTTTTTCCGGTGTGGACCATGTGATATTACACCACACCGGAACATCACATGGTCAAATGCGGAAGTGGTGGTTATAGCGTTATTGCCATAGACTGTATGGTTATAGCTGTTATGGATCACGATTACTCTTTGGCGAGTATTGAAGTGCCAACAAAATGAAAGCGTCCATATTCGGATACACGCAGACTGTGTGACAAACGGAGGAATAAAACCCGGATAAATATCGGCCAGGCGTTTTCGAGATGGAGAGAGCTGCGCGACAATCTTGGACTTGATAGAGACTCTGCTCTCGCGAGTGTATTGATAGACAGGTAAGCAAATCAAATTTTTTTTTTATTGTACAAGTAACGTAATAGTTACAGTAAAGATGATTTTAATAGATATGAATTAATGACAAATAGCTGTAAGTTGTAACGGGATAATACAGCATAACATTTCACGTTCCTTGCAGTTCATTAATTATGATGACATAAAATAATACGATCAGACATACAGATACAAAAACGAATAAATTACCTCATCCGTGATCATGATTCATTAATTCCATTTAGATACATCGCTAGATGGTGAAAACGCATTAAAAACGACATCTCCCATCGTCACCTCCTTCATAGCGTCATCAAGCTTCGCCTTTGTTATTGTTGGAAACTGCGCCCTCTTGTGGTCAAACATTTTTACATATTGGAGCTTTAAGACAAATGTGTCAGCAATTTTATTACAAACAAATGTAATTTCAACCACAAAATAATAATGAAAGATTTTAGATATTTTTTGTTATAATATAATATAATATAATATAATATAATATAATATAATATAATATAATATAATATAATATAATATAATATAATATAATATAATATAATATAATATAATATAATATAATAATTTGATCATTTGAAATTCAGTGGAATTTGTTCATGGTTCAGGGGGAAAAAAAGCTACTATTTTAAAAAATAACTAATAATTATAATAATAATAGTGGATACTAATCATTCACTCAGTGTTAGTTATTGATTAGCATTGAATATTAAAAACTGTAGTTGTGGTACAAGATGCTGCATTGAATCCCATAAAATCTCCTCAAGGCAGGAGTCATTACCAAACCAATCGGCTGACAACCTCATTTCCGTCTCTGTACATGATCCCATGACTTAAGGTGCCTGTGGGTGGAAGACTAATCTAAGAAAGGCGGTCTAACCCTCCATTCAATTCATATTCTCAAAGTGACGTGTCCCCAGTTACTGCCTACAGTGTTTTAAAGCAATCTCATGAGGATATCCTTTGTTTCTAATGAAATTGTGCCATTAAAGAGATTACAAATAATTAATTTAAACAAATTATTTCATATATTACATTAATAACTGTATTAACAAACAAAAAATTACAATGAAAAAATATATATTTTAAATACAATAATTTTAAAATATATTCATACTTTTAATTCTTTCATATAATATATGTAAAGTCTTGAGTATGAGTTTAATTATTCTTCTATGACTACTTATTAACCAAATATAAACATATTTGCTTATGTGAGAAGAAAGTGGCGGCAGAGCTAGAACAAATGAAAGTAGCACATCTATATAGGAAATCGGTTGCCATGACAATGATCAAATACACAAATATACACAGCATCATCTGATAAAAGACTGGCCAATCAGAATCAAGGCCGAGAGTGGATTCCTAACATATTCTTTTTCCTATCACTAAAACGTGATTACTTGAAAAATAAAGCGTTTATTTATAAAACATTTAAAGAATTAGGTTTCTTTAATCATTATCCTTTTAACCATTTAATAATTAGACAAAATTGTGTAACATAAAAGGTAATTGAAGTCACATGACTAAATTCTGACCGTTTTAATGATGAAATGTTAGACTAAAATGTCACAAACAGGAACAACACTGGCAATCTTGTTGTTTCTAAACCATTTCCTGTGTAACGTTTCTCTATCTTTTTTATTACAAATCTCAAATAAAGCACAAGAAAATACTTTGTTTACATTCAAATCTAATTCCCACAGATGCGCTGTCGACTCTACAGTTACACAAAGTGCTCGGTCACCAGATGGCCATTTGGCTCCGACAGACACCTGGTATCAATGAACGGTAATTATTATATAATCAAACTAGTGTACCACCATGTTACTTTTCCCAACAGATGAGAAAGCTCAAAATACATCCTTGCTTGTTCGATGCCAGTCTCTTACAATGATCATCAGTTGAACACACAGCTAATGTTTACAGTGCCACAAGCCACGGGCAGGGGCCAGGTGAGGACACCTAACTGCTTATTCACGAGCGTTGTGCGTCTGAAGGTACCATGGGGATGACATCGCCGCTGACATGTCAGCTGTTGTCTATTGTGCCGTATTTGGTTCACCAGCCATATCAATATTGAAGCAACAGTGGAGGAAACAAACGTGTGATATAATCGTAGCTCCAACTGCCTTGAATTCTGAGAAGCCTTTTTAAGAAATACTATGATACTAAGAACCGGACGCGTGCGATGCTTTGGGTTGAACCTCTTTTCAAATTAAACGCAAACAGGAAGACATGCAAAACTTGTTTTAATACAATATTCTGCTTTTATTTTAGTGCTTCAAGAAAGCATGAGATTTGTATACATCCTCAGATGCCCCATGCCCACCCTGCCAGTTAGTTTCAAACATGATAATCCTCACCCATGATAAATGTTAAGCAGGAAAACCTAACGAAACTGGTTGACCGGGATCAGCTATTGCATTTGACTATATCCAAACCCTTTGTAAGATAAAGCAAAGGCATTTTTAGATGCGGTCGAGCCAAATCCGGGTTCCTGCTGACCATCTAGTCTATTTTAGAGTTCTTCCAAGTATTCACATGTTCATCACTTGAAACAGCAGAACAAATGAGGTTAGAAGTTGACCATGAGTGTTCTAGTGAAATGTGTGGTTATTGGTAGGAAGCATCTACGCATGTCATCGAGCTGAGGCATGCGAAGCAACATTTACGACAGGCCTGTGTTGTACGTCAGCAGCAGTAACAAAAACAGAGAGAGCTCACGTAGAAGAGCTAGTTGTCACTTTTTCTTTACTGCATTCAAATGTTTATTGTCCAGGAAAAAAGGATACAGATTTGTGCAATAGCAGGGCATGTTGTCACACCATGGGGCAAGTTGTCACAGTTGAATCTGCCATTAAACAGGATTTAATGGACAATTTACAGAAAAATTATTATAAAACACAAAACAACAGCAACAAATTTATTTAAAGGGCTAACATTTTAATGAATAAATTGTAAACATTCAGAAACATCTTAATCATGTGACTATTTTAGCTTTGAGAACAGAATTTACAAGAATGATTCTAATTTTAGGACCATTTTGAACTTGATATTTGAAACCAACACACAAAACCACTGCTAGTGAAAACACACTTGTGTAATTAGAAATCTCGAAATCTTACTAAAATGTAGCCCTATTTGACGCATACAAATTTCCTTGCATCTGACCTCATGTGAATCCCGTTTATACACGAAAGCGAGACGAGAGAAAACAGGAGAGAGAGGCCGAGAAAGAGAGGCTCAAGTCGAGGCGGCAGCAGAGCTCAGTGAGCACAGGGGCCCCTTCGCCTGGGAAGTTGGTTCAACGGTTGGGGCCCAGATGGCTCCACACCTGCGAGAGACCCAGCTAAAAAGACATCCAAATTTCCCTCACAATATTATGTTCCTGAACAATAACCCAGCTTTCATGGCTTAAAAAACAACAATAATCCAAAAGAAATTGAGCAATTAGTGTATTCACTGAGTAAATTCATTCCAGTGCCGACTCTACACAATGTGAACTGATGACGCGTATAAAAATGACAAAGACGTGTCAAAAATGAGGCGATGGGGCAGATGTTAATGATGCGACATATGGCTACTCAAAACAGGCTTGTCCACGAAGATTAATGTAAATACTCCAGTTATTAACAATTACGCTTTTAGATTAACTTTCCGGGTCACGGTGACTGTTACTGGCGAATAGGGCTTTTTAATATCAGTATCTTTGGAAACCAAACACTTTCTCAATTCTTGGTTAACGGTATTACACTTTAGAACCAAAATATAGTGCTTTCTTTTTATAAAAATGTTTATGGGCACTCTAGGAAATATTGTTTTATAAGCAATGTTTTTTGTTGAAATATGGTTAAACTAGCCTAATTCAACTCAGAAACATCTAATTGACTAGCAAGTTTAAATATATAAAAAAATGGTAACACTTTACAATAAGGTTCATTAGTTAACATTAGTTAATGTATTAACTAACATGAACTAACCATGAGCAATACATTTGTTACTGTATTTGTTAATCTTTGTTAATGTTAGTTAATAAAAAATATAGCTGTTCATGTTAGTTCACAGTGCATTAACTAATGTTAACAAGATTTTAATAAAGTATTAGTAAATGTTGAAATGAACATTAACAAAGATTAAGAAATGCTGCAGTTCATTATTAGTTCATGCTAACTAATGTAGTTAACTAATGAACCTAATTGTAAAGTGTTACCAATAAAATATATAAACATACTGTATTTTGATGCAACTTCTCACATTAGTATATTTACTTAAAAATGTTATCATAATTTATTACTATTTACAGAGATAAGATACATTTACTGAACATTACAAATGACAAAAGTATCAAATATATAAAGCATATCTAAAATATAACCTGTATTACTAACACAGACATAATTGAATAATTACAATTTAAATGAAATTATCATTTAAAATATGATGTTTTTGAAAGGAGTCTCTTGTGTGCAGCAAGGCTGCATTTATAGGAGTACAAATATTTTAAAATATCTGTTTCTATTTTAATATATTTTAAATGTATATGTAATTTATTCCTGTGATGCAAAGCTGAATTTTCAGCATCATTAAACCAATCTCCAGTATCACATGATTTTAAGTGATATTATATTTATATATTTTAAGAGGTAATTTTAACTATACAGATGTGCTGCATTAATCCCTATAATGATAATAAATCTGATAAATACATGTTAAATAGCTAAAGTCTTTTGATGTTAAAGGCAGAAATAATTCTAATATGCTGATTTGCTTTTCATAAAACATTTATTTGTAGGATCAGTGCTGAAACAATTTTTGCTGCTTAATATTTTGTCTTGTGAGCACATGAAACTTCTTTCAAAAAATCTTAAGTGCATTCAAAGAAAATATGAGTGCCGATTAAATTTTTTTTAATGTTCAGTTATATAAAAATAAAATGCCTTTAGCTATTTAACATATCTTTATCAGACTTATTATTATAATAGGGATTGTTGCAGCACATCTGTATGGTAATATAGTTAAAATGATCTCATATATAAAATATAATATTGCTTAAAAATATCTCTATTAAATGGAAATAGGACTTTCAGAACAAATGGGTTTGTAAAGATACTGTAAAAAGAAATTCCAGGACTTTGAAGGACTTTTCAAGCACTACTTTTTTGGTTTCCAAGGACTACAATCAGAGATTGCACTTTTCAAACAATATCTTTAGTATTTTTTTTAACTCAAATTACAGATATAAGGTATCAAAAATACAACTTACAACGTATTTAATAGTATATATTAATATGAAGTTTATAATGGCTATTATTATATTCAATAAATAATATTTTATTTTATAATGTTGGTGTACTTCGTATCGAGAAAAGTTCTGATGGGGGTTTAACAGTGTTAATTTTGCGTGAAACAATTGTATTTGTGTTTTTTCAAAAAAAATTATTTAATATATACTGTATTTAAATAAGTCAAGCACTTTTCAAGTACCTCTTCGTAAATATGGCTGTTTTCAAGGGTTTTCCAGGACTTAAATTTCAAAAAGTCAAATTCAAGATATTCAAGTACTTTAAGCACATTGGACAAACCATGTGACATTGTGAATATGCCCAATAAGAGCTTTTCACCGCTTCTGCGGTGCATCATATCATATTGACTTTCACAAGTCACGTTACATGAATGGGGAGGCATAAAGCATCACCTTAAACATCACCTGTAGGAGGGCATCAGCAAGCATAAGGATGAATACGGCAAAGTATTCGCCCCATTCAACCCGATATTACGAATGCAGCAGTTCCATCTAAAGGATGAAGCCAGTACTGCATTTCACATTCAGATGCTTGTCTAACTGTACATTTCCTAACCATTATAATGAATTCCCTTTATTAAATCTACTTGTGACACTGAGTCAACTGGAATGAGAGTATAAAGCATGTCTAACATGCAGGGAAGCCCCTAGTCAATGACTGTGGGTATTCAGAGCGCTGTCCTCAAAGGAATTTGGGTATGACTGCATGTAATTGACCAGAGGTCCTGTGAATCCCGTGTGTTTGTTGTCAATGGAATTTTTCCGACTAAGAAACATGCATTGTCTCAGATTGAAATAAAACACATTTGTCGCCTCACGTACACATAAACGCATATGGGCACGTATTTACGCCAACAGTCTGGCTCTTTACATCAATCCGGGCAGATGTTCAAAGGGTTTGGTACGTAATCAGTGTCTTTTTACCGTGAAAAACAAAAAACAGGGCTGATTACAGTCGATAAAGTGACTCAGTAGTGGTGAGCTCTGCGTAAAGGAAGTAAAACATTACAACAGAGGATTGTAATGCTTTAACCCCTGATTAACTCTAACGATTACACCTAAAACAGTCCTGCATGGTATGCCATTAAAAAAAAAATAGGATGGTTTAATGTACAAGTTTGGCCAAAGTCCTAGAGATCAGCAAGTCAGGACAGCGCCGCATGGGAAAGTGCAGCCTTGCTATGCATGGCCTTCAACCGTAAAAAGAGTCAGGAGGCAATCTTTAAGAGTGGGCGCCACAGACGTGCACGGACTCATTCATGTCCACAGGAAGTATACTGAGGATGAGGTTTGACAAGGCAAGTTAGGCCATTCAGGGACTCTTCCCATTTTTAAAGGGACAGTTCACCTAAAAATGATAATTATGTCATTATTTACTTAGCCTCATGAAGTTCTAGACACATTTACCCTGGCCACTCTTTTTCAATACAATGATTGTGAATGGGACTTCTCCAAAATGACCAAAGCAAACATAGCAAAAATGATCCAGATGAGTCTTATGAAGTCATACAATAGCTTTGTGCGTAAAAAGTTAAAAGGAGCATAATTTAAGTCGCTATTCACTGAAAATCCGGACATCTGCTCTGGAATGCTCATGAGAGAAGAAGCTATGTCTGATTTGTGAATGGATGAATCAAAATGATTCATTCACAAATCTGACTGAACTGGTTCTTGTGTTCTCTCACTGATTAAAGTATCCAGTCTTAGAGGTTAACAGCTCACTGAAGGGTATTTGTAGTAAATAACGACTTTTATAAATAACGACACAATTCACTTGTATGATACTTTTATGCTGTCATTTTTGAAGCTTGAAAACTTGGAATAGAGTAAGCACAGTATTTAAACTTTGTATTGTCCAGAAAAGAAAAAAGTTGGAATGTCATGAGGGTGAGTAAATGATAACAGAATGTTAATTTTTAAGTGAATTGTCCCTTTAAATTGTACACTGACATAGAAGATCAACAAAGGTTATCCCAATGGAGAAGTATCCCTTGTGCATCCAGTTATTTGACTCATTACGAGGTACTTATCATAACGGATGTCTGATTAACAGTGGTATCTGAAATACCACTAGATTAAGTCACCAACGGGGTTTTTGCAACACGCGAGTCAAGAGCCACCAGACTGCCCTCTTGTGCATTGTTCTGTAAATGCATAATAGACACTTTTGGATCCAAGAAACCCACTCCAGTGCGCATGCAGCATGCATCTCCTCAGTAAAGCACGGATTTTGAGTTCCATTTACTGGAAAAGCAGCGACTGGAATAAGAACAATCTGGAACTTGAGAGACATTCACCTCAGTATATCCCACCATTCCAGCAGCTGACAGCTTTATGGTTCACAACGAAAAGCAAGTAGAACAGAGCAGCTCTCCAAAACAGCTCAAAGTATGTTTTACATGCCACAGCTAGCATACAAAAACCTTCCGTAGCTCACTGACATTGAGACAAGCATGTGTTTTAGACCTGCTTCCAAGAAAGAAAGGACTTTGTCCTGTTTTTTCATCCTAGATAGAGTTTAGGAAGTTCAACTGGCCTGTTCTGAGGAGAGAATGTATCAAGACAACAGCTGGCCCACTGATGGGGCCTTCTGTTCCCCGTTTCTGAGAAAGCTAGTAAGGACAAGATAGCTATGTCTGGCCAGGGGGAAATGACTGGAAGGAGAAATGAGACAAGGAGAAGGCAGGGGAGGGAAGGAAGCAGCTGGGAAGCTGATCACGTCTGCTTTGACAACATACTGTAGTGGCCATGGTCTCTAAGCCGCTGGATGGAGGGTAGGCCTTGCACAAGAACAGAACGGGGAAATGTGCAGGAGCCTGTGTGCGCACACAGGAAACCCCAAATGAAGTCAAAATTTATAATAGTGGGATTATGTAACAGGAAGCCATATCTCCATCTGCTCAAGAGCCAAGCCCTGGGAGAAAGGGGGAAATTACAGAATAATGCACTTCAGACGTTAATTCAACGCATTTGGTTCTACGGTTCAGTGACGCCCAATTAGACGGCAGTGAATGGACCACAGATAGCAGTCGAGCCTTGTGTAGACTGCGGCAACTGTATCACCTCAAACAATCTATCTGTACTACTTTTCCTTTTTCCATATCGAAAAACATTGCCCCTTTCCCTAAGGCTTATACTTGATTTATGGCAATGTCCAACTTTAATAAATGGACTTTTACAAATACTAAAGAAAATACTATGGAGTGATGGAAAATGCCGAAGTTCACCTAAGAACTTTCCCACTATTTGCAAATACGCTACAAAGATGCTTTATGGCCATTTTTAAGGTGTTCCAAATAGGTGGTTGCTAGATGATTGCTTACCAGTCCAAGTCAAAAGAGCACACTCTCAAGACTCTATGATATTCTAGTCTCTATATGGTTTAGTTCCCACCCTCGTTTTATCATGCGGCAGGCAAAAAATAATCCTGTTGTTTAGAAAAGCACCAGTCCTCAACAAACCTTACCAATTGAAATTATCATTAACAACGTTAACATGCTACCAAAGTATCCATTAGCAATCAGATTAATGGCTCTATCAGACCAAAAACAACCGTAATCGAACCGATTGAGCTCAATCTGAATAAAATTTTGATCGGATTGAAAGGGGAAGTGTAGACATAAAATAATTTGATCACTAAGAAAAAAAATGAAGCATGTAACAAACACTTGAATACCTTGCGCACATTCAGTGCCATGAAGCGTATGTTTAAATGTTTTACACCTTACAAACGTATTTTATTTACCTCTCACATCTTACAAACTGTTCATTGGAGGAGAATGAAAACTTAGCTAAAAATGCTCTTTTGATCGATATGTCTGACTTTCTTTTTAGATTATCAAGGCAATAACATTAATTATACTCACAGAAGCTCTGGTGACATTAGCGAAGTGATTTTCACTGCGTTCCAAAACGTGCGAGACCGCAATTTATAATGGTTGCATTCTGAGCATTACCACAGGGGCGCTATAGTGCATAAGCATAAAGTCTTCATTCTACTTTCAGGTGAACTACTGTCAACACTTTGAAGAAAAATCGGTGAAGTTAATGTTCACAGCAACTTTGTTGACAAATAACACTTAATAGCATAATAGCTCTGCATTACCTTAGGGTTAGCAAAGCCTTAACTATGAAGGTTATGAAACAATATATACCACTCTGAGACAATGTCAAGTTTCCAGGCAAGTTTATTTGCACAATGGCTAGCCAGTTTGCAACTGTAAACAAACTGTAACAATGGCTGATACATTTAGTAAGAGAGAATAAAACTTCTGAGTGATATTCTCATGAGATGACAAACAAAAGAATGGTTCAAATTCATCGGGAACCGTAGCCAAGAACATGATTGAAGCAAGCTTCGTTTCTCATGATTTGTAGGAGCACTGGCACAATATAGGAAATAGGACAAAATTAAGCAGCTACATATGCACTCTTGGATGTAGAGAAACCCAAAATTGCTGGCTGTAATGGAAATATAGCTTAATTCAAAGAGTAAAATCAAGGAAAGCATTCAATCAAAACCACCGTAGAGTTAATGTAACCAAATGACGTAGGCCGCCGTGGAAACCTTTGTTGTTCATTTGGAGCCAAACAGTGTTAAGAGAGGGAGAGAGAAAAAGAATCATTACAGTTTTATTGGTGTTTGTTTTTTCTTGCTTTCTTCTGTGCTTTAGGGTTGTTGTCAAATGCATTAATTGGACACATATGATGCAAAGAGTTATGACAGATAAACGCATTCCAACTGGGGGTGTGAGCAATCGACCGAGAAGCCTGGAGACTTACACAAAAAAACTCAACTGAAGTTAAACATTGTTTTTACATTAGTTCCCAAGCCTGTGGCCTTATCTAAGAGCGTTTCTCTTCAGATTAACCCCAAAAACACCTTTTAATCATTTAAAGAGCACAGTTTCTGTCCTGTGTTACTGAATTTCCTGTTTACACAGGAAGGTTAACCTGCACATATCAAATACACCTTTTCAAAGTCAGTATGAAAAGATTTCACCTTATCTATTGTCTAAATTCATGTTAATTCATGTGAAAAAGTCATCCATGTATGTTTTCTTTATTATTATTATTTGACCTTGTAATTTTTCCTCAAAATTGTATAACTCGATCCCACAGTAAAAGGACAAACATCTCTTGTGACGTATGCCAGACCAATTAAGTTTGCTTAAATCCCGCCCTTTTATTACAGTCGACCTAAAGTTTGCATTCAGATCTGCCTCCATCCAATCAACAACCGATGTTAAGACCTACCCTACATTATCTCGATATTTGTTTCACCTGGATGTACATCACAATACAGAAAAACAGATCTGTCGCTATGAAAACAACATACCCCTCTGATTCATTGCAATACCACCCTGATTCATTAATACCTGATTCATTGCAACTTTAAATACCTAATCTAGAGAGCTTTTGATTGGACAAAAATCTGTGAAGTGCAGTATGAGTCATCAAAATATTTACTACATTTCCAGGAAGTAAAAAACTGTACATTTTCATGGTGTGTTTCTGCTAAGACTGCTGCTTTGAATTTAAGAGTACATTTGCATATAGGTAGCCTCAAGCTAACTTGTTAACAAGACATGGGCTGTGTATTGCATACTCTCCTAGTAGGTACCTGTTCTGAATTTGTAATTACTCGGTGACCGCTAAAAAAGTATGTTCTATATAGTATGAGTGTGTATACAATCCAGGTGTACCACATTCACCATGTTGTCAAATTTCATGTAACCAACTAGTGCCAGTTGCAACGTTTCACTGCCATTCTAAAATCCTCTCCCATGTGATAGTAAAGTGGCCATTGTATGTGCACTTCGGAATCTCTCAGGAAGTAGTACACTTATACATATAGTATAAATAGTATACTTTTTGCCAACTGTTTTACGAATACTGTGAATTCAGACATACTACGCTTTTCACATACTGTTCTCTTCGCCTACTAGGCCTACATAGTAGAGAAGTATGAGACTTTGGATGCAGCCATGGACTCAAAGCCCCAAAAACTCTAACTCTGACTTCACAAGGACTTTAATCTAACGTACTTCAAAGTGAATCTGCTTGCTTAAGCATTTGTTCCGCAAACGTTTTGTTAACATACTATGAGACTCTAGAAGGTCAGCCAAGGAGTCTGTTAGCATTTTTAAACGTGTAAACTCAGGAAAGTAGCAAGATCAGCACCAAGCACCGTACAAAAAAATTTGACCAGCGGCTAAGTGAGAAAGCATTCTAGCTATGCGCTGGATGGGACGCAGGTGATGATTCATAGAGTTTCATCCCTCAAACAAAGGTGGGAGATACGCTACGGCTCGGGTTCCTGACGTGTTTCTGCAGCTGCCTGGCCGCAAACTTCATACACACCTCTTTCTGTTTACCATCCAGAAATACAACGTTTACATTAGTGGCTGATGTTCTTATGTAATCAGCGTCAGTATGTGTCGCTAATATGACGGGGACCTGTACAGCGTTCAAACCATGATGTTCTACTAGATTAAGCCCATATCACCTGAATAGGGTCAATGTTTAAAGCATGCACAAACAGATTTTAGCCAAGTAGCTTTTTAATATTGAAGTCTACAAATGCAACCAGTGGCTTATAGGCCTATACGTGGTTAACACAGAAGGTTTTTCTTCAAAGATAAACACAGAAGAACCAGACTAAATTTTCTCGTTCTGTGCTGCCATCACCTGTGAACAATACCAGTTTCCTCAAGTTAAATAAGGTATCTGATTTTAAAACTTATAGCTGTATATTCAAGTGATTGCTAGGCAGAAAAGTTAGTAAGGACATCGTTAAAATAGTCCAAGTGACTACAGTGGCTCAACCTTAAGTTTATCAAGCGACGAGAATACCTTTTGTGCGCAAAACAAACTAAAATAACGACTTTATTCAACTATTCATTTTCTTCTGTGTGGGTCTCTGACGTGAGTTCACATAGTGTAACAGTGCAGCCAGCATCACACGCATCACACACATGACCAGCGTCGGCCAATAGTGAGCCTACGTTCTGACGTAACCCAGAAGCACTGCGCTGTAACACTACGTGAACTCACATCAGAGGCCCACACAGAAGAAAATGAATAGTTGAATAAAGTCGTTATTTTAGTTTGTTTTTTTGCGCACAAAAAGTAATCTTGTCGCTTGATAAACTTAAGGTTGAGCCACTGTAGTCACATGGATTATTTTCACAATGTCTTTACTAACTTTTCTGGGATGGCAGATATCGATTACATAGAAGCCTATGGGGGAGTGAGCCAGCTCTCAGATTTCATCAAAAATATCTTAATTTGTGTTTTCCGAAGATGAACGAAAGTCTTACGGGTTTGGAACAACATGAGGGTGAGTATTTACTGACAGAATTTTCATTTTTGGGTGAACTAACCCTTTAATTAAAATTGAATATGGGACGAGTCCTGTCCATCATCATGTGCACAATGGCCTTATCAGGACATCTGCAACTTTTAAACCGTCCAGGCTGCACTCAGGGATACTCGTCCCTGACAGCTGCTGAAACAGGATTGAATCAACGCCTAGTCAGTTCGGCATTATGTTCTACAATGTGTACTTTAACTTTAAACAGAACTTGAATGTCTTACTTAAAGCACAACACAACAGTAATCACATTATTACTGTCGTTAATTTTTTTGAACACGAATTACATTTTCGGCTTTAAGTGTGTGTGTGTGTGAGAGTTAAATTCTCTTAATTTCTAGACTGCCATTTTCTTTGGCATTCTTTAATAGTTTCTACCTGTTTGGGTGGAAACAATTTTGCCATATTTGCTAATTTTCTTTTACTGTATTAGTCGTGATTTGATATGTTTTCCAGTTGTATTGTTCTCTTGGCAGGGAAATTGATTCATTTTTATAATTTTATTTTGTCATCATTATTTTTAAGGAGGTAAAGAATACTTATAAACCTTGGTTGTCATGACAATAGAATTTTATCTCATGTTTTAGACAGTTTTTGGAGAGCTTTTGGGCTGGAAATCGTCAACCCAATCTGGCAACACTGCTCCTGTCAAAAAATGAGAAAAAGGAAGTGTCTTTTTTTGCCAATGTGAAATATAAGGAGAATGTTAAGCCAGATGAACTGCATCTGTGCCTAATTCACAAGAGTGAAAAGTGTTTCCCTATCGGGACAAGAAGAGGTGTGAAGGCTTGCCTCTTCTGTCACCACCAGGTTAGTGTTTGGGTGGGACACAGCTCTCTAGGTCTGGGCAGGATTTCACTGAAAACCTTCAACACTGTCATATGTGAGCGGTGGGGGAAAAGGCATCTTGAGAAACGAAGACAGCTGGGCCAGCAGTTACGCAGTCAGAGTTCTCATCACTCTAGGAAGAGTTTGTCTTTGAATTCTGTGGGAAACACAAACCTGTAACACCAGATTTCGCCACTCCTGCAGCCAATAAATACAATGTAATACTTATAATTTAATAAAGTTTCACAAACAATCAGAAACCTGCAACTTCACTGGTTGTGCTATACTGGTTTTAGTGAGGTGGCTTATATTTGTTTGTCTTTATAATCAATTCAGACTGAAAAAAATCAATCTGAGATCAAATGATATTACCGTTCAAAAAGGTTTTTAATACTTGTATTCAGCAGACACATTAAATGTAGGCTATTAATTGATACTAAGACTTTTACATTGTTACAAAATACTTCTATTTCAAATAAATGCTGTTCTTGAAACTTTCTATTCATCAAAGAATTCTGAAAAAAAAGTTTCCACAAAAATATTAAGCAGCACAACTGTTTTCAACGTTGATAATAATAAGAAATGTTTCTTGAGCACCAAATCAGCATATTAGAATGATTTCTGAAGTATCATGTGACACTGAATAGTAAAGTAATGATGCTTATTATAACATAAAAAATATATATTTGTAAATGTTTCACAAATATTACTGTATTTGATCAATCACATTTAGCGATGAGCATAAAAAACAAAAAAATATTATTATTTTTTGCCATGACTCTGCAGTTTTAGCACAGCGGTTCAGAATAGTTGCACAAAATGCGCAGGTATACTCTTACTTGGGCTGAGATTTATCAAATTTGAAAGATTATGTGGCCCGCTGTAAATAATATCTCTTTGAGTACTTATAAACACAATAGGATCTGAAAGAATGGGGTTCTACTCAGAACATTCAGGCATGTGTCTTTTTTTAATTTTGTATCTCCTGACCCATCCAAGAATCATACAGCTTTGCCTGGTGACTGGTACAACACACAAACCCCATCCAAGAAACGTCAAATTTTAAGAAAAACCACCCTCTGGAGAGACAGTAACTGTTCCTCACAGACAAACACATCTGTTAAAAATTAGCCTTTTTTGGATCCTTGACTTTATCTATAACTATGACTTATGACAACCATTGTAAGTGAATGTTTTTAGCATGACTAGCCTAGCTTCAAATTAATAGCCACAATCATGCATGAGCAAAGTTGTTTAAAATAGTTTAGTATCAGTCTGGTGTTTCTTTTTCTTTGGCTTTGCAGACACAAGAGGGTTTTTCTTACAATACATGAGAGTAATGCCAAAACCTAGAGTTTCCAAATGTGTGATGGCTATAGAAACACAAAGAAGACAAATCAATCCTCATGGACACATGTGCGTGCACAGGGGTTAGTTTGATGTCATGCAGTACGACATCTGCACTATTCTTCATTGCATTGTTACTGGGGAGCAGTGGCCCAAAATTAACCACGATGGAAGGAAACTAGACAAATTGAGAAAATTGTGCTTTGTTTGGCTAGTTTCCTTTGTGGTACCCATTTTACATAAGGTAGAACAATAAAACAGCATAACATCTGGGATTCTATTAAGTTTACGTCACCTATGGGCGAAGAACCTTTAGGTTTTATAAAGAAAGATTATTTGAAAAGTGTTCCGAAAAAAATATGAGTGGTGCTTGCCCATGCTAGAATGATTGCCAGGGTGTTTTTAATGCGGTTATGCGGTTGCTAAGTGTTATGAGCGATTTCTACAGCAATTGATATCTCGTTAAAATAATTATGAAAATGTTCATTAACAAGAGTTTATTTCATCAACGACAGCAAAGACGAGACAAAAAAGACAATTTATTCATTGTAATTAAAACATACTGTTGACGAACATATGACAAGGAAAAGACAACACCGCAAGATATTAACGCACTAACAGGGACGGACCTGAAAACCACATGAGGCCTGGGGAATCCAGGAAGGCCTTGAATCCCAACTTTTTCAATCCCACCGGTATGACAATGTCCTTTTCCATTCTCTTGACCTTTCCCCCAGTGTGGTCAGCCTCCGTAGGGACCCTCAGGGTGGCAGAGGTGCTTTTAAATGCGATGGGAGGAATCTTCCTCAATTCACTCTGCCAAATGTCTGCTCTGCTATTCCTTCAAAAGAAGCCACCGGGCGGGAGTGTGTGTGTGTGTGTGTGTGTGTGTGTGTGTGTGTGTGTGTGTGTGTGTGTAAAGGCCTTCTTACGATAAAAGCGTATGGCCTTTAAGTATAAGCAGACTCCTTTGTCTGTCTGCCAGGAGTCATTTATATCTCCCGGATTAGTGGGAGCGAGAGCAAAGCCACGAGGCCCGATGTTTTCCAAACACATTGCAGTTAAAACAAGAGGGTCGTTCTGAAAAGGCTCACTTGGGGCCCTGTACCCTCCAGAAAAGTGCTTAAATAGATTGCGATGAGCAGAGACTAGAGCTAAATCATGCTCTAGCATCGTACACACGAAGCGAGAGAGTGCTAAATAAGGCCAGGCTGCGCACGTCCCCAGCCCACACGTGAGAAGCGCGTTTGATGTTTCTCAGACATCTCTCGCTGGTGCCGGGCGCATTCGCTTGGCCTAAGCAACTTCACGAGACTCTTGTGCATTCAGGGTTGTTCACACGCTCACCGGAGGCTCATCACATGGCTTGACCTCCTTGCGGTGTACAGTTCCTTGTGAACGCAGGAAATGCGCCTATGTCAAGCGCGAGTGTGAATTATTAACCGGTGATGTAAGGAGCCGAAATGTCTGCGCCGATGTTATGACGCTCGCCGAGTAAAGTGAACGCTTTGTGCAGTCAACCCTACTGAACCGGGTCAGAAGCCATCAGCGCAACAAGGCTCCACACTCCACACGGGCATGTGGGATCTCTCTCTAAACCCATCACGAATTCCTCGCTCTTGGCAGCCGCTCAAGTCTTCGCCTTATAGTCTCGATCTCTCTCTCTATCTCAGTGTTTCTCCTGTCCGTTCTCTCTCTCTTTTCATCAGAGCTGGCAGTGGAACTGTAGGCTGCATTCTGCACTAATTAACAGCCTTCAGAAGAAGACCACCAAACTGGTGAACTGGCACACTCTAAGCACACTTTGTTTTTTTTTCTGCGGCAGTCAAATGCACAGACTCCATGTCAGCGTGTATCAGGCAGCGACGGGGCCTCTGGGGGAGCGCAACACGCTCCTTCTCTGGATACATTGAGAGTGTACCTTTTAAAATGTAAGCTGATATACTTCCTTTCCTCGTCTTATGTTTCCCATACACTACACGTTATTAATCCTGATTTTCCACTCGCAGACAGTTAAGGGAGAATACAGAAAAAATGTCTGAAACAGGAATTCGTTCACATGAGTGACGATTGCTACGTTCGTTTGACTTATCAAAGACCCGATCTGAGAGAAGTGTAGATGTATATTTTGCAGGTTAAATATCTAGAACTGTCTACGATCCAAGTCCTGTAGTGTGAAATGTGTTTTTGACTGGAACTGACATTAGCGATGACAGACAGTTGTGTAGAGTGAAAAGAACAGCGATCCGACAAATTTAAAAAGTCTTTACCTTTAATAGTTCTCCCGCAAAATGTAATTTCTGTTTGTTTTTACAAGTACATTGACTTACATTGTATAGACAAAAACAGCTAAAGCATTCTTCTACTTGTATGATCCACAGAAGAAAGTTAGTTATACAGGTTTGGAATGACATGAGGGTGAGTAAATGATGACAGATTTTGTTTGAGGGGTGAACTTTAGAACCCAAAGTATACTTTACTTTTACATTTTTTATGTGTACGTTTGGGTATGCATACAGTGTGCGTGACAAATGTCAGTACGCGTTAATTGAGTCCCACCAGCGCACCATTAAAGAGGCTCCCAATTAGCTATAGGCAACCAACCAATGATTTAATTTTGAACATTAAGTTTAACACTGGCAATGGCTAGCTTGGAACTAGTCTAGTACAGCTATGCTGTTCACTACAAAAAAAATAAATGCTGGTCAACCAGCGTAAACCTATTAGTGAAGCTGTTTGAGACTATTGCTAGTTAAAAGAAATCTGGTGGGGACACCATCAAACCAGCATCCCATCCTGAGGCCAAGCATCCACATTCTGGTGAATTACTTTCTTACTAGAAAGACCCAGTTGTAAGGCAGATAATTGATAACTGGAGTTTGGAGCTTATGCATTTATCCAAATCAAATCAATGCAAGAGTATTCATGGAACTTGACATACATTGAAGCTATAGGATCAAGACTAAAGACAACGAGTTCATTTGAGCCTCAACAAGGAAGTAGGGCAGCGCAGCGGCATGCTGGAAAAGAGGCGCTCGGCATAACGGCACACAGCTGAACGCAGGCAGGGTGAATGACTCGGTTTCTGTGTGTGTTGGGCAGCAGGCCTCATTAGAGGCACATAGACACGTGGAGCCAGGGCGACAGAAGCCCTGCAGATGCAGCGAAGGCACCCCGGCCCTGCTCTCAAAATCCGAAGCCCAGACAAAACCACATTGTGTGAGGATTTATGGGAAGGCTTATGGACTCCATGAAAACAAGGCGCTCTCTGAAAGACACACACTGAGTCGGTGTGATGACAGTCCCTCAATGGTTTGGGGAGAACAGTAAGCAGTGTGGGTCTGTGAGAGAGAGAGACGGATGAGGACTGTGAATCAAACTGGAGGAAGATGACACTTGAAGGGTTCTGGTGGTGGCAGGAGGGGGGCTCGCAACCAAACAGCTGCGTGACGGGAAAGCGCAAGAGGAAGCAATCTGTGAACATACTGTTTGATATCTGAATGGGAGCGGGGCAGCTAGAGGGAACCAGCTACATGCTAAAGACTCAGTCAAGAGTTATAGGAAATTACAAAGCGATTCACAGACAGGTCAATGACGTGATTCTCATTTTTATATATGTATAAACTAATAAAAGAAAAATTTAGAAAAATTTCAAAAATACAATAACTTGAGTGTATGCCTCTTCTATGGTTAGAAATTCTAACTTAAAACTAATTTTGAATTTGTGATTAGGGATAAAGTGAAAAAGTTACAATTGTCCTAATTTCATAGAAAGAAAAATGTAAAGTAAATAATTCTATTATTATTTATTTAAAGAAATCCTGAATAATTAACAAAACTGCTTATTCATTTTTGAAAAACTTATACAAAATTTAAGTCATGTGGTGCAACCAACATTCAGAGTGTATATATATATATTAGATATATATCTATATATATATATAGAACAGAAAATTACATCATAGAGAGGACCCCTTCAGACCGCATGACTCTCGCTTAAGACTCGTAAAATATCTGATAATTTGACCTTTGAAATGTCAAGTGGTGCAACATATTAAATGTAACAATAATGTATAAATAATAATAAATGAATAAACAAAAAGAATTATTAAGATGTGTATGCTCACATGTATTCAAGGTGTAATGAAAATATGCATTGCTTTTACTTAATGGTTACACCACATGACATTTTTAAAGTCATTAACTTTTCTGGAAAAAGTTTTTAAAAATCATATATGAAACCAGCATGAATATAATAAGTGCATTTAACTTGGCGCATCTTTTACTAGATTTTAAAAGGCTTTTCCTTCTCTTTATCATGGGCACAATACGTCATAGACCCAAATATCGATTCAAAAGAAGACAGAGAGATCTATAAAATGTTATATAATAAACCCCAGTAAGTGCTTCACCAGTAATTCATTTCAGGCAGCCCTCCCAAGTACTACTCCAAACAGATCCATTACCACCACAGATCCATTACCACCACAACAAAGAAGGCACCCGCCCCTGCTCTGCAATCCTCCGACTAGCGTGCAACTGTGCATGCGTATCGCTCTGACGGCGGGAGAAGGGGTGTCGAGGTTAAGGCTGGATCCCTGTATGGTCTCAATGGCGTTCTTGTGTTCGGCACCGCGGAGGTGACTAGCTATCAGGGCCCCGTTTTGCGCACACAGCGCCCGCTTTTTCCATTCTGTCAGCGCCGAGCAGCACACTGGTTCCTTCCAAACTCAGCGCCACTTCATTAAATGACTTTAGACTCTTGGCAGAGGCAGTGGGAAAAGTCTATATTAACTGTGTGTGAGATCCATGGGGCGGCCAACAAAGGCTGTGGTTGTTCCCCCTGTAAGGGTTCGCTGTGCCGGGGAGGGGATTTGGGACCTTTAGGGGTACCTTCGGGTCTTGCAGTGCACCGTGACTTTCTTTAACAAGCTAAGGAATATCCAAGTAAGTACACAAAACTGTGTGATGACATCATAGAGAGTGATGCATCTGATTGGCCTGTAGACATTGCTGAGTAGTAACTGATTTTATGTAGCCTAATCTGAATTACATAATCAGATTCTAAAAAATGTACTGTATTATTACATTTTAAAATCAGACTACAATTAGTTTTTGATTAATTACACAGTTACTTAATATTCACAAAATGCCAGTAAACTAGCCAGATTCCATTGATTATCCCCAATTCTTAATTTTTATCTTCTTTTAGAAATCTTCCTTTCTAAAAGAAGTCTATTGCTTATAAATGTTCAGAAAGTCTTCGAGTTACGTGGAATTGCGCACACAGGCTGGCCACTAGTCACGCAACTATAAACAAATTGTTTTAAACAAACTGTTATAAACAAATTAGGTCAAAAGTAGTCTAAAAGTAGTCGGATTATATTACATAAAATGTGTAATGTGATAGATTATGTTATTAACTAACAATTTTCAAACTGTAATTTGTATTCAGTAATGGGTTAACATTAGTAAGTAATCCACCCAGCATTGTCTGTATAGGGGACATACGGTAACGAAAAAAACTGTATTAGCTCTACCTGGCTGATGAATCGCAGCATTTGTGCTTATTCATTACATATCGTGAGGTCATTACTTTACATAGCTGAAGTAAAGCTGACCGATGACGTCGCCAGAACAGGCCTGTCCTTCAGAAATTAAGCTACAGTGATGGTGACGAACAAGCTGGCAGCGCCCTTCAAACAGAAAATCACAGATGGAGATTTTCAAAAACAGCGGTTCAGTTTTGACTGAACAGTCGCTTGCGGTCCCCCTCACATAGAGATCTATTGAGCGCCCTTGCCAGAGCTATTTACACAACTTATTCAGTGTTAAAGGCCTCTCGCCCATTCTCAGCTTCATTGAACTAGCTTTATTCTCAGCTTTATTGAAGCAATAGACACTTTAAAACACTCATTCACACAACTGGCTATGGCGGAAAGTACAATTATTCAGCCGGGTGCACTTTTTGATCCCCAGGCCAGTCCCGAGACCCATTCTCGTTTAGCAGTAAAAACAGGCAAAAACTATGGCAGCCTATCGCAGAACAATAGCTGCCTTTTAGAGAGCTGTGAATGTCACACGCTGTTTTGAGTCCTGTGGCGGAGACTGGGAGAAGCAGTGATGTCAAGATTTACCGTTTGTTTGTAGGAGAGCTGGAATTAAAGTGAAATAAGGAGTGATGAGAGAGATTGGACAGTCTAGAAACAGCAGGATTGTGGGAGAGGGTCAGACATCCATCACGGCCATTCTCAGTCGGCGTGCCCTGAGGTTCCCACACAAGTGTGCTCACTGCCTCACTCACTGTGTAAGAACACACACATATAGACATTCATCCTGCCATCTAAATGAGGACATAGGTTACCATAAACTTAAACAGCACTACTCATATAAAGCCATGTTACTACAGGTGCTAATTGCTAACACGAACCAAAGATGCCATGGCCATCCAAACACGCCACTTCTCATTTTTGAGGCAAGTAAGGCTGGCCACACACTTGAAGATTTTAAGCCCGATTTGCACCCCCCAACGATCTGGGGTGTGTGGCCCGATTCGAGGCTTCTCGCAACTGACTTTTTGTTCAAAAAATCCTCAATTGTGTGGCGTTATTACGATTATTTTACAGCTCCCGTTCGCGTCAAGACCCGCACGTTCCCAAATCATAAAAAACAAACATGTTAAATATTTACGATTATTGTCTGGCCGGCCTCTGACGTGATACCGGCGATAGCCAATGAGAGTGAGCAAGCTTCACCAACCGGATGTTGCGTGCTTCTATAGATACGAAAGTGGAGCACTGGGAAAGAAGATCACCTATATACAGTATTCTTTTTGTTTTTCTTCCCGTTAAACAAAACTCACACCAAGAGAACCAGCTGACGACGTCGATCGTCCTCCATTTGTTTTTCTTCTCAAGTCACGTTTGATCTCGCTTGTCTCACTGTGAAAATGTTACTACAAATCGACAGCTATGTGGTCTTGGGGTCCGGAAGAATCTTCTAGTGTGTGCATTCGGAGGATTATAATGCTAAAAATTGTTTGAAACTGCCCTTATGTCTGTGGTCTACAGCAGTTTTAAAATCGGTTAAGATTTGAAAATCATCTAGTGTTCCCCAGGCCTAATCCACTACTAGGCTAAAAAATCTGAAGTGGTAAAAATGCACAAAACAAAAGTAATATGGCCACACATGCATACATATACATACATATGTATAATACTTTTTAATCTTTGAGGATGTGCATGGATAGCCCAGACATGCACAATTATGAATTCAATGCTCAAGACTATACTTAAAGGAGAACTCCTTCATCATTTATTTAACCGGTTATGGTCATCATCATCTTTTATCAAAGCCTGTTTTCCTCAGGGAATGTGTGTGGTTTCAGAGGGTAGGGACACACCAAACAAACCGATGCCTTTAAGCCCGGGACACACCAAGCCGACAGGCAGTTTTAGTGCGTCGGCCGACTAAGTTTTCTCAGTTTAGGTAGAGAAATCTGTGGCACTTTCATAAAGTGTGTGTTTGTGAATCAAAGCATTCATGTATTCGCTTCTTAAAGGAGAACTCCGGTCAATTTTAACATTGAGCTCATTTTTTTGTAAATTTGGAGTGCTGTCAATACAGAGAACAGCGACAAAAATCGGTGTTGCCTACACCGAGTTATTCTATTTTTAAAATTTGCACCCTGTTGACTTCAATGGGGCAAGTATTAAACCTGCTTTTAGCCTCTTAACATCCTTGATGTGTTGCCGAGTTCACGCGCATAGGTGTAGTTACCTATGATCACGCGCGTGAACTCGGCATTCGACTACTTTGGACTTCAACCGAAAACAGGATGTAAACACATGTATTTGCGCTGGCTTAAATAACATCATTTTTATATCTTTTACATCTACTGCAGTCAGATTCACTCGTGTTCACTCTGAAGGAATCACTCACATTTTCTGTGCACTTGTAATGACACATGAAGGATGTTAAGAGGCTAAAAGCAGGTTTAAAACTTGCCCCATTGAAGTCAACAGGGTGCAAATTTTAAAAATATAATGACTCGGTGTAGGCAACACCGATTTTTGTAGTTGTTCTCTGTATTGACAGCACTCCAAATGAACAAAAAAATGAGCTCAGTGTTAAAATTGACCGGAGTTCTCCTTTAAGAAGCGAATACATGAATGCTTTGATTCACAAACACACACTTTATGAAAGTGCCACAGATTTCTCTACCTAAACTGAGAAAACTTAGTCGGCCGACGCACAAAAACTGCCTGTCGGCTTGGTGTGTCCCGGGCTTAAAGGCATCGGTTTGTTTGGTGTGTCCCTACCCTCTGAAACCACACACATTCCCTGAGGAAAACAGGCTTTGATAAAAGATGATGATGACCATAACCAGTTAAATAAATGATGAAGAACTTTTAACTTTCTAAAACTGTTAAAACCAAAGGAGGCTTGATAGTTAAGCACACCACCATCATCCAAGGGGAGCAAGAAAGACAGATCTCCCAAAGAAATCAATTAGGCTTACAATATTTGTGTCATGTCGACAGGCACTCCTGTGTGATCACCGCGACTCTGGTTCATTTGTTCTAATTAAGAGAGTCTACAGTCGGCCGGGTCTGATTAAGCTGTTGATCCCGGGATAATTAAGAGCAGGCTAGTGCTTAAACAGGAAGGTGAGAAGGTCTACAGCGGAGTTTTCCTGCTGACCGCCCGTTTTTACATACAGTCCTTTCACTCTAGCCACATTTACATCCATAGCTTCTCATTTTCAGACACAAACCTCTCTCTATCTCACACATGCATCTCTGAGCTGCATCAGTCCCACACTTCGCCCAGATTTTGCGTGCGAGACGCCAGGGTCTGATTTCAAACGTCGAGTCACGCTAGCTCTTTCCCAATGTGCGTGCGTACAGTATGTCAATGAACTTTGGAAGCTATGTGTCAATAATTACTCTTTATAAATTATTTTTCAGTCGTGGACCACAAACGGCTCAGGTTACTCAGTATAGGTAGCCTAATATCCTGGCTGCTTCGTGTTAACGTGGCATAGAAAAAGCTAGAATCCACTAGGGGTGAATATGACAGTGCCTCATACATTCTGCCAACGGAAGCAGAGGATATCAAGTTCTAAAGTTCACAATATTAGTGATTAGTGAAAATGCCTCTGAAAAGCATTAACCATCACCCACAAGTAGGTGTTTGCTGCCACCTACTGGAACACAAGTGATAGGCTACTCTCAAGTTTTATAATCCTCATATTTCAACACAGATTTAAAATGTGGCTGTCATAGTTACAACGAAAATACAAGTAAAATATTATTTATATGGGTATAAATCTATTATTTAAAAGACATGTATTGTTTTACAGTGTTGTTATCGGGGATTTAATTAAATTAATTAAATATTAATATTAGAAGGAGATCGATAAATGTTGCCCTGGCAACTAACTGAAAATAAATACTTTAAATTTGACTTGCTAAAATTACTAAACCAAAAACAGAAATATATTTTTTTTTAAATACAAATGACGAAAGCACATAACAAAATCTTTAAAACTTAAACTAAAATGAAAACTGAAAACAAAAAATAAAAGTAAATATTGATAAATACAGTACTAAAATAATACTGTTGATGTAGGCTATCCATTATTTATACTATTCATATACAACACATATGTAAACATTAATATACATATTATTAAATAATATAAGCCATAATATACATAATAGCAATACATTTTAACAATGATATATTATTTAAACGTTTAGAAAAATAATAAAAGAAAAATGAAGCAAATGATGGCCCAATATGGCATTTACAAAAACGCTTTTTGTTTATCAACGTATATTAAATGTGTTACCAAACTGTAATCTTCCATCCACTAGATGGCAGCATTTTCAAAGAAATGTATCATGTTTCCTTATTCCTTTGTGTTAAGTAAGCAAAGCGGTCACGTTCTTTGTTGAGATTTCTCTGTTTTGTAGGTAAACATGATTTCATAATTTTGTCATTTTTACAGCATAAACGGAGTCAACCCAGTTTGGGGGACTTTACAAAAGGGATAAGGTCAAAAAATTCCCATGTACAATTTGAGCCATGGTCTTCCTGTTTATAATGCAAACCATTTACCATAATTAGTAAGTCAAACAGAAGTTCCTAGAGCTTTTATTGCTACGCCACTTCCCACGAGATATTACTTCTTTTTTTTATTTTCTTACTAAAATAAAAATGATTCACCTCATGGTTCATTATCTAACCATCTTAACTCGCTATTGTCGCTTTTGGCCTGCTTACCTGTATGTTGTAAAAATACACTATTGTTTGTGTAAAATGCTTTCTTTTTGTAAATAAGCTCTGTAAAAAAAATAAAACTGAACTTATATTACATAATATTTATTTTCACCTATAATATTTTCCCTTAAACAGAAGCCAATCTCAACAACAATAATAATTGTGTAACAGCAATAACAATTACAATAGTAACAGTGATTAAGGAAAGAAAATAGTATAGATATAGCTAGTATAGATATGTATAGATATAGATATGACCATATAGATATGTATAAGGCCTATATGACAATAACATTCTTGTTTATGACTCACAAATTCCGCTTTCTTTGTTTCCATTTGCATAGATGCCAGGAAACCATGACGTTGAGTCGACCCAGATGAGCCTTTCACTGTCATGTTATCAGTCCCACAAACAGCTGCTCAGAAGACAACTACCGTCATTTCCGCTTCAGAAGCACAACAAACAAAACAAAGAACGCACGGTATGAGTGTAAGGATGCACGCGCTGAGCGAGCATTTTCACTACCACGATGAATTATACATTCTCTGAGTATAAAAATATAGGTAATGTGAGTGAAATCACAGTGACTTGATGGGATATTGTCAATATTTTGATTTTTTTTTTTTAAAGCAACTGAATTAGTTTTAGGCGCATTAGTTTTTAGTCTAGTCAGATATATATATTCTGGATAGATAGATAGATAGATAGATAGATAGATAGATAGATAGATAGATAGATAGATAGATAGATAGATAGATAGATAGATAGATAGATAGATAGATAGATAGATAGATAGATAGATAGATAGATAGATAGATATTACAACATAATATATCAGATGTGTGTTATTTTTTAAATATATTTTTATATATACTTAAAACATTGAATCATTTGAAAACAAAATAATTTTAGGTATATATATATATATATATACACACACACACAGTGTATAGTCATTCTTCATTCTTCCTAACTGAAACACTGATCTTGAAAGTCAACAATGTCATTTCTCAGAAGCCAAGTCTCTTTAAAACCACAGCAGGTGACAGTATGCGTAGGAGATAAATCAACCATAACGGCCACACGGAGAGATCTGCCATTTTGATTTTAAACTAAAAAGGGTGCTTTAAACACTCTTAATGGAAAGGATTATTGAGATATGCAAGATTTCCAATCAATCAATCAATCTGTCCTGACAAATACACTGCGGTGAGGACCACTGAATGCTCAACCTGCTCTCTGAATGACAAAGATCTGAGTGCCTCTGTCTCTGGAGTCAGAGAAGACACTGCATTCCAGGAAGTTCCAAACCTCCACACCCCTTCCCCCCTCCCTCTTCCTCCTCCTCCTCCTCCTCCTCCTCCTCTTCCTCAGGAGACAGGACTCTGGATGAACGCTGCGCGTGCAGCGCCGAGGCTCTGAAATGAAGGCTGTACCCACATCCTGTGTTCATGTTAAATGTCTTATAAGAGCACCTGCCTTGCCTTGCCCTGCCTCTCGCCTTCTGCCATTACCCAAAAACTGAAACTGCTGAGGCATTTTCTGTTTTGTTTTTAGGGTTTTGCATTCTGAAAAGCATCTGCTGGGCAGATTTCTCAAAGGAAGCACTGCATACATGACTAAAAGCAAACAAACACTGTGTTATTGAATGCCATATACCTTCCATCAACAAGGATTTTGAAACCTAATGGTGCACTTGAAACATCCATTGTGTTAGAACGGCAGCAATGACTCGCTGAGCTGAACATTACACCATCAAACTCTAGATTTGATCACTTAGGTTTTTGAACAATTTGCATAATATTTCCTAACAATTTATATGTTTTAATGGCTTAATTTAATGACAAGTGTGTGGTGTGACCATAACATAAAAGTACTGAAATATGTATATCTTTTTTTTTTTTTTTTCAGAGACGCTAACAACTTCAATATCAATGTCAAAACTAATTTTTCAAAAAAGTTACAACTTTTTTTTAAAACCCATTTTAACTGTTTTTAGAAAAGATTAATCAAATTTAACCAAATTTCTTGACCTTAGAAAAACGTAATTTTCATAAAAATGTCAAAATGTTTAAAATATATACTTTTTAATCATGACAAAAATTTTTTTATATGGATTGTGCCACTGTGCATTAGGCTATGCCACACTGACTTTACAAAGTTTTGCAGAAATAAATATTTAAAACAAAGTTGCTTCACTGCTTTTTTTTTTAAATAAAATAATTAATGTAATAAATTACCTTGATATTAACAAAATGTGCTATATTTATAAAAAAAAAAGTCACATGACAACAAAGTGGGTTATGCCACACTGACTTGAATTTACAAACTTTTCCAAATATAAATATTTAAAACAAAATTGCTTTACTGCTTACTTATTAATATAAGAATGAATGTAATTTTAAGAATTTCAACCTATTAATGAGATTTTCTTTTTCTTATAATCTGTGGACAGTTACACCACCTGGACATTTTTGACGTCCAACCTTTAAAAGAAAAACATCAAAATGACTTTTAATTCACACATATGAACTAAAATGTGTTAATAAAACAGTGTATTCAAAAACATTCTTGTATGAATTACATTTTAACGCATTTTGAAGAACTTCCGTACAAAACAAGCGTCACGCCACCGACTCAAATAAAAAAAAAATACAATGAGCGTCCATTTGCATACAACTAAGAATATCTTTCACATTTTTTAGTCACCCTCTCCCAAGCGATTACATACATACACCTATAAGAGTCATTAAAGTATGGACAAAACACCTTGACCCCTCAATTTCAAAATTTATATAAAAAAAAAACACTGAAAATAAGTAAGCCGCCCACCGATGCTCCCCAGGGCTCAATTGCGCAAGAGTTTATCACTTGCGATAAGGATCTCATTACGCTTCATTCTTTTACGAAAGAAACGCGAGACGAAAATGACCACCTTACTAACAATATTCCTGCAGTTACCCATAAAGCTACTCTTTGTGTCACAACAAACATATTTTGCCAAAGAAATACACCAAAAATCTTTTTTTTTTCACCGACAAACGTCCCGGATGTCTGCCAACATCTTACTTGCGCTCGTTCTTTCAGAGATGAGAAAAGTGCTCGTATCATCGACGCGATAAAACAGTTAAACTCACACAACCAGTAGAAATCTTAAACATGCCCCTTACCGAATTAAGTGATTTTTCTGGCAGTCTTCGGCACGCGACATCCTCTCGTAGTAAAGTTTTCATACAGCGTGCGACTGTGTTGTTTACAAAGTATTGAGCAGAATCCCGATTGGTCCGGGTCGAGTCAAGGCGACGCCCCGTCTGTTAAAGCCCATCTGACGCGACGCGACAAACCTGTAATCAACGCCGCCACATTTCACCGCGTCGCAGATTCGTTAATTATAATGGAACGGTTTTAGGTTGTCGCTTGCAGTGTGTATATACGGTATTTAGTAAGTTAGAGTTGCGCTTTTACCTCAGCTGTAATGATCAGTTTTTGCGTAAGGTGGCGCCATTGTCAACCTTCTCCTCGAAGTTTTAGGACTAGCAAACGGACATCCTTTCTTTTTACATAGTGACATTATGTTTATGACCAGTAGGCACCCCCATACTATTAGCATAATATATAACTAAAATGAATACAATAATTATATATTATTTGAATAGTAAAAAAAATATTTAAAACAAAATAGTTTAACTTATTAATGTGAGTTTTACCAAATAAAGCATATGATTGTATCATTTATACACTGAATCAAGTCTATACTGTAAAAATTAAAAATATTGTTGGATGTTGGTTTAACTTAAAAAGTTATGGGGCCAGTTGCATAAACCTCTAAGACTAGTCTTACAAGTTAGACATCAACATTTTTTCTTTAAGACTGTTCATAGCTTTTGTAAATCAGTTACTTAAAAACAGATTTTTTAATTTTTAACAGATTAGCCTAATTTGAAATTGAAAACTAAGACTGACTGCCTCTAACTAACTGCTATGGGTCACAGAACTTAAGACACTGTCTTAACATATTGGCTATTTATGCAACTGGTTGCCTTTTTGAGTTCTGCAAAAAAAAATTCTTGAGTTGGTTGCAAATTTTGAGTTCATTGAAATAAAAAATTTGAGTTAATGCAGTAAAGGAGATTGGTTTTATAAATAGAAACTCAAACTATTATGTTATCTGCATCACATTAAGCTGATTTGACAAAAGATAAAAAGTTGTGATAACAAATCTTAAAAATATGTTTTACAGTGCACATATTACAACTCATTGTTCCTTTCTTAGACACCACATTCAAGATGGTTGCTTTTGTATTTGACACTATCTTTATTCATTTGTCATGTACACTGTAAAAAAAATATGTTCAATAAGTTATTACAACATGTTTTTACATTGCTTTAACTCATCAAAATAAGTTATTTTCAACTTATTTTGTTATACAAGATTCAACTCTTTTTTTTGTCAGTTTAATGTAATTTAAGTTGAAATGACTTAAACATCCAAGTTGATTGTACTTAAAATTTTAAGGCAGCCACTTTTTTTTTTACAGTGTACAATTTTTATTTTTTTGTTTGTCTGCTTCCCATCATGCACGTTGGCATTTAAAGCATACGAGTTAAATTTTGAAGAAATATATAGTCTTTTACCCTTCTCGTCTCTAAATATGTTATCTTATTCCTATAACATCATTAAACCTCCTGAAATTAAACGGGAATTCACCTGATAGATAAAAATTTAATTTTAAGTTTAACAATAGTAATCTGATGTACTCAAAGTAAGATTTCAAATTTAAAAAGCTTTCACTTTCATACGTTCATATTTCATATGTAAAAAATTTGGAAAAGTTAACATTTTTATACCTAAAACGCTTGTATATCGTATTCTTCAATAATAATAAAAAAAATCTAATGAAAGTAAAATATTATTATGCATGATATAAATGATGAACATGAACTGTTTTTAACATTAAACTATAGTTTATATTAACAAAAATAACAAATATTGGTCTCGGCTAAATGGACTTTGAAATCTTGGACTTGTATCCATAACTCGTTTTCCTAATTTTTTTTATTTGGTTTTAAAGAATTACAACTAGCCTACAGTCGGGGGTACATTAAATAAACAAATAAACAAAACAAAAAAGACAAATGCATAAACTGTGACAAACTTAAAGGTTAAATAAAAATATGAAAAGTTTACAAATACAAATCTTTCTTATTTTTTAAACATGACATTGTATTTAGGTATTGTTGAACTTCTGATTATAAAATTGAAAACAAAGGCTTATTTCCCCCAAATTTACATGTATGAATACTAAATTTATCTAAAAGAAGTAGCAGATTAGTTAAGTAATAATCCTTATTAGCCTATATGATTTGTCATGGGAGAAAAAAACGAAATAAAACAATTTTAAAGCACAGTTGAAAGCTGGGCGTGATGTGAGCCTTAATAAAAGAAGAGAAATTTGACCAAACACAAAATGAACGAGGACAACTCCAAAAGTCATTTGCCTCATCATCCAATGCTTTTTATTATCACGTATTACGTAATGATGAAGTGATTTGGCGTGCCTCGCGCTCAGTGTTTATGCGTGACGTCACGGCATGCTCTCGACGCCCCTCCCCTCGCGTCCTCTCTGTGTTGTTTCCGCATAATTAGAGGAATCTCCGCCCAACCCGATTCCAGCTTGGCTGCGTTGTTTGGGGACAGTCCGAAGATGGCGACGGCCCAGCTGTACTGCGTCTGCCGGCAGCCATACGATGTGAGCCGGTTTATGATAGAATGCGATATTTGTAAGGACTGGTTTCACGGCAGGTAAGGAATGCAACCGTTTCTTCGCCATATGTTGTGTCAGAAAGGCAACAAAAACACCCGCGTATGAAATCCTATGGCACTTCGGATGTCAGTAAGCCGCGCGTTGAGCTCGCTCGCTCGCACTGAGACGATTTCACGCTCTGCTTTGTCAATATTTCCAGGCGTTAATCGCACCCGTTGCCATTTTCATAATGTAAACACTCGTGTGGCGCGTCTGTTAATTCTTTCCTAGCTTCGTTGTTGTTTTGCAGTAACATTTGACTGTTTTTCCATGGCTTCAGCGATCAGAGCAGCGAAAATGGGTTCACGTAGGGTTTTCTCAGTAGCTTTGTGGCTAGGATTTCAGAGCACCAGCTGACATGAACAACTCATGTAGTTTTTTTTGTCACTTAAGGAAATAAATGACAGGATTGACATGGATGTTGAAGTCACGTGAGATTGTGTGGTGTCAGACGCCAAGTGAAGGTTATTAATATTGCACATTTAACTGCAGTTGGGTGCTGTGCATGTCAAAAAGTAAACTATTAGAATGTGATATAAGATAAAAAATAAGTAAAATAACATGCAGTAATAATGAAAAAAGAAAACGGCTAGAAAAGGAATATGAGTTAAAGCATGATCGAGTGGTGCTGAAACTTGTGAAGTGAACTCGTGCATGATATTTTCCTCTTGATTAAGATTGTGGGGGAAACATATTATAAACAGTACAAAACTTAGTTTCATAGAGTATGATAAAACGAGCATTTTAATAGTTTTACATTTGTTTGAAATTCACTTTTCACTATAATATGATATTTTTGGTGACTTGGGATTGCTTTATGTTTTATGCAGCCTATATTGGGACTTTTATTGCTCTTAGCTCGTAAATTAAATGTATTTGACATCAAGGTTGTTTCTTTGTTGGGGTTTCTGCAGCAGTCAGTCTGTGAAGCGTGAAAAAAACGTGGGGGGTTTCGATGAAAAGTTACACGGGGAGGGGGGGGGGGTATAACTAAACAAAGACGTGTGGTTGAGTTTACGAGATCAGACCCTTGCCTATTTCTCTCGTTAAGTGCCTTAAATATGCATTACAGATTGCTTGGAAACTGGAAAGTAGCTTCCAATTTTGGGGGGGTGGCTAGGTTTAATGGCAGTATTAAATGTAAAAGGGAAAGACACGCTTGTAAAGGAGCGCAGCCCCATAAGGTTTCTGTGATTGTTTGGTCTTTTTGATTGACAGCAGGGGTCGGGCATTTAAATCCCCCAGTTATACAAATATGGGCATATGGTTCCGCCTCTTAAAGGGACAGGTACCGTTTGACGTGTACAGCGTGGAGCTGAAGCTGTGTGAAATGCTCAGGATGAAAACAAAAACGCAAATGCAAGAACGTCGTGCTGCTTGTTTATGAGTGTGATATATGTCCGGCACATTTGTTTTTAGTTTACTTGTAAATCTTTACACTAAAGGTCAAAAGTTTGGAATAAAGTGTTTAAATGTTTGTGAAAGTCTCTTCTGCTTACCAAGACTGTATTTATTCAATCAAAATGCAACAAAAACACTAATATTGTGACTACTATTACAGTTTAAAATAACTGTTTTCTGTGTTGATATATTTGTGATTTATTCATGAGATGCAAATCTGAATTTTCAGCATCATTACTCTTCAGTGTTACATGATCCTTCAGAATTTGAATATGCTGATTTTGTGCTCAAGAAACATTTATTGTTATTATCAGTGTTGAAAACAGTTTTTGCTGCATAATATTTTTGTGGAAAATGTGATAAACTACCATTTAAAAGTTTTGGGTAAGATAAAAATATATATATATTCAGCAAGAATGCATTAAATTGATCAATAGTATTAGTGAGGACTCTTGCACTGTGTGTTTTCCGCCCAAATATTAAACAACAAAAAATATTTTCAACATAGATTATTATAGGAACTATTATTAACAATTCAGCACCAATAATAATTGATGATAATTGAACACCAAATCAGCATATTAATGACTTCTGAAGGATCATGTGACACTAAAGACTGGAGTGATGGTGCTGACAATTTAGCTTTGCTATTGCAGGGATAAATTGCATAATAAAATAATACATAGCCTATTAAAATAGAAAGCGCTTGAAGTTGGGCTGCATTTGTATTCTTAATGCAGGTTTTTCATAATACCAGCATTTCAAAGGTCAATCATAAACCGGTCACAACCCAAATTTCCCACCCTTATTATAGAATATAAATATTTACCGTGGTTTTCAAGCATACTTGCATTATTAGGCCTCTGCATTTAAATTGCATGAGATGTTTAGTTTTGCCAAGGGGCTTCTGTATCTGTGTATCACAACATTGTGGTGCCCACTGGCACTGTTGATAACGCGGGATAATCATATTTGTGGGGTGCGTGGTTGATGTGTTTTGTTCTGATACTCAAAGGTTCAGTGTGTCACCGCTGCCTGCCACCAATGGGATTAAGCTGTCTTACCGGTTGCCCGGGCTTGGCTGTTATCTGGCTCTGTGCACAGCCTGGTTTGGGAGGCAGGATCCGCTGGGGGCGAAGGCCTTCGATAATTCCTGATATTCATGCCTGATAGTGACAAGAGGCCTTGATGTACAGTTTCAATCTTGCAAAAAAAAAAAAAAAACAGCCCATATGTGCCTTACCTACCAGGTGCAGGCCAGTTTTTCAAGCTTCACCGTGACCTTGGAATGTTACCCAATGTTTAAATGGTTAGTTTATCCTAAGCAAATCCTCCTAAACCAGTTCTGAGGTCTGAGATTCAGTGCGTCTCTGTCTTTTGAATAATGTGTGTATTTGCATGCTTGATGCACGTGCGTGGGTGTGCTTGTGTGTTTGTAGGAGGAGAAAGATTGATGAAGGCCCCACTGCCCAGAGGCAAGTTCAAAGCCCCATTCATCAACGTCCCTCTGAGGTTGAAAACACTGAGGGGAGATAGATGACTTCTGTCTTGTCAGCCTAGGTTTTTAGTAGGATTGGCCCGGTCGAAAAGTCACCCCTGTTTTTGTACGTGACATTAGGGATTCTTAATGATGACAAGTGCTGCTTCACTAGAATATTAATTGGGATAAAATAAAATCGGATGTGTTTTCTGAAAGAAAATGATTTGTATCTGTTACTAAGTTATAAAATATCTAACATGAATATATAAATGCATGATTCTAAACTCCATATCGGTTTTCCAATATTATTTGAGCCGTTTGTCAGATGGATTTTTCACTGGACGGTTATGAGTAATGGCCTTAAGTTGGCAACCTATTGATTTCATGACCATTATCCACTTTATGAATAGACTGGATGATCTCACTGGTCATCTGTCACATTTGCCATAACTAATACGGGCTATTTCAGTATTTCAATGAATTGAAAAGGGAAAATAGTTAGAGCTGTGGGAATGTCGCCTCAAACCACAGGTCTGGTTTCACTCATCACAAAATACTAGACTCTTTTGAATATCATAAGACATTCCAGTTTGATTATATTCATGTGACATCATTGATTCAAAATGTACTATTATTTTACTATTAATTTGTTTTATTGTTGTAGTGAAATGAGTAATTAGCAATGAACAACTATAAATCTGTTTTGCACGTTGGATAGTGGAAACTTGAAAATAATTCATATTAAAAAACAATACAGAACCGTTCAAAAGTTTGTGGTCGATTGATATTTTTTTTTAAATGTTTATGCTCACCAAGGCTAGATTTATTTGATCAGAAATACACTAAAACTATTATATTGTGAAATATTATTATTATTATTGTTATTATTACAATGTAGAATTGTTACAATGTTTTCTATTTTAAAGGAGAACTCCGGTCAATTTTAACATTGAGCTCATTTTTTTGTAAATTTGGAGTGCTGTCAATACAGAGAAAAACGACAAAAATCGGTGTTGCCTACACCGAGTTATCCTCTTTTTAAAATTTGCACCCTGTTGACTTCAATGGGGCAAGTATTAAACCTGCTTTTAGCCTCTTAACATCCTTGATGTGTCATTACAAGTGCACAGCTAATGTGAGTGATTCCTTCAGAGTGATCACGGGTGAATCTGACTGCAGTAGATGTGAAAGATATAAAAATGATGTTATTTCAGCCAGCCCACATACCTGTATTTACATCCTGTTTTCGGTCGAAGTCCATAGTAATCGATTGTCGAGTTCACACGCATAGGTTTAGTTACCTATGATCACGCGCGTGAACTCGACAATCGATTACTATGCAAATTTTAAAAAGAGGATAACATGGTGTAGGCAACACCGATTTTTGTCGTTTTTCTCTGTATTGACAGCACTCCAAATTTACAAAAAAATGAGCTCAATGTTAAAATTGACTGGAGTTCTCCTTTAATATATTTTAAAATGTAATTTATTCCTGAGATGCAAAGCTGAATTTTCAGCATCATTACTCCAGTCTTCAGTGTCACATGATCCTTCATAAATCATTCTGATATGCTGATGTGGTGCTTTGTGTTTCAGAATTCTAGTAAGTTCAACAACAGAATTTATTTGAAATTGAAATCTTTAGTAATATTATAAATGTCTTTACTGTCAATGGTGCACATAAATTTAACGTGTCCTTGCGGAATAAACTAGTTAACTAAGTTAAGTTAACAGTTTAAACTGGAAGGCTCTATGCTATTTTTAATGGCAGTTGCAGTCTTGTTTGTTTTGATCGCCAAACAAAGGTGAGAGTTTGCAGCACAGTTGCGTCTGGAGGAAGTGCCCTGCTCTTGTTGGGGTTATGGTCTTGGCCAAGCTTGTGGGTTTGAAGCAGTAAAGCCTAGTTTCCTATGCTAAATGCTGCTTCCTGTGCTCATTACTCTCAGGGGCTTGCCTGTGTTTAAAACAGACAGTCGGTTTCTTCACAAAGAGACATAAAGTATCAGAGGGAAAGGCTTTAGTTTATCTTTCTTTGCCCTCATTTCGTGTTATGTTTCCTGCTGCTTCACTTGTCTGTTGGCTGAGCTTTTTTTTGCACACCGTTTCCTCCCCGACTTCCCTCAGCCTGGCTTAATTTAGCAAATAAGTGCAGCCACACATCAAAACGGTGTTCTTTGCAGTGAAGATCTGCTTTGCTAACGCAAAGGGTGTAGGTTCACCTCACAATCCTGCTCAGCCACTTTATCTTACTGTTCTATCATTATGCCCTCAAGCAAAGCACTTAACCCTAGTTTATTCCAGGGAGTCTTTGCAATTAGAGTGTTGTAGGTCGCACAGGATGAAAAGTGTCTGCTAAATGACGAGTAACTCAAGATTGGGACTGATGGATGCGGGAGTTCATTGTCAGGTTCTGCTTTGACACCCAACTCGGAAACCCTACACTTCCACATCATAATTAGGGACTCTATCAATTAAAGTCTAGTGAATGAGCTCATTTAGACTTGTTTACCCAGCCGCATGTCATTCCAAACTTGTACGACCTTTTGTTTCTTCCGTAGAATACAAAAGGAGATGTTTAGCATCTCACGCTCATAAAGGAGTGGTCAATCCTTTATGATGGCTTTGGTGACGAAAATACCTAAATGTAAGTTGTTCACTTTTATTGTATAGAAAAATCTCAGATATTATGCTATAAGTTGCAGTTGTGATCCACAGGAGAAAGGAAATCAGCAAAAATGAGGGTGTGTGAAAGATCACTGAATGAGAAGGAAATTAGACTAGAAATAACTAGATGGAAATTTAATTTAATTTATTCTAAATTGTATCTATTCTTTCTTCACTCTTGCTTCTGTGGAACACAAAAGAAGATTTTTTTCAATGGGCTCCAATGTGGTTTGGTTCCCAATGTCTTTCAAAATAACTTATTTTGTGTTCTTCAGAAGAAAGAAAGTCATACTGGTTTGGAACAGCATGAGGGTGAGTAAATTATGACAAAATATTCATTTTTGGGTGGACTATCCCTTTAAGAAGCATTAAGTGGAAAACTCTGAATGGTTAAATTCATTGATTCCCATCCCTAATTCCTTAGTAGCACAAATCAAGAACAGTTGTGATGGACTGAATAGACATATTCCTTGAAATTCTCCACATTTTCATGCATGCTTTAGTAAGCAAGGAGGCCTCAGGCTAAAACCATAGTACAAAGTGGGATTCTGAGAGCGTAATGGGATCTATGGCTTACATACTGTGAATTCTGCCTGTGAACTTGCCATCACCATGGAGACTCTTTTCATCTGCTTGCAGTCTAGGTGAACGATTGGTTAAGCCTTCAGGAGATCTCATTGGTTGTGTTGGGTTTATGCACTTATGATGACTCCTTCAAAGGAGCCTTCAAGTATCCTCCATCGTTCTTCTACTAAATCCCTTGCTAGGATCTACATTAGTCCTGACAAGCCACAAGAAACCAGTCCTCACCCATTATCTCAGGAACCATCAAAAATGTATTGCACTCTCATTGGGGGCCCATGGGTACTTCTCTAAAAACGTGGCATTGAGAAAAATGGCCACATCCTTTTTTTTGTTTGCCTAGACTTGTTCCATCTCCTGACTTCCACTGAGTAATGACTATCTCCATTCAGGCTAAATGGCAGGTCAAAAGAGCTCAGTGAGGAACGTCTGTTGTCTGAACGTTCTTCAACCGTGTCTGCTCAATGCGCTCTCATGTCCAAATCCCAACATCTTTTCAGGGCTTAAAGGCTATTCCTTCCAGACACGGACAACCAGATTTATGATATTGATGGAATGGAGCCCAGAGTCTTGTTTGTGTTGTAATTTCCCCAGTCAATAAGCTTTTAGTCAAAGGATCATCCAGTATGGCCATCTAGAACATTATCCCAATGTTAATGTTGTTTTTGTTGTGACATGCGTCGTATTTGGACAAAAGATTTGGACGGATGCAGTGACATTCTATTTCCCGTGAGGACCCCCCCCCCCACTCCTCACTCATCACAAAACAACATGCAATACCAGTGCAACAGCGTAAGCCTTGGCAATGAGTAAATGCAATAGCCTGGTAAGATTTAAATGAATAAAATAGCACTGAAACAAATAAGTCCAATACTGCATCTCTCATACTTTAATGCTATTATCATATTTCACACTAAGCCACCCACCGGAGGATGAAAAGTGCGCGGTTTAGCAAGTCTCATGAGGCTTTGTGGAATTTGTTTGTGGCGATATTATGGTTGTTGGCTTGCTCATCTGTGTTAACAGGGAATCTCTAATAGTGGAACACAAAGCTGAATGATGGATTTATTCTCAGATATTTCCAACCAGAATTAAAGGAAAGAAAAAAGTATTAGCCTCATGGCAAGCTGCCATCTAGGACATCATATTTGACTGATTTGGCATGCAAATAATGCAATATGCACACAAATATTGGGTAAAATAGTACGTTTATTATTTTTATTGAATGAATTTTAAATATTTAAATATAAACGTTTCTCTTGTCTTGTCTAAATATAAAATGTTTCTATGTGGGTGAGTGCAATTTAGAAAAATTTAAAAACTATACATATGGTGTACTATATTAATAAATGCCATAAAACTAGTCAATTGTTTGTTCATGATACCTAATTTAATAATTAATGGTAACGAATTTGAACTGTTGTAAAGTGTTACTTTTTGTTTATGTATATGTTGATTCATATTTACGTAAATTTTTTACATAATTTTCGTAAAAACATTGACTTCAAAAAAACAATAGCACATACTCTGTCATATACTCATTATTTTTTTTACTTATTTCAAAATGCTTTTAAGTAATTAATTACTTGTTTTTATGTGAGTATTTGACCGCAACACTCGATTATTTCATCACCATTATTTCATCATTTAACTCTCCATAGCAGTAACTTGCCAATAATATTGCACTTCATATTTTCTTTGGCTGTTGCATCATGCTCTCTTTCTGCCTGAATCTTCTTGTTACGCTAGCAACCCACCAGTCTCTTGTGATGTAAGCTCTCTTGTGGCCTGAACTCATTCAGATTCAGAACTCAAGCAGTCTTTTTTTTCTCCCTCCCAGTGCTGTTCTTTTCTCCCATCTTGCTTGGCAACAGATGAATGTTTTAGCATCTGTTATCGTGGCTCAAAAACTCCTGAGTCAAATCTGTTTTAGTGACACAGTGTTCTTCACCACATATTATTCAGATAGAGTAGGAGTCAACCTTTCTCACGGATTTGAGGAGAGAGCCAGTGTGTCGTCCAACAGTAGGTCAAGAACTGAGGCGGTGTGATGTAATGATCTCCATGAGTCACTTCCTGCATGTCCTTTTTGGTTGTCTCATCTCAATCACAAGTGTGAGAGTCTGAAGGAAACCGAGGGAAGGAAAGTTCTTGGCTGGCATTTGCAGTGGGAGCTAGCTTTTTGTTTGTTCTGGCTCCTTTGAGGAAAAAAAACGTATGTAGATGTTGACGTGGTGCACTCGCTTCCGACTGATCCTTCATTTTCATTTTATAAAACGTCCCCTCATGCCACTCCAAACCAAGCTGGTGAGCATCCTGTTCGGTTAATCCAATCGGTCACATTTCACTTAAACAGTAGCCTACACATTTGCTTACATTCCCTAAAATAAGGAACAAGTATACAATAAACACTAAGCCAGAAATCATATTGTGCTAGAAGCGTAGAGGATTTCACTAATAAGTTTCTTGAACAACAATCATCTGACCCAATTCCTTCACCACTTTAAATGATACATAAATAATTTGAAACAAAAAAAAACTAAACAAAAAGCACTGAAAACATGTAATGTTTTAATAGGACTGTAACTTTATTTTGTCTGGCAGCTAATGTTGTTAATAATGTGAGAAAAAAAACAATAAAACCCAAATTTTCCCAGTAGGAAGGCTAATTTCAATCTTTTGATGTGGACACCACATTGCCACTCAAATGCCACTGTTTCCCACACTGGTTTCCAACATAAACATACTCCCCTCCCCCGTTCACCTCATGTCTCGTGCCCTGGAGCCCAACCAAATGTAACCTCAGATCTGGAGCTCTGGTTTAGCCGGGCTTGACTGGGGTTAAACATAATCGACCGTAGATGACCCAGTCTGGTGTTACGCTCCGGTCACTGCAGAATCTGTTAAATCTTTGGGAGGTTGCTAATCAAGGCTACTAGGTTTGTTTTAAAAGCCATGGTGCACCACATGCAGATTGTTTGTTATATTGCAGTGTCAGACTATTTCAGTTTACTTCCAGCTAGTCTAGCGTTCTCCACGTGAAGCCCTCATTGTTTGGAGCACTTCACTCTGGGTAACGTAACACTCAAACCAAGGAGTTGGCGAAATTGCTTTCTTTGGCAACATCGAGCAAAACCTGAGCCAGAAAAGTGTGCAAGGCCTTATTACCTGCCTGGCTAATGAATCTCCACACGATGCCAAGAGCTAGCTTGTCAAATGACTTCCTGTGAAACAACATGCCTTTAAGCTAATTGGAGTGTGCGGCTGGAAGTGGAAAAATTAAGAAGTGGGGCAAAGGGGTTTTGAGCGATAAGATGCTTGTTGGCAAAGCTACCGAGCACATGTTTAATAAGCTCCATCTGCAAGTGCAAGACAGTTTGCATATTGTTATATAGCAAGAGCGTCATACAAGATCCTGTGCTCCTTCCTCAAAGTAATTCCACTGGCTAAGACTGGGTAATCATTGCGTTATTAGAAATCAATCTAATATGCATAAAAACAATATATATATATATATATATATATATATATATATATATATATATATATATATATATATATATATATATATATATATATATATATATATATATATATTTATATATTTATATATTTTATTTTATTTTTTAATGCCAAAAACGGTTAAATGATCCATTTAAATTGATTTCATGATTTCTGCATTAGCACTAGCTGGTAAGAACAGCTTTTTTGATTAGCTAGATAAAATAATGTACTGCATGTCTTCATTTGTATTAATTGTTTTTACCATTATTTGCATTAAGAAGCACGATATACACTGAAAAGTTTGGGGCAGTAAGATTTATTTTTTAAAAGAGATATTATATTCTTCTATACTATTATAAATATTTATATTGTTATTTAATATTGTAACACAATACTTCTATTTCAAATAAATTTTGTTTATTTGAACTTTCTATTTTTCAAAGAATCCTGAACAAAATGTATCATGGTTTCCATAAAAATATTAAGCAGCACAACTGTATTCAACATTGATAATGAGAAAAATTCTTTCTTGGGCACCAAATTAGCCTATTAGAATGATCATGTGACACTGAAGACTGGAGTAATGATGATGAAAATTCAGCTTTACCATTAACAAATCAAAAATCTAATAATAAAAATAGAAAACAGTTCTTTTAAATTGTAATAGTATTTCACAATATCTGTGCTTTTGTTGTATGTTGATCAAATGAACACAGCCTTAAAAAAAATCTTACTGACTCCAAACTTTTGAATAGTACTGTATACTGTTCTTGCATTTTGCATAGCTGTTTAGAAGACTATGGCTTCATATTGACTTTGGCTTAACTTGCATCAAGGATTCATTAGTCATTGATTTCACATACAATTAATTTTGTGCATTCAAATAATTCGTTTATGTTTGTTTTCTTGCAGCTGTGTTGAGGTAGAAGAGCACCATGCTGTGGACATTGACGTTTACCACTGTCCCAACTGTGACGTCCACCACGGACACTCCCTGAGTATGTATCCACTTTTTTGACTGTTAGACCCTATTGGTTCATCCTTACCAGTAAATTGAAATTAAGCTCCTCAGATTTTTTATTTTTGTGTTTGGAATATGTTACCAACCTAATTATCTGATGGAGACATTAACTGGTTTAAGAGGATGCTGTGCATGTCTGGTCACTGTGATCAACAAGCATGTTATGGCATTGTGGTAGTATAGTAATGACTACGATTATTGTTCCGAGGCCAGACATATTGAGTTCTCTCTGCCTGATTTTACAGTGAAGAAGCGGAGCAACTGGCACAGACACGACTACACTGAGCCAGATGACGGCAGTAAGCCAGTGCAGGCTGGCACCTCTGTGTTTGTGCGGGAGCTGCAGGCCAGGACCTTCCCTAGGTATGTGTGCCAATTGTGGGACGCCAACACAGTCACGACAAAGCTCTCCAGCGCTTGGTGCCACCCATGATGCCACACGATTCACATGGGCACAGCTAATGCACTTCTTTGAAGACCGCTCATTGTGGCAGTGGCCTGAAAAGTTTTATTGTAGATTACAAGTCAGTACTTCAGCTAAAGTAATAGTTCCCCCCCCAAAAAAGGATATTTTAAAGACTGTGCTGGTCGCTCTTTTCCATATAATTTAATGACAAGCTTCACTAAGTTTGTAAAAGCACTATAAAATCACACTACTGTTCAAAACTCTCTTATGCTTACTATGGCTGCATTTATTTGATTAAAAATACAGCAAAAACAATAATATTGTGAAATAATATTACAATTTAAAATGTCCACTTTAATATATTTAAAAATGTAATTTTAACCTTCAGTCAAGTCAAGTCATCTTCATTTATATAGCGCTTTTAACAATGTAGATTGTTTCAAAGCAGCTTTACAGAGATAAACGTATAATTTAAGGTAACAGAGATTGTTTTGGCTTTATAGCGGTTCTTTAATAAAGTTATTTTCCAGCTAAAGTTAGTTTTGATTGATTCGCTTCCGTCGCAACGATCATTTGTTATTAAATTAGGGGCCGCTAAGACGACACCATTCTCTCTACACAGACTTTAAACGCGAACCTGTGAGAAACGCTGATGTCGTTCACATGCGCATTAAGAATTGGTTCTATAGTAATGAGTGTTTGAATATATGTGCGCAGGTTTGTAATTCCCTACAAACCAAGCCTAAACAAAGTACTGGTCTTTTCCTTATAAATTTTGATACAGAATTATTTTATTTTGTCACTTCGGGGTAGGTACGCGAAATGAATTTTCCTGACAATGCTTTATCTGTAGAGTGGTAAAGGGATCCTCCATAGGGAGAGACTAGTTGGCACTTCAGCACTGCGTTGTCATCGGGTCCAGACAAAGGTCCTTCGTCAGATCTGGATACGGCCTGGATCCGGCAGGCTGCGGGAAAACCTTGGGATAAACAAAGACACTAAAATTAGCGTAGATGCCATTCTTCTTATGATGTAACGAGTACATCAGGATTTATGGGAAGTGTTCCCGGTTCCGTCTGACCTAATCTATGCAGCCTACCATTGAATTATAGAAGCCTATAATATGTTATGTGTATGCTAGGTCAAAGAGATGTGTCTTTTAATCTAGCTTTGAACTGACAGAGTGTGTCTGCTTCCCGGACAATGTTAGGAAGGCTGTTCCAAAGTTTTGGTGCTAAATAGGAAAAGGATCTACCGCCAGCAGTCGATTTTGATATTCTAGGTATTATCAACTGGCCGGAATTTTGAGATCGCAATAGACGTAAAGGACTATAATGCGTTAAGAGCTCGCTCAAGTACTGCGGAGCTAAACCATTTAGTGCTTTATAAGTAATCAGCAATATTTTAAAATTTATGCTATGCTTAATAGGGAGCCAGTGCAGTGTTGACAGAACCGGGCTAATATGGTCATACTTCCTGGTTCTGGTAAGAACTCGAGCTGCTGCATTTTGAACTAGCTGTAGTTTGTTTATTAAGCATACAGGGCAACCACCCAGTAGAGCATTACAATAATCTAGCCTTGAGGTCATGAACGCATGAACTAATTGTTCCGCATTTGTCAGTGAGAGCATATGACGTATGACGTATTCAGTGTCACATGATCCTTCGGAAATCATTTTAATATGCTGATTTGCTGATCAATAAAAATGTATTATTATTATCAATGTTTAAAACAGTTGTGCTGTTTTTGTAAAAACCATGATGGTTTTTTTTTTATGTATAACAAGTTCAAAAGAACAGCATTTATTTGAAAGGGAAATCTTTTGTAACATTATAAATTTCTATAGTGTCACCTTTGATCAATTTAATGCTTTCTTGCGTAATACAATTTCTTTAAAAAACTAAATCTTACTGGCCCCAAACTTTTAACTGTGTATATTCCAAGTCTTCCAAAACTTTTTGTAAGAAACAGACCAGCATTTTTTTTTTCAGTCATTATTCAGTCACAAGCTTTGCATCTATGGAGTTGTAAACCACTGCAATTGAATAATTGAGTCAGTAACTTAAATCAGTTTGATTAATGAGCACATTTTTTAGACCTTTTCATGTAGACCAAATCGTTTTATTCATGCATTGGACATTAATACTTCTCTCATGAACTAGCTGTATTCTGTATAGCATATTCAAGATTTTCAGTGAACAACAAACTTTTTTTATATAACAAACTGTTTAAATTTTTGTCTAAATAGTTTATACTTCATGTTACTCACGCTCTTTAATCAGTAATTATCCTGTTTTATTCTGCAGTGGAGATGAGATCTTGCAGCAAATGCAGGGCGGTCAGGTGACCCAGAGGTATCTGGAGAGACATGGCTTCCGCTATCCCATCGTTGTAACCAAAATGGAAGGGCTTGGTCTCCAATTACCTCCGCCGGATTTCTCCGTCAAGGATGTAGAACGCTACGTTGGTAAGGAGGGCGATGAGTTCCTATCATCCTCTTCACGCTTTTTCTTCCACCTTTACCCATTGTGCTCCACATCATAGCACTGAGCAGCAGCGCTTCATGGGTTTAAATATTAATTCCACTAAGAGTTGTCTTCATGTAATGGAGTTGCATTACAGTCCATCCACTGCGGGGATCAGATGTTAATCTTAGGTGAGTCAAATGGGTCTAACCTTTTAGCAAACATTAATCAACCCATAATGAAGTAATTGTGTAGATAAAAGTGGTGTACCTTACACCAGCCTAGAAGGCCTCATCTCATTGATAGTCTGGTCTTTATAGTGTCCGATTACACAGCCGCTATATCTTTCCCACTGAGCTTTGTCCGTAAAGTTTAGGTTACAGCTCACTCCTCTACCTCTCACATTTGTGATAACATATTGGTATCATGATACACATAGCGATCAGCTGCTCCATTTGGGTCCTGGAGGGGTGCCTGTGGCCCACTGGGAATGAAAGTGTGATTATATTGCACTTACTGTGAGGCTACTGCCACACCTTCTGGTGTCTGTCGGGCCACTGCTAATGTTTTAGCAGTTTCTTCAACTTTAACAAAATTAACATTTTCATTTGAAAACTAGAACCAATAACAACATTTTGGTAATTAAATTAAGGTAATTTAACTTTTTATGCTGTTCGGGGTGCTGTGTACTCAGGGGATCTATTAAAACGTAGTTTTTTGGTAACCAGCTGGACAAATTTGACATATTGCTACTCTAGCGTCATTTTTGGTCATGGTGAAGTGCGTCCACTTTGCTGACTTCTTGGCGGCATTCAAAAGCTAAAAATGCTGCCTTCGGAGGATGCATTCTAAGGAAGGAAGGCATCAAGGCACATCCGAATCCAATGTTAGCCTCACTTCCTGTCGTTTTTCAAGGCAGCATAGATGTATCCTTTGCTGCCTATGATATCCCTCAATCCTGTGTGACTGTTGAGCTATAAAAATAAATATGGCATCTAAAAGTTGTGGTTGGTGGTCAGTTTGTGCGTAAATGTATGTTTTCGACTTTTAATGTTATTTCTAGCAAGAAATTACTATTGTAGTAATTAAATATTCGCTTAGTTGTCACCAAAGCCCGCTCTATTCTAGATCATTAAACCATTCCAATGCCTTAGAATTCTGTCCAAAATCTGTTTCATGAGGTGCCTTCGTGCGCAAACGCTGCCTGCAAAATCATTGCCTGATAAGACTGCAAGGCAAGAAGGCAGCAGCCTAAGCTTGGTTGGGCGCATAAAATATCAGTTCACCGGATTAAGTGCTAATTTCACTGTTTCACTCAATGATTTCAACCCTTCAAAATTATCACTAATATTGCTGTGCATATATATAAAAAGAACACTTCCCATTCTTTTCTGGTCTATGTGCAAGAGATTGTGATGTGCTTTTTAGCATTCGTAGCATAAAGCTAAAAACGTTAAATTTGAGAAGTGTGAGGAAATCTGTAGACTGATGCTATGCCAGCCAAAAATCTATGTACATAGTTGAATTGCTTGATGAATGTTCAAGTTAACTGCAGTGACGTTATGTCTGGGGCAATGCACTAAAAGCTCTAGCTTTTGTCTTTAATGCACTTTTGACAGGATAGCTGCCCAGCTAATTCAGTTACTTCAGTGGGCAGCTTGCTTGCATGGCTCCCTAGCCAGCGAAATCGAACATTGTGGGTTTTTCCCCCATTGCCATTTGCTTGTAATGAAGAACCGCACTCTACGCCTGCTTTTGTGAAAGTCGCTTTTGTCCCACGCTTTGGGTACATTTTATGTCTCCATAACTATAAAAACGTTTGTTGTTACTGGTTAAAAGGAGTAATTAATGGCATAAATGTTTTAAATTATGCACATATAAACGCATATTACTGTCTTGTCGCTTGGAGTGCCTGTAATATTGTTTTTAATCTAACCCATATTTGTTGTTAGCACCATTGTGGATTTGGAACCATAAAGGATCCAATAGACATTTTTATTGGCAGTGTTTGCAAGTCATGATCCCAGAACAGCAGTAAAGGATCTCTTCATGGTCTACTTCGTAGGATGAGTTTCCTTCTGGCTTGGTACACTAGGGTGCCGTTTGTGTACACAAGCACCAGCTGTCCTGCTCAGTGTTTGAGGTTTTTCCCAGCAGCTTTCTGGTTGGTTTTGATGTTCTGCCTGCCATTTGTCTTTCTCACAGTTATAAACATCAGCTGATTTCTTGTTAAGAAACATCAAATAAGATCTTTCATTGTAGCTTCAGTGGAGAGATGGCCTTATTTGAGGACAATGGGAAACTTTTTAGTACCAAGAGTCTGGTCATTTGACATGATGGTCATTTGAAATATGATTTATGGCCATTTAATGATGTTGATTATTGCAATTTATCCCCGTTGAGTTTGTTTGGGTAATGATATTTGTTGTAGTAGTCTGTTCCTTTGATGCCCACTCATGCACATCACTCAATTTGCTCCCTCTGCTTATAGGAGGTGACAAAGTGATTGATGTCATCGATGTGGCCAGGCAAGCGGACAGCAAGATGAAACTGAGCGCCTTTGTGAAGTATTACTACAGCCCTCAGCGGCCGAAAGTTCTGAACGTCATCAGTCTGGAGTTTTCAGACACCAAGTTAGTATTGTTTGAAAGCAACTAATTTGAAATTACTGACAGATAACACAAAGGTGCCTTTTTTGAGTGCAGAAAAAAAACACACATTTTGATGACAACTTGAATGTCTTGCACTCAGGATGTCAGAGCTGGTGGTGGTCCCCGATATCGCTCAGAAGATGTCTTGGGTGGAGAACTACTGGCCTGATGATTCTTACTTTCCCAAGCCGTTTGTGCAGAAGTACTGTTTAATGGGTGTGAGGGAAAGCTATACCGACTTCCATATTGATTTTGGAGGCACATCTGTGTGGTACCACGTCCTGTGGGTAAGTTTGCATCACAAACCTTTGATCTTTCTATTCATTAGAGATTCCTGAAAAAATAAATATATCACAGGTTCCACCAAATGAAAATTTCTTGAACAGTAAATCAGCACATTAGAATGATTGATTTCTGAAGGATCATGTAACACTGAAGATTGGAGTAATGATGCTGAAAATTCAGATTTGCCATCACAGGAATTAATTACATTTAATTACAATTAAACTGTATTAAAATAGAAAACGGTGGTTGTTGTTGTTTATTTATGATTTCATAATTTTTTTTTTATATTTACAGGGTGGGAAAAAAGTTATTTTAAATTGTAATAATGTCACAATATTACTCTTTTTACTGTATTTTTGATCAAATAAATGCAGCCTTGTTGCACATAAGAGACCTCTTTCAAAAACTAAAAATCTTACTGACCACAAACTTTTTAAAGATTTTTCAAAAACAAATTTGCTGAATTATATGACGACAACTAAAATGAGTGATGATCAATGACTTATTAATTGCCTTACCTGTAGGGGGAGAAGATCTTTTACTTGATAAAGCCGACCCCGGCCAACCTTGCACTATACGAGGAGTGGAGCTCATCCCCGAACCAGAGCGAAGTGTTCTTTGGGGAGAAAGTGGACAAGTGCTACAAGTGTGTCGTGCGGCAGGGAACAACACTTCTTATTCCAACAGGTTAGCATTATTATTTCTTTTTGGAAACTTTGAGGTGTACGTTTTTTTTTTTTTTTTTTTTTTTTTTTATAATTAGGTCATCCTAAGGTACTTTAAAGGGGACCTATTATGCCCCTTTTTACAAGATGTAATATAAGTCTCTGCTGTTCCCAGAATGTGTCTGTGAAGTTTCAGCTCAAAATACAGAACAGATCATTCATTCTAGCATGTCCAATTTGCCTAGCCTAGAAATGTAGATGCACCCTAGCGGCAGCAAAATGTATTTTGCAGCCAGGGCAGTCTAGCAACTCTCCATTGACTTTCGAGCTGCAAAAACCTAAATTGGGTCAGGCCAATCACGTCATGTATAGAGTAGACGGGGTGGGCTTAACATAATGACGACAGAGTTGCGACGGTTACCTGCCACTTGAAAACAAAGAATGACGGCTGCTGCTGGCGAACAGTCATTCGAATCGGCTTTGTCCGCGACTCTGGAGGACTTGGCGTTAGGTTTTTCTCTGAGAAAAGAGCATAGAACGGCACTTAAGTCATTCTTAAAAAAAGGAAGATGTGTTCGTAGTTTTGCCGGCCAGATATGGCAAAAGTTGAATCTATCAACTAGCTCTGCTGTTGGGAAAACGCTCTGGTTGGTTGAAGCGCTGTCCTATTGCGTGCAGAGGGAATTTGAAAGACAGCCGTTTATCCCGCCCCTCGGATTGAGCCGTGTCTATGGTGAGTTGCCAGACCCAATATCTTGATGTAGGTCTGGCTTGCCAGGCTACAATTTGCCCCTATTGGGGTGTGAGCAAAAGCACGCCGTTTTCGTGTGTGTAGCTTTAAAGGAGTAGTTCACTTTAAGATGAAAATGACCCTATGATTTACTCACCCTCAAGCCATCCTAGGTGTATATGACTTTCTTCTTTCAGACGAATACAATCGGAGTTATATTAATAAACACCCTGTGTTCCGAGCTTTACAATGGCAGTGAATTGCAACCAACAGATTGAAGCTCAAAGTGCATCCGTCGATCATAAACGAACTCCACACTGCTCCGGGGGGTTAATAAAGGCCTTCTGAAGCAAAGCGATGAGTTTGTGTAAGAAAAATATTCATATTTCAAACTTTATTAAGTAAAATAACTACCTTCCGGCCAGACGAACATACGGATTTGACTTAAGTGTAAAGTGCAACTTATGTGAGTAATGCAACGTACTGCTGATATTTACTCTACGCCATGACGCACTATGCTACTTCTGACTTCATAAGTAGTCCGCAAGTAGACTGCGTTTGGCCGGAAGCTAGAATTTTATTACAAAGCTTGAAAGAGCCAGGACATTTATTAATATAACTCTGATTGTATTCGTCTGAAAGACGAAAGTCATATACAACTAGGATGTTGAGGGTGAGTAAATCATGGGGTAATTTTCATTTTAAAGTGAGCTACTCCTTAAAATCCAAAAAAGCTGATCCTCCCCACCCCTTTTCCAGAAGAGTGCAGAGCATTTACACATCATGCTTCAGATACTCTGCAACAAACAAAACTGGGGAATCTCACGCAGCTAAATTGTCAGTAGCGGTGTTCAGCCTTATGAACCGGAGTCGGACACAGATGAAGAGACTCCGGCAGAAGTTGCGACGCTTCTGAATGGTTTATTTTATGTAGTTGTTGAGTTAGCTTTATTCAACTTATCGATTAGCATCTTCTGACACGATCATCTATAAATTGTTGTACAGGTGCTCATGTGGAAACTGTAGTAGCATGTTGGTATCCGACCCATCTTTGATAATCAACTTTTGTGCAAATCCGGCATTGAACTGACAAAAACTAAACCTTTCACATTGAAGGAGAAAAATGAAGTTTTATGTTTGTCTGAGGGTTTATTAGGGACACACGAATGTTGGAGCAAGAGGAACTGGTATTCCACTTACTGTTGAGCAGCTGTCTTTTAATGGTGGTTCCACAGGAAGGCCAGGGCTGATTTGTGTTTTTCGTTTCAGGTTCAGATGTAGCAGGAATGAGCAGCCACTCTTACCACCCAGAGAGCCACATGAATCTTAGCGACACATCTTATCCAGTACATTGTTCATTAGTGAAGCTCCACAGCCTTTTTTGAATTACAATACAAACATGTAGTGTATCATCATCATGACTTCGTATTATATATGAAGTCAAATGATAGGGTATATATGGGTGTCATCATAAATCTGAACATTTTATGAAACCACACTCAAAATGAGCAGGTCATGAGAATACGTGGTCTTAAATGAATCTGGTTCCCAGCTGTGTTGATGGCACTAGCAGACCGGTTTAAAAATTTCACATCCCCCTGCTGTGAGACAGACTTCAAAAGTCCTTCAAAAGCTACGATATGAAAGTTGCTCATTGTTGGGGCTCTGCCTCTGAATCTGATGTATATTTATGCTTTCCCACACTTCGCATGTGGCCTATATGTTGAAGCGTAGACAGGAAGTCGTGGATGTAGTTGACAGACTAGTTGTTTGGTGGGCTCTGCAGTCTGCAGTGGTTTTGAAACACTCTGGGGGTTTGATTCACCTCAGAAGATCTCAGTTAGCCGTATAATCATGGCCCACCCAGCAAATGTATGTGAACTTTTGCTTGCCTTTTAAAGTCCTGTACATTTACTGCATTTACACTGTTTGTTGTAGGAGCATGTTGGTAAAGTTTGAACTTAGAGGGACATATCAGTGGATTTTGTGAAATTGGTCTCTCGATCCAGCTTTGCCGCACACCGGATATGAATGGCTTACTGTTTGCTAGAAAGAGACAGCTGCAGTTCAGACCAGATGTCTGAATGTGTCTGCATCTGTCAGTCAGCTGTTGACACACTCTTGACCTCTTTTGCAGGATGGATCCATGCAGTTCTCACCTCTCAGGATTGCATGGCTTTCGGTGGGAACTTCCTCCACAACCTCAACATAGGCATGCAGCTCAGGTGAGCGAGTGCTTTCACTCTTCAGAAATCAGAATTGGAGTGCTGTTGCTTCTGTTTGTCTTGATGGTGTCTCTTTAAAGTTGACCAATGCATTTTGCAGATACATTTTCTTTGTTCCATTGATTATATTGTCTTAATATTTTTGTGTTTTTCATATCAGCTTATCGGTTTTTCAGTTGTGTACATGTTGTGACTCAAGTGTAACTACTTATGTCCTCATATTAGGTGCTATGAGATGGAGCGGCGTCTGAAGACTCCAGACCTCTTTAAGTTTCCTTATTTTGAGGCCATTTGCTGGTTTGTAGCAAAGAATCTGCTGGAGACTCTTAAAGGTACGTCGTCTTAAATCACTCAGCATGTCAATACAGGGCACTTCAATCATTGGCATGCTGCCACTCCGTTCCCTGGTGTCCATCCTAATTGTCTGTTTATTGTCTGTCGTCAGAATCACGAGAAGAAAACTGCCTGCCTCCAGAATACCTGATCAAGGGAGTGAAAGCTTTGATAACTGCACTGAGGAACTGGCTAAAGAGAGAGGTGAAGGAAATTCTTATCACACAAGAAACTGCATCATGATATCAATTCTGTCATGTCAGCAGCGAACCATACCCCAGACTACCCTTTTTATGCGGACTCTGGGTACGGTTTGCAGGTGCGCACCCGAGTTCGGAAAACAGCGTTTACATCTTTTAAACCAACCAAAATCTGATGTCAATTGAATCCGGGTGCGCACCAAAAGCGCTAGTGTGAAATCACCCTTAAAACAACTTAACTTTAAAACCACCTGCAATCATCCCATTGTACATTGTAATCCCTGATTAAATAATGAGGGCAAGGGGCTTCCCAAAAGGGTCGATATCTGGTATCAGTGAGACTAGGTAAGAACCTGAGTTTGTTCTGTGACACAAACCCCTTATTGTCTACCATGTGTGCCCATTTGCCCAGGTCACAGAGCCAGCCAGCGAGGTCCCTGACCATATCAGACCCAACCATCTCATTAAAATGCTCACTAAGGAAATCCAGTACCTTGAGGTAAGCCAGACGGCCTGAAACCATGGCCATACACAGGCTTTTAGAAATACAGAGGTCTGAAAACTGAGCTTGCTTGGGGGGGTTTGGGTTGGATTTCGATTCTCCTGATCTACATATGTGCATTTTAAGTAAACCTAAAATGTAAAGCGTAAAATGGTCTTATTACGAATCAGTTTGTGCTGTCTAGTGTTCTTCAGTTTGAGTTGTTTGTGCTTGAGTTGTTGTATTTGATCTCACAATGCTGTTTTAAACACTCAAGGAGTATCAGAATGGGAATTGTGGAAGCAAGCCAATGAAATTTCAAGGAAGCTCTGTGTGTCCTTCCACGCGGTCGGCACACGAGAGAGGGTCTCACGCGCGCAGGAACGCCAGACGTCTTCGTGACCACCACCACCACCACCATCATCATCATCACCACCATCATCATTCTCACAACCCTAAAGTTCCTTCCAACCTTGACATCTTCGAACAGCACACACAAGAAGTTTTAAAGAGACTTGAGATGGGTCCTTATGAGGAGGTAATTGGGATTTATGAATACCATAAATGCCATTCAGGCTAATCTATCTATAGGGAATCATTTTCCTGAACAATTGTCTTTCAGGATGCCACCTTTAACCAGAAGGTCAACGGCAAGTTCAACAAGGTCTCTACGGCCTCAGCTGCAATGGCAGAGCGGAGTTTGGACACTGACTTGCGACTGGTATTGTGCAATGGACGTATAGTCAGGTAAACCACATTAACCTATGATGATTATCACACATTAGTCAGTAATTGTAGCTCTTAAAATCACCACATTACCAAATACAAATGACTCATGCTGGCCTTCATGATGGTGTTAAATTTAGAAGGATTATGTAAGGTAATAGTCATTTTATCACTCTACTTGCAGTTGCAATGTTTTTCTTGTCCTATTTTGGCTTTTTTTGGTCATGAAATATTGGGAACACCTTCAAGTCCTTTTTTCCCCTCTGATTGTCCGCACAGAGATAACAGGCAGCATGTTGCTGAAAAAAGACCAGGGTTAAAGGAAGAGGAGGACTTCAGAGATGTGAAGAGGGATTCACTCAAGATTAAACTCGTACCTAAAGAGGAGGAACAGGAAGTGGATATTCGAATGAGTGAGGATAAGCATCATCATGTAGCCAGAGAACTGACATCCTTCACAGGTACCCCCAAAAGTTTCAAATTCAACCCTGAAATTTTCCTCACAATTCTTGTGAAAAAAGTTTTCAAATATATTTTAGTAAATATTGTGTACATAATTTTTTTTTCTTCAAGCAATTTTGTGTGCTCTAATTAGTGTTATTTGAATTAGCTTTTATTTTATTTTTATAAATTAATATTAATTTTATAATAATATATTTGTTGTATTATCGTTGTATTAATGCTTATTTTAATTTTAGTCATTTTGTTATGTGCTTTTGTCTTTTTTTTTAGGTTTATTCTTTTTTTATTTGAGTTTTAATGCATCAACTTAAACTTACTTCAGTTTATTGCCACTTTTTCAAATAATATTTATATTGTATTTTATTTCAGCTTTATTTCAATTGACAGAAATGTTTTTTAAAAGTGTTAGATTTAGTTAACGATAATAAGCCTAGCTCTAATCACAAGCATCAGCCATGTTAAATCAGCTTATTCTCTCAGCTAGTGCACGAAATCTCATTGATATTTTTGTCCCTGCCAGTAATAAGGAGCTATGTCTTCCACAGATCTTAGTGAACAAGAGAATTCAGATCTCAGGAACAGAGAAACAGTACATTCAGACATTTCATCAGACTCTGAATCAGAAGCGGAGTTCACTACACGGGTATGTGTCCATTTCCCTTCATGCACAGGAAGAGCATAAAGTCCTAGTTTAGGTTTAATCTGCTCTTCTTATCCATGCAGAAAAAGAACTGCTCTGAGGAGGAATCTGAAAGCTCTTCAGAGGAAGAGGAGGATGAAAAGATTAGGAGTGGAGATGATCAAAATGAGGCCAAAAGTTGCTCCGGCTACTACAAGGAGTCCAGGCAAAGACTTGACCGTTTCGAGAAATGTCTTAAAAGGTGAGAGCTGATAGGGTTTTTAGATGCCTGACATTGTCACAAGATGACAAAATGCTGGGGAAGATTTTAGTGTTGTGCGTGTGTAAAACTAGATCTCAAATCACATTTGCAGTGAGTCTGCTACCTCGCCAAACAAAGAAGAGGATGCTATCCAGGGAATGCTGTCTATGGCAGGGCTGTTGTATTCTCACCAGTCAGAAGATCCCAGCAGTTCACAGGAATCCTGGTGGTCCCGAAGCAACCATCACTCCCCTGACTACAGTAAGACTTCATGAGAGTTTTTAATCGCTAAACGGCTTATTTTTTTTCCCCTACAACGTATTGTTATTTTGATAAATATTGCATGTATTCTTTTTCAATTCTCAGGTAAAAAGGAGATTGCGTCAGGAGAGGAGAACCAGGATTCAGACAGCAATTCTTCACAGGTAACTTCTTAACGAGTTTTATTAAATATTTGCATAAGTCTGTAAACCCAATCTTAATCTGGCATACTGTTTAGAGTGTATCAGTCATGTTCCAGAAGTAAAAACTGTAATTAAACCTTTAAAAACAGACCTATTGTGAACTCTGGGGTTGTTAATTAATGGTATATGCCTTTGTTTAAGCCATCTGTTTGCATCATTTAACCTTTTTTTTTAAATAATCGTGTTTAAAGCGGAATTCATGGTGAAAACTACATTACCCATGATGTTGTAAAAAATCCCACCAATCAGAGAGTTCCACCAATCAATATATAAGTTTTGCAGTTAACTTAAAATAGTGTTTCTATAGGTGTAATCAACAACATAAAATGGATAGTATAATATTTCACCATAGTTTTATTCCGATTGTCAGGGCGACATGGGATTGTAGTTTTTCCCTCACTAAAGCCATTAGTTACCCAGTCTTGTACCTTTTGTCTTTTTGTCCAATTTGCAAATACGTTTTTGCTTCAAATCAAAGTTTGTAATGTTGTGATTTACCTGGTAGCTAATTGGTTTTGCTTGTGGCTTATAATGCTTTAACAAAGACTGTATATTCGCATAAATAAATAAAAAAATTATTTGAGAAATAACAAACAAACAAAAAATTAATATTTTATTTGATACTAATTTATGCATTTATTCAAAATAGAGGGCACATAAATGTGGCCACTGTTTCAATCTTTTTTTTTTTTTCTTTTTTTTTTTTTTAGGAGGGATTCCGGGAGCGTGAGCATTCAGAAGGTGGATGTCAGGCCGAACTCATGCATAGGATCCAGGAACACAAGAACTTCATGGACAGCCAGGGCAGTGGCAGCAACAGCAGCAGTGAGGCGTGGAGCAGTCGCACACACTCCCCAGCCCATGGGGAAAGCCTTACGTTGGGCTACCAATACTGTGAGACATCCCTGTCGCCACCCCTGCACCCGTCCAAGAGGCCTGCCTCAAATCCCCCACCAATCAGCAATCAGGCCACCAAAGGTACGCCATTACCATTTTCTCTGCACATTAAACATATTAGTAAGTCTTTTTACTTGGATGGGAAAAAATCTATTCACATATGAATCGCGATTCTATCTTCTGCCAATTCTCAAATTTAAAAAATCGTTGCATTTCCTAAACTTTGCTGTACTACAAAGTTATGACTCATACAGAGTGTTATTAACAACAATAAGCCCCGAAAAAGGACTCAAGGTGGTGCTCACGCTGACACACACAGCTGCCTGAAGCTCAAGCACAGATGCATGCGATCCTGAATGCAGTTCTCTTTCACAGCTTTAAAGGGATACTCCACTTTTTTTGGAAATAGGCTCATTTTACAACTCCCCCAGAGTTAAACAGTTGAATTTTACCGTTTTCGAATCCATTCAGCCGATCTCCGGGTCTGGCGGTACGACTTTTAGCATAGCTTAGCATAGATCATTGAATCGGACAAGACCAAGCAGCGCCTGAAAATAGTCCCCAGCTCGGTAACTTCCAACGTGACCGGGACTAAGTTTGTCTAACCTATTAGACCTATTTTCAGGCGCTGCGTCATATCATTACGCCTGCTGGACTCATGGTACGGCAGTAAAGTTTCTTGATTATTACGCAGGAATGAGAGTATAGTTCCTAGCCATATCAGCCTAGAAAATCGCAACTTTACATTTTCCGTCGGTCTTAGTATACGATGTAACTACAGAAGAGTCAAGTTTTAAATAGGAAAAAAATCGAAACTCTTTGGTCATTTTTTTTGACAGATGCTAATGGTCTTGTCCGATTCAATGATCTATGCTAAGCTATGCTAAAAGTGGTACCGCCAGACCCAGAGATCGGCTGAATGGATTCGAAAACGGTAAAACTCAACTGTTTAACTGATGAGCCTATTTCCAAAAAAAGTGGAGTATCCCTTTAATGCGCTTGAATGGTCAAAAAACACACACAATTACGTCAAAATGCACATCGTGTTGAGTATATTCACAAAAACAGTCTGTTATAAACAGTTGGGAGCAAATCAGATGTGTAACAGTATATTAGATTCATGCATTAGTTCTTAAATGGACAGCAGCCTAATAAACTGTAGCCATCTGTTTCAATGATGTTAATCAAAAAATAAATCTGAAAATCACTCACTGCTTTTGACTGAATCACTTTTGTATCTTGATTATGATACAGACAGTGAAGACTATACAGTGTTTTATTTTTACATTTGATTATTCAATTTCTGTAGTATTTCTTAAGACATGTTAAATAAAACTAGGCTACTGTACCTGAAAAACCTCATTTAATTTGTATTTTTCAGTTTTTTCTATCTGTCCTATTGTTTGTTTATTTGCATTTTATTTACTAGTTTTATATTTGCAAAAGTTTTTATTTTATTTATGTACAAAGTAGTTTTTCTATTTGTCTCAGGGCTGCCTTGCTTTATTACAGAAGACTCACGTGTGCAATGATTGCAGTCAGCTTAAATAACATATATTTAATAATTCTTTTTCTTTTCTCTTTATTGTAGGTAAACGTCCTAAGAAAGGCATGGCTACAGCTAAGCAGCGACTGGGCAAGATTCTCAAATTGAGCAGACACAACCCCTTCTTTGTGTAGTACTAGTGATGGGATGCAGAATCTGCATGTTAAAGGTGACAGGGTTTAAAGTGTGTTTGGTTCAACACATTTAGTCATAAACATTGTATTGGCTACCAATCAACCCCAAGCTTCAGAATGATCTGAAAAAGTGCTTTGCCCAACATGGTTTCCTAGTTTTGCTAAAATACATCCAAAGGATCAATGTGACTGAAAGGAAATAAGACTTTTTAAGGCTTTTGGTTCTCAACGATTGCATCAAAATCAGGTTTTCGAAGCTGAAAGCAAAGACTAGCATGCTGCCAGGCTGCTTCCCACAACTAAAAACACTTCACTTCAATGATGTACGCCTTAAACAAGGCGGCAATTGAGTGATGAACTGATTTCGTAAAGGTGCTTGACTTTTTTTTTTTTTTTTTGTCTTCTCATTTTGTGATTGCAACCGACTTTTCCTAGCAAAGAAACTGCCTAAAGACAAAATTCCCCTAGGTTGATCGCTTGAACTACCTGACCTGTCAATCAAAATGTTCTCAAGTTTTAAGAGAAATGAAAGAAAAAAGATATTTTTGTCAGCATTTGTATTCATATTGGCATATTTTGTATTACAAGCTAAGTAGTGGGGGGGTAGTTTAACTATATTTGGTCCTCTGTTGCCACCTAGTGGGCATCCAGTGACTGACTCTTTGAAGATGACACGTGACAACACATTTTCCCTTAATTTATTCCCTTTTTTTATGTTGGTGCTTGATTTTCTTTTTTCTTTTTTTCTATACTGTTAGTAAATTACATATTTATTACCGATGAAAGAGAACAATTTATTTCACTAAGCATTTAGGGAGATTTGCTGTTCTTTAGGGTCTTAATATGCATCTGTTTTGAAACCTGTCTCGATATTTGTGGCCGTACAGACATTTGTGCACGATTTTTCAAATTTCAGCTGTATTTGTATTGCATTGTGGGTAAGAACAAAATGTGTTGTGTAATAGGAAGCCAATATTTAATCAAAAAACCTGCCCAATATAGTCCCATTATGTTAAATTCTTTCATTTTTTCAAAATGTTTGAAGGTGTTTTTTTTTTAAATCCGAACTGAATCAGTAATGCCGCCTCCTGTTATTTGGCTGTTTTTTACTGTTATTCTAAAGATCTGGTTTCAGAGATGTGTTTTTGTTTCCAGAAGTATAAAGTTCAGCTGCCTCATCAATTTCTAAAGCATTGAAACACTGTTTGAACTGGTGCTGTGTATAGTGAGAAAACGAGACGTTTAAGACGGCCATGGAGCGTGGGGGAATGTTTACCTTTTTTACGTTGAGATGTATTTGGCTACGCGTCTTTTTACAAAGAAACGAAAAGAGTATTTATTTTTGTAAAATAAGTCTTAACAGAGAGCGTTTTTTTGCAATTGTACCAACAACGTCTATCGAGATATGGCGATAGCCTGGCGTTTTGTAAGATATGTGTGTGATTTGGAGGTAGTTTACTCTGGTTCTGTGTGAAAGACCTCAGGTAATTGTTCACGCTCAAGGTTTTGGATTCCCTTTGATGAATGCCAAATAATGTAATTATAAAAGTCAGGTCTTGCTTTCAATTGTGGTGTCCCGACAGCAAAAAGAGCTGTTTTATCTAATCTTATATGAACATTTCTTGATGAGTATCCCCATGTCCTCCTTTTGTATTCCCATTTTGTTTTATTTACAGCAACTTCAACATAATCTACAAAGCTCTTCAGGCAATAACACACATTCCAGAAGCTTCCAGGAACTTTTCTGATGGATTTCATTGACTTGCTGAGGTACAAGTACAGCAGCTCAGGGCTCATATGGACTGTTTTTCTGACAAAGGGCTTCAGTCAACCCAAAGCTGGACCGAATTGAACAGGTGATTCCAACCAGCACAGTATTGCTACTGTATGTCATCTTCCGATGTTTTTATGATGGTTTATTGTGGACTACGACGCTCAAGCATTGTGTTTTGATCCATTAGGAGATAAACCACAATGCCATTAATGTAGCACCTGTTGTTTTCCCCCTCGATAAGATCCTAGTTTGTTATGGTGCTATTTGTCTGTCCAGGATTTGGGCCAAAGTGCAGTTTGGGGGATTGGAGGAGCTTCTGTGTGTATCAAAAAATGGCGCACTGCACTAACCATGTCCTGCTATGTTACACTACACTGTTTTGAGTTTTTTTTTATTGTTGCTGTTTTCTTCAACACGATGATTATCTAAATGTGCTTGATAACTTGCTGGCCTGCAGGCAGGGTTTGTACCATGCAGTACTTGTACAGTATTTATTTGGCATTCTCGGTTGTGTTTTCCATTTTCTGGTCTTGCAATCAATTACTTGTTTGTTTATGGTGTGTCCCTTCTCATTTTCAATGCATTCAGCTGTTTGAAAATTTTTATATGGTTGTATAATTTTGTTTAATATTTTGTGACACTGTAATCCACAGCTAAGTCTCTTTAAATTGAGATTTTCAGATTTACAATGTGGCCTGTACATATTAAAAAGTTTTACGAATGAATGTGATGTTTCTGGGTGTTTTGTTAACATTGATTCACGCTCGCATTGCTAACCAGCTGCATGGAATTATCAAAACCGATATTAATCGCATTATTTGGGTCCTTAAAATAGACCATGAGAACGGATTAGAACTGTTAAGTTTTCTTTTGTAATATTTTTTTTGTTTAATTATTTGTAACATTTACAAATCACACCATATAATTATACACACATTCAGTACATATTGCATACACTACATTATATATATATATATATATATATATATATATATATACATACATACATACCAGTCAAGAATTTGGAAACATTACTATTTTTAATGTTTTTGAAAGAAGTCTCTTATGCTCATCAAGCCTGCAGTAAAAAAAAAAAAATAATAATATTATGAAATATTATTACAATTTAAAATAATGGTTCTCTTTTTTAATATATTTTAAAATGTAATTTATTTTTGTGATGCAAAGCTGAATTTTCATCAGCAAGTACTCCAGTCTTTGGTGTCTTATGACCCTTCAGAAATCATTCTAATATGATGATTTGATACTCAGTTATTATCAATGATGGAAACAGTTGTGCTGTTTAATATATTTTTTTTTTGGAATATTTTTTTCAGGATTCATTGATGAGTAAAACGTTAACAGCATTTATTCATAAAAACAGCATTTATTCAAAATAAAAGCATTTCTAACAATATAAATCGTTACCATCACCTTTTATCAATTTAACGCATCCTTGTTGAATTAAAGTACTAATTTCTTTAAAAAAAAAAGTTAGTAGTGTATTAAGTTAAACGGTAGTGTATATTGTTACAAAAGATTTATATTCTAAATAAATACAGTTCTTTTTAACTTTTTATTCATCAAATATTCCTTTAAAAAAATATCTCTGGTTATAAAAAAAATATTAAGCAGCAAAACTGTTTCCAACATTGATCATAAATCAGCATAAATCAGACTTCTTTCAAAAACATTAAAAATAGTAATGTTTCCAAACTTTTGACTGGTACTGTATATATATATATATATATATATACATATACATATATATATATATATATACATATACATATATACATATATATATACATATACATATATACATAAATATATATATAAATATATATATATATATATATAAATACATATATATATATATAAATACATATATATATATAAATACATATATATATATAAATACATATATATATATATATAAATACATATATATATATACATATATATATATATATAAATACATATATATATATATATAAATACATATATATATAAATATAAATATATATAAATATAAATATATATATATATATAAATATATATATATATATATATATATATATATATATATATATATATATATATATATATATATATATATATAGAAGTACAGTATATAAAACTTAAACGAGACAATTAAAAAATAACTGGTCAAAATTAGAGCACTGATTCAGATACCTCCAAGTTATTGGTGATAATGTGGAACCTGGTGCTAATTTCTTTAATAATCTGGCAAACCCTATTTAACTGGCAGCAAACTTTCCAATTTTAACTGACTTTGTAAGACAGCAAGCCACTCTAAGGTGACTGAAATCCTACGACACCAGGTTGTCCAGATGAAGCCAAAAGGATGACCCTTTCAGCTATTGCAACAGAAATTGGTCGTTCCAAATCTGTGGTTTCTATTGAAGCTTTACAAAGACACTCACGCATTCATTCAAGTCCTCCAAAAAGGCTGGTCGTCCACTTAAGACAAACGCATGAGAGGACAGGACGATGCGGAGACTTCCAACACTGCAGCTGGAATTGCTCGCCAGTTCAGAGTTCTCTGCATACAGTGTTTCGTCGTTTAAGAGAATTCGGACTGAAAGCTCTCTCTGCAGTGACCAAGCCTCTCATCAGCAGAAAGAATAAAAAGGCTAGACTAACCTTTGCGGAGGAGCATGTTGTGTGGACAGAGGAGAACTGGTCAAAAATTCACTTTAGTGATGAAAGGAAGTTTAATTTATTTGGGTTATAAACCTGATTGAAAATCTATGGGAAATCATTGGCTACAAAGTTATGGCTAAGAAAGCCACTAGTTACCGAACTGTGGAAGAGACTAGAAGAGTGGACCAAGATCACACTAGAGCAGTGTGAGAATTTAGTGATGTCCTGCAGCCGCAGATGTGCTCAGGTCATTCAGAGCAAGGGCCTGTACACTTCCTAATAAATTGTGACTGCTGTAAGCCTCAAATTTGAGTTGTAATGTTTTCTTTTGTGCTGCAATGGTTATTGTTCTCTAATTTTGATTTTGAAGTACCTTGGTTATTTTGTAAAACATGCCAGTAGAACAATGGTATACCCACAGCTAATATTCCTTCAAATTTCAAGTAACGAAGATTAACAATATTTCTGAAAATAATCAAGTGTTTCTAATTGTTCTCTAATTTTGATCTCTACTGTATGTATATATTACTATTACTAGAAACATTACTATTTCTGTGTTTTTGAAGTCTCTTATGCTCATCAAGCCTGCATTTGTTTGATCAATAAGAATAATAATGTTATATATATATATATATATATATATATATATATATATATATATATATATATATATATATATATATATATATATACATACATACATCAATTGATATTATAAGATATTTTACAGCTGAACATAACTAGAAAACATTACTTTCACTTGAAATGTTCATTACTTTTTTTACAACTTTTTTGTGATCAATTTTTATTTTTATTTTAAAATAAATGTTGTTATATGCAAAGCAATTCTGGCATTTTAAAACTAATTTCCAGGACTGGAAATCACAGCTTACTCCACAATTGATTATTAGCCTAACTCCATTTTAATTTTAGAAGGCATTGTTGAAACAATTTTTGCATATTTTTCATGAACAATCATAAACGGATTTTTCATTAAAATGTGTTTTTAGAGATATTCAATTCTTATTTAGAAAAAAAAAAATAATGAAACCACAATCTTGCACAGCAGAGATCCAATCCATTCACACAGCAACAGGTGTGCGTTTGCATCTGCGCGAAGCCTCCATCACTTTGCACCACTTGTGCGCATGGGGGGGGGGGGGGGGGGGGGTTGCGTAGTCGCGAGCTCGTGCGTCGTGCGCGAGCTCAATAAGCACCGCACTAGGTGCGCGCGCGTGCCGTGCCAGTCGCCATTTTACTTGAAAAACCCAAATCGAACCGAGGGAGAAAGCGACCTTTTATCAGTCAAGATCAGAACGAAGAAATACGACGAAAATGATCATCCGCTCGTAATTTTTCCAGGATCGAGGTAACGCGTCCTCTCGCTGCGATCGGGGTTTCGTTAAAATCTTACAAATAGCTGAATATATGAATTGCTCATCATATGTTGTCTGCTCGGCTAATTTAACGTTAGCATTTAGCTTACCTTGCTGGTGGTTTTAACGGCCAAAAAGTCTTAAAATCCCAACCGGCTCTGCGCGCACTGGTACGAGCACAGTTAACGGTCGTTAGTAGTTCGGTGGATGTGACCATTAATGTGCATTTTTGAAAACATTATGAATATAAGTAAAGCTCTTGTGGTGCGCGCTATAGCTAACTACATGGTCACTGGAGTGATTTCAGACACCGAGTTTGTTGCCTTGCTCTGTTTCTCCAACCATATAAATGTGTTGAGTGAGGCCCGGGCGACAGCAGTGTAGCTTTATGCAAACCTGCTTATGTTCACTTGCACTGATTTACATGCTCTTACATGTATACCAAATTGTTTTTACGCAACTATCAGTGCATTTAATACGACTTTATACATGAGTTAGATGTTTGTTTGCCATATTTTAGCAATATTCATGTTAGAACTGTATGGTATGGAAGTGTTTGCCAGTGTTTTACTTGTAGTGCTACTGGCAATCATAACTCTTGTCTGTTGTACATTTCTAACATTAATGCCCAAAGCAAACAAGCAGACTGGTCCTGTCAGCTAACTTAAGTGATCTCGATGAGCATGTCGGGAACAGGCTAGTGCTCGTCACCGTTCGAAACAATGAGGTTTTAGGCTGTTAGCTTAGCCTAGCTGTTAGCCAGCTCTGGATTAGCACGACTGCTGTTGGATCTGACAGAACTGGCCGTTAAAAAGCTATTGGGAGTTAATTTCAGGATAATACAGTTGAGTAGGGGATAAAACTTTATCCGAAGAGGCGTTTCGTGTCATAAATAGGTAGATATTGATAAATAAGCAACTTGGATGAAAGATGAGTTAGCACTAGGAATGCTAACGGTGTTGTCCACAGACAAGTTGGGAGTGTTTGATCGTTTGAAGTCAAATTGTTGTTGGGAGTTGTTTCGTGAAAACGACAAGTTACCCATTTGTAATACAGGTTAATCTCTTTGTAAATTATTGAACGTTTTCGCCAGTCATGTGGTGTTTTACGTGACTAGTGTTTGTAACTGAAACTATAATGTAGTATTGCTTAATTATTACCCTTAATAATCATTTGTCTTTTTCTGTATTTTATTTCGATTGTTTACACTCAGTATTTCAAGAAGGTGCTTTAGCAGTTAACGTAAATGAGTTTAGAAAACATGTTGTTGTGGAAATCAGTCTTGCTTGTTTTATGTTTCAAAACGTTACATTTCATGCATCTATTTTCTCATAAATGTACTTGCAAGCCCTTGGCGGCTTTAATGTAGCAGGAACCGAACGTTCTAGAGGTTTATTTACTCTGTTTGTGCGACCCTTCAACTTTAGTCGAGGCCTGTGAGTCTGAGTGTGTTTGACTTCCGGTTTTGCAGCTGTACCGTTCAGTTTCTCTCCGCGCGTTAAAAATAAAACAGAAAGTGACAGAAAATTTGGAACTGGAGTTTTGAAACCTTTTTAAATTTAAAGTGGTGCAATTTACTTATACACTGTAAGGTTTTAATGAATTGAGCGTTAGAATCTTAGTGTGTTGAAAGTTTTTAAAGGGACAGTCCCCTTCAAAATGAAAATTCTGTTATTTGCTCACCCTTGTGTCGTTACACACCTGCATAGCGGCATCCTAATTTGTATACTTATGGAGTCTATTATATAACATTGTGTAATATAAGTAGCGTTCAAACTGAAAAATCTAAAAAATAAAAATATTTTTTTATTTAGCTCGTGAGATACCTCGATGGTGCACTTAATTAAAGGGTTAGTTCACCCAAAAATGACAATTCTGTCATTAATTACTCTCTCATGTTGTTCCAAACCCGTAGGAATTTCTTGGAACACAAATTAAGATCTTTTTGTTGAAATCTGAGAAATTTATGTCCCTCTATAGGGACAGAATGCAGTCCCTCGCAACTGACAATTCGACACTTAGAAAAAATTCATAAAGACGTCGTAAACCTTATCCATATGAATTGAACGAATTTAGTCAATTTTCTGAAGACACCCTCGCTTTGTGATTAACAGATTGAATGTCGTCTTTTATTCACACAAACATTGATCCGCTAACATAAACAGACGAACCTGATAAACGTGTAAACGAACCTGCTTGACGCGTGAGAAAAAAACTCTTGCGGAAGCTCAAACGTGCTGTGTAACGCATAAGAATGAACCTCATTGGTTCTTGCTGAAGCTCAAACGTGCTGCGTAACATGCAAATGAACCTCGTTGGTTCTTGCTGAAGCTCAAACGTGCTGTAACACACGAGAATGAACCTCATTGCTTCTCATGCTTCAAGCGAACATGCTTGAGCTTCCGTTTACCACAACTGATGTGCGAGTAGATGAATATTTGTGAATAAAAGCCTAAATTCAATCTGTTCATCATATAAATCGACCGAGTCTCTTCAGAAAATTTTAGAAAAAAAACACTTAATTCAAATGGATTAGTTTTAAGATCTCTCTATGAACTTTTTGAAGCGTCAAAGTGCTATTTGTGTAGTGGTCTATGGAGGGACAGAAAGCTCTCAGATTTCATCAAAAAGATCTTCATTTGTATTCGGAAGGTGAACGAACATCTTACGGGTTTGGAACGACATGAGGATGAGTAATTAATGAAAGAATTTTCATTTTTGGGTGTACTATCCCTTTAACCGGGGGAAAAAATGAAGCATGGAATGTTGGCCACTTCATGCTGTCAACTGTTGCTGCTTTCCTTGTGTAGTGGAGGGACAATCAGACTCTGATGTCGAATGACAAAATAACCTTATAAGACTAATACATTAGACAAGGGGTCGGCAACATTAAAGCACTCACTGCGCTCTCCTAGCTAATTAGGTGCTAAGACAGATGTATCGGTATATAAAAATGCTAAAAAGTTTGCCAACATTGGCGCGCAGAGGGATAATAGCTAAAGAGGTGTATGTACTGGTATTTGATTTAAATAAAAGCTCTCAAACTTGCATACACATGTACATTTTGTTCTCACAGCCTGTTTTATTAAGTTAGGTGCTATAAATACTATTAAAGCGTGAGATTTTATCCTGTGCTAGCGGACTAATCCCTCTGTGTGCCTTGAGGTTCACCGATCGCTGCATTAGACCGTGTAATGCATTGTATGTGTAGTACGCCATTTGAGTTCCACAGAAATAATTAAGTCCGGTCCCAAAATAAGAGATTTTGATGAATGTTGACTCATAATATATGGACCAAAAACAAGACATTTCTCAAAATATCATCTTTTGCATTCATACAGGTTTGGAACAAGTAAATGACTATTTGTTTTTGGGTGAACTGTCTCTTTAATGTGTTATGGACATATTGTTGAATGTTTTATATGATAACTGAAGATCTACTCGTTTTAATTTACCCTTTCTTTTTGTATCTCATTATGTTTGTCCAGATGTTACACTAAGAAGTGCACTGAAGGACATTACTTGGAATCAGCATCCACCCAGAGACTCTGCTTGTTGGAAACTAGACACTTTTCACACCTTTTGGGGGGGGGGGGACCGACAGAAGTAACCTATCACTGAAGTGACTAAAGGGGAATAATGGTGATTTTGCGCCGGGCTCGGCCGCCTGCTTCCGCCCCAACCAGCAATGAATCTTGACTCGCTCTCGCTGGCTTTGTCTCAAATCAGCTACCTGGTGGACAATTTAACTAAGAAAAACTACAGAGCCAGCCAGCAAGAAATACAACATGTGAGTGCATTAGTGTTTTGGTGTCATAAATACATTTATGCTATGTTCAGACTGCAGACAAATTGGATTTTTTCCTCAAATCAGATCTACAGGCAGACTGTCCGCACTATTATTTGCAAGTGATCAAATAAGATTTGTCCAAACAAAACCAGCACTGCTGCATGGGTTGCTTTGGTAAAGATGTACCCACGTATGTGATGAGGCTTTCAAAAAGGATGCAGTAAAAATGGTGCCTCATCTCGCTCTCCAAATAGGCACCCTATCGAGTTCGGACAGGAAAATGGCAAAATCTTGGGACATACCATTTAAACATCGTATGAATAGCAGCGTTGCCGTCACCAGTTTTGATGTTTTGTGTTGTCAAGTGTGATGCAAAAAATTAGTTTTTTGCTTGCAGTCTGAACATTGCCGTAGTTATCAGTTTTTAACCTGGAATATTAAGTGAACATTGTTAGTTCCATCAGTGAACTAAAGTTATTTACAATTTGATGCATCACTTTTTCTCAGATTGTGAATCGTCACGGCCCTGAGGCAGACCGGCATTTGTTACGCTGTCTCTTTTCCCATGTGGATTTCAGTGGCGATGGTAAAAGCAGTGGCAAAGATTTCCACCAGGTAATATATGTAGCTTCTGCTTTGAAAATAGAGACTGTTTATCAAAAATAAAAGCATATTAGTTTCAATATTTGTTTAATGTTATCTCCCATCTCTTATTTGCTTCAGACACAGTTTCTGATCCAGGAGTGTGTCTCTCTTATTACAAAACCAAATTTTATTTCAACGCTTTGCTACGCCATTGACAATCCCCTGCACTATCAAAAGGTTTGTTCATCTACCTTTCAAATTTAACCTTTTATATTCAATGCCAGTCTTGTGATTAAGTGCTTGTTTATAATACATTTTGTTCATTGGTTGCTTGTCTGCTTGTTTGTAGAGTTTGAAACCGTCACCTCATTTATTTACTCAGCTGAGTAAAGTTCTCAAGCTAAGCAAGGTTCAAGAGGTAGGCAAAAAGCTTTCCAATATATTTCAAAAAGTAAAAAATAGTAGTTTTCATCAAATTAATGTGAGAACTAAATCGGTCTCTTTCACCAGGTGATTTTTGGCCTTGCTCTGCTGAACTCCAGCAACGCAGACCTTCGAGGGTTTGGTAAGTGTTCACTTCCTGAAGTATTTGTTTCAGTTTCGCTTCTGGGGCATTAGATGTGAAAGTTTTCGGCGCAACAAACCCTGGTTGCTTTCTTTCACAGCTGCTCAGTTTGTGAAGCAGAAGCTTCCTGACCTTCTCCGCTCGTACGTGGACGCGGACCTCGGAGGGAATCAGGAAGGTGGCTTCCAGGACATTGCCATAGAGGTTCTGCATCTGCTCCTCTCCCATCTTCTGTTCGGGCAGAAGGGCACGAGCGGAGTCGGACAAGAGCAGATTGACGCGTTCCTCAAAACACTGTGCAGAGGTTAGTAGAAAAACCTACTACAAGATGGCTTCTTACATGTTAGATTTTGCTAGTTCTCCAGATTGAAATCAGTTCTCATGCTGTGCTCTAGAGTCATTTAGTCCTGTGTTTTTGTTTGTGTCCCAGATTTCCCGCAGGAGCGCTGTCCTGTGGTGCTCGCACCACTGCTGTACCCTGACAAACGGGACATTCTCATGGACAGGATCCTGCCAGACTCTGGAGACTTAAACAAGACCATGATGGAGAGTTCCCTTGCTGACTTCATGCAAGAAGTTGGCTATGGCTTTTGTGCAAGGTATTAACAAACACCTGAAAATTAAATTAGTCATTTGCACATTCCCATGTTGTTCCAAACCTGTAAAAAAAACTAATTTTTGAAGGATTTTGGCATGTTTTTGCCATAAATGTGGTTAGTGTTTAGAAAAAGTTTTGCGCTCCATTGGGGAAAATGTAAATTGATAGAACTTTTAATTGGAAAACACCTAAAATGTGCTGTTGACATTTAAAGGGATTCACATGTATTGATTGATTGTTTCCACAGTCTTGAAGAGTGCAGGAACATAATCCTGCAGTATGGGGTGCGAGAGGTGACAGCCAGTCAGGTGGCCAGAGTGCTGGGCATGATGGCCCGCACTCACTCCGGGCTGTCAGACGGCATTGGCCTACAGGTACGTTCTCTGTCTGGGTGTGTTTTTGGTTCTGCTGGAATTCTATTGTACCAAAGCTTGATTTAAACCGAGATTAGGGAGTGTGAGCAGGTTTGAGTAACTGGTTTGTGTATCTGTAGTCCATTTCCAATCCAGTGGGCGGAGGGATCTGGAGTGATGGGAAGGACAAGAGTGATGGCTCTCAGGCCCACACCTGGAATGTTGAAGTTCTGATTGATGTGGTCAAAGAAGTGGTAAGGTTCTCGTTATTTTAGATGGGACTGCAGCTGCACAGTCTGTGGGGAAAATCTAATTGTTTTTATCCCTGATGAAAATTGTGATTGCAAGTAAAAATGTTACCATTAAAAAAAGCTCCATGTTTGCGGTGCTTGTATGTAGGGCAACATAATTTGGCAAAAAATGTATTGTATATCAATATGATATTGGCAGAAAACCACTTAACTTAAGCTAGTTTAATAAGCGCTTGTTCTTGTCCTAAATGCATGTTATAAGCGACAAAAAAAATCAGAGCATAGCATTGCAGTGCATACATTTAAATCAGTCTGTTTGCGATTGGATAATTGCACTAAGCCATATGATGATTTTATTTAATCATGCAGCTCTCATTTTTAAATGCTTTACAAGGTCAAATGTTAGTTATTATGCAGTTAAATTTCCCCATATTTTTAGCTGTATTTGACTGTGCTTGTTCTCCCCAGAACCCCAATCTGAATTTCAAAGAGGTGACCTATGAGCTTGATCACCCAGGCTTTCTGATCCGGGACAGTAAGGGGCTTCAGATAGTGGTATATGGGGTCCAGAGGGGTCTGGGAATGGAGGTGTTCCCAGTGGATCTCATCTACAGACCATGGAAGCATGCAGAAGGACAGGTAAAGTTTTTAATTGATGCCAAATCATATTAAATTAGTCGTCCAGAACTTTGCAATGGAAATGAAGTAGCATATTGAATCCCTGCTGTTCTGTTCTCCAGTTATCGTTCATTCAGCACTCCCTGATGAGTCCTGAAGTGTTCTGCTTTGCTGACTACCCCTGTCATACGGTTGCTATTGACATCCTGAAGGCCCCACCTGAGGATGACAACAGAGAGATAGCTACATGGTTAGTGTTGAGCAATTTAAACAATCTTTGTTTAGTCCAAGTTTGGTCCATCTTTGTTTAATATCTTCTTTCATTTTGGTCAACAGGAAGAGCTTGGACCTTGTGGAGAGCCTCTTGCGCCTATCTGAAGTTGGGCATTATGAGCAGGTGAAGCAGCTCTTTAGCTTTCCCATCAAGCACTGCCCAGACATGCTGGTGCTAGCGCTGCTACAGATCAGCACCTCCTGGCACACCCTGCGTCATGAGCTCATCTCCACCCTCATGCCCATCTTCCTGGGCAACCACCCCAACTCCGCCATCATCTTGCACTATGCCTGGCATGGACAGGTGGGTGGATTTGACATCTGTTTGAACGGCACAAAGTTTCATTATAGTGTCACCGTGTACTAATGTGCCTGGGTTATGTTTCCAGGGCCAGTCCCCCTCAATCCGCCAGCTGATCATGCACTCTATGGCCGAGTGGTACATGAGAGGAGAGCAATACGACCAGGCCAAGCTATCTCGCATCCTGGATGTGGCTCAGGACTTGAAGGTACCAATCTTCTCAACTCCTGCACGACATAGAGAATAGGTTTGCAAAACTGGTTCTGAAATATTTTTTTTAATTATGTTTCTGTACATTGCAGTCTCTATCGATGCTGCTGAATGGTACTCCATTTGCCTTTGTAATTGACCTTGCTGCACTTGCCTCTCGCCGTGAATACCTCAAACTTGACAAATGGCTCACTGACAAAATACGAGAGCATGGGGTAAGTAAACATTCAAATTTACACTACTGTTCAAAAGTTTAGGGTCTGTAAGTATTTATGGTCAAACTTTAGTTTGTCCAATTCTTGCTATTAACTAACTATTAACTATGATTTTTGCCTCAAATTCCTAATTACTGCTGCTTATTAATAGTTAGTAAGGTAGATGTTAAGTTCAGGTAGTGGGTAGGAATAAGGGATGTAGAATGTGGTCATGCAGAATAAGGCATTAATATGGGCTTTATAGTTACTTATAAACAGCCAATATCCTAGTAATATGCATGCTAAGTAGTAGCTAGTTAATAGTGAGAATTGGACCCTAAACTAATGTGTTACTGTATTTACGCTGACCATAGCTGCATTTATTTGATCAAAAATACAGTAAAAGCTGTAATTGAGATTTTTGCCATTTAAAATAACAAATAAAATAACTGCTATTTTAATATATTTAACTTATTATATAAAATGTAATTTATTCCTGTGATGGCAAAGCAGAATTTTCAGCAGCTATTACTTCAGTCTTTAGTGTCTCATGTTCTTTTAGTTTTGTTTTCAAGAAATATTTTATTTTTATCACTGTTGAAATTTTTTTCGGTTTTGATGATATATCGGTAGCGTTAGTTGATTGGTGGAACTATCGTTATCGACAAATCCACACCAATAGTTTTTTGGGGTTGCTAGAGCGGCTGAGAAGAGTTTGCTGTACGAGAGCACTGAGAAGAGACTGCTGTCATTATACAGAGTGAGAGTGGCCTTTAGAGGCCAAATAACAAACGATCACTGGCTGAGTTGTTTATGTTAACGTGAGGCTACGCGCAGCACAGAGAACACGCTGCATGGAGAGCGCTGAAACTTCAGATGCACATTTAAGACTTCGACAGTAAAACAGTTTGAATACAGAACACTGAACTACATATTGCCATATCTTTATAAAGTTGCTGCATTAGCAGAGAAAGAACAGCAGTATGTTTGCCATCGAGGCTGAGAGGTCTAACATTAGTACTGGCTACCTCAAGCGATTAAAGCAATGACAAAAACGAACACAAACGTGACACAAATGTTTTGTTGCAATTGCTACCATCTATTTCCATTAGTTTATATCCATCTGGTCACTTATGTATTCATTAGCTGGCGAAGTTGCATATTTAAAGCTAGTGACGTGATTGCTTTCTCAACATTGATATGTTCATGCAGCCGACAGAAACAAACAAATCAGAAACGCATTCGATTTTAAGTTCTTTTTTTAATCACTACAATACATAAGTTATTTTGATTAGATAGTCAAGTGTTTTAAAATAGAAATAAAATAAAGTGAGAGACTGTACATGTAATACTGGTCTACATTTGTTATTTTAATGCTCTGGCCCTTGCAGATATTTAAATATGGCCATCTTTAAGCATGACTCTTATATGAAATGGTAAAACTTAACAAGATTCCATTTTTAGCATTAACTAAAGTTAATAAAGTTTGTAGAAGTATTATTCATTGTTAGTTTAATTTCAACATTTAGTAATACATTTTAAATTAAGGTAATAATAGATAAAATAAAAAAACTCAATGTACTATGAACTAACATAAATGATCAAGGTACAATTGTACTCAAAATGAATACATGCAGTAAAAACGTATATTGCATATAGTTCATGAAAGCTAGCTTATATATGTTAACAAATGGGACTTGCAAAGTGTTACCTAGAAATTTACGAGAAGTATATTAAATTCATATTTATACATTTCTTTAATTTAGCACATTTCAGTTCAGCACTTTTACTTTTGTTTGATTTTAATCCAGTATCCATTAAAAAAAATATCGGTTGAATAATCGGTTATTCGCGATTATGTACGTACGGTCAAACCTAAATATCAGGATCGGTAAAATCCACTATCGGTCGACCTCTAGTCTAAACAATTGATTTCTTTCCAAAAACTAAAAATCTTACTGACCCCAAAACTTTTGACCGGCAATGTATTTGAAGTCACTAAAGACTGACGTGTTTTGTCTTCGTCCATTAGGAGCCGTTCATCCAGGCGTGCGTCACGTTCCTGAAAAGACGATGTCCCTCTATCATGGGTGGTTTGACCCCAGAGAAAGACCAGCCGAAGAGTGCTCAACTTCCTCCTGAAACACTGGCTACAATGCTTGCATGTCTGCAGTCTTGTGCAGGGTCCGTATAGAGCCTTTACATGTTACTAAGCATTTCAAGAAATGGTTGGGTTGCAGTTAAACACTTAGTTTTGTTGCTGGCTTCTTTGAGCAGGAGTGTGTCTCAAGAGCTGTCCGAGACAATCTTGACCATGGTGGCCAACTGTAGCAATGTGATGAACAAGGCCCGACAGCCGCCACCAGGAGTCCTGCCAAAGGGACGAGCTCCCAGCACCAGCAGCTTAGATGCTATCTCACCTGTTCAAGTAACTGTGACCTTACTTACTGAAGATTGCTATAAGTGTCAAGATTCCCTGAACTGATTTTTGATGATGTACTCAAATCTGTCCTGTTGTATTCCAGATGGACCCTCTCGCTGCAATGGGCTCTTTGAGTCTAGGTGTCTCGTCCACCTCTCATACCCCGAGCATGCAAGGATTCCCCAGCCTGCAGGGCTCTGCCTTCAGTAACCCCCAGTCCCCAGCCAAAGCCTTCTCAACCCTACCAAACCCAAACCCCAGCACAGCTTTCCCAGGAATTAACCCCCTCTCTTCGCAGCTGCAAGGTACATAAGACTCGTGTGAATTTATAAACTCTGAAAATAAATAAATTTTGATAAACAGTAGTTCAGCCTCAAGTTTGGACCAATTACAAATAAATTAGATTTTCAACCAATTTCTTGAACTGCTTCTCAAGGTCCTCTGAGCTCAAGCTTGACTGGGATTGGCTCAGGTTTGGGCATGCCTGCTGTCAGCAGCGACCCCTTCGGCACCAGGAAGATGAGCACACCGGGGCTAAACCCTCCCACATTTCAGCAGAGTAAGATGAAGGCCTGTAAGTGGTGGTGTGGCTGAGAGAGTGCCAGGTGCCTCAAGCTGTATTTCCTCTCAAAACTGGCCCTCAGTTTCTCAAAGTCCTTTTGACATCCATTTCAAAGTGTCTTTAATCTGTGTAATTTTCATCCCTGGGCCCAAAAAAGTAATTACAATCTAAGAGGAAATACAGGTCAGTCTACATTACAGCAAGATGTTTTTGGCAACTAGTTTGGATCTGTGTGAAAATATCATCCGTTTTCTTCCATTAGACCTATGAAGGAAAACAAGCTGTTTGCCAGAAACTTCTGTTTTGTTTTCTCTGAATTTGTACTTTTGTAGTTCTTTTAACATGTGATGTTTAAATGCATAAAGTGTGGTAACTGGTTTTTCTATGTTGTAGCTGACCTTTCTCAGGTGTGGCCCGAGGCAAACCAGCACTTTAGTAAGGAGATTGACGACGAGGCAAACAGCTATTTCCAGCGCATCTACAACCATCCGCCACACCCCACAATGTCTGTGGATGAGGTGAGATTGAATTGGAACTGAATGAGAGGAATGACACACTTGTTCATTCCTAATACCTCAACACTAATTTCCCAGGTGCAGTCTTCACATTCATAGTTATTCTTTTAATGTAGGTGCTGGAAATGCTGCAGCGATTTAAGGACTCGAACATCAAGCGGGAACGGGAAGTTTTTAACTGCATGCTGAGGAATCTGTTTGAGGAGTACAGATTCTTCCCTCAGTATCCAGACAAAGAGCTGCACATCACCGCATGCCTCTTCGGGGGAATCATTGAGAAGGGCCTGGTCACATACATGGCGCTGGGCTTGGCCTTACGATACGTCCTGGAAGCCTTACGCAAACCTTTCGGATCTAAGATGTATTACTTTGGGATTGCTGCACTAGATAGATTTAAAAATAGGTACTGTCACTAGTTCATGCTTTTCCAGCCAACATACCATAAATATCTCATTTTGACTTACTATACTGAGTTGTGCATTTGTTTTAAATCTGAGCCACTCTCTTCCTCAGACTGAAGGACTATCCCCAGTACTGTCAGCACTTGGCGTCAATAGCCCATTTCCTGCAGTTCCCGCACCATTTACAAGAGGTAACCTAGTTCAGTTTTATTTTGGTAGATGCCTATAGCATCTTTCCATAATTTCTCACTCTGCACTAGTCGGTTAAACTTCCAGCTGAATAAGTCTCCAATGCATGTTGTCCATTTTCTCTGTGTAGTATATAGAATATGGCCAGCAATCCAGAGACCCTCCTGTGAAGATGCAGGGCTCCATCACCACCCCAGGCAGCCTGGCTCTAGCCCAGGCTCAAGCTCAGTCTCAGACCCCTAAAGCCCCCCTACCTGTCCAAGCCAGCACCTTAGTGACCACAGCCACCACGACCACCACTGCTGCCAAAACCACCACCATCACAAGACCTACAGCTCTTGGACCGAAGAAGGATGTGCCAGTAAGTGAACACAGATCAATGGTAAATATAAGAAAATTACATTTATGGAACAGTGACTAAGACTAAGACACTCATCTGTTATTTGATGTTTTAATTTCTTCCCCAGCCTTCAATCAACACCACAAACATTGACACCTTGTTGGTGGCCACAGACCAGACAGAAAGGATCGTTGAACCCCCAGAGAACGTTCAAGAGAAGATTGCGTTCATCTTCAACAACTTGTCCCAATCAAACATGACCCAAAAGGTTTGTTTTTACAATTGATTTCATTGGCATGCTACATTTTATATCAAGACGTTTGTGTTTTTAAATCCTAAACCATCTCTTGCTGTTTGTTTGAAGGTGGAGGAACTGAAAGAGACTGTGAAAGAAGAATTCATGCCCTGGGTGTCTCAGTACCTGGTCATGAAGCGCGTCAGCATTGAGCCCAACTTCCACAGCCTGTATTCTAACTTTCTGGACACACTGAAAAACCCAGAGTTTGTTAAGATGGTTCTCAATGAGACTTACAGAAACATCAAGGTAAACTTTTTTTAAAAAAAGCAAGTTCAAGGACATACAAAAGGGGTATAGCTATGTTAAGGTGACTTCATGTTGTCCTTTTTTGTTTCTCAGGTCCTTCTTACCTCTGATAAGGCAGCTGCTAACTTCTCAGATCGATCCCTGCTGAAGAATTTGGGTCACTGGCTTGGAATGATCACCCTTGCTAAAAACAAACCCATCCTATACACAGTGGGTTCATTATCAATCACCTGTGATTGAAACATTTATAGATGTTTAAAAATGAATCAAATTAGTTTATACCTGCAGTGTGACTGCATTTGTTTTGCTCTCTTCTATAGGATCTGGAGCTAAAGTCTCTCTTGCTGGAGGCTTATGTGAAAGGTCAGCAGGAGTTACTGTATGTTGTTCCCTTTGTGGCCAAAGTCTTGGAATCAAGTCTGCGGAGTGTGGTAATCATGCAATTTTCTCTACCAATCTTGCTGTCAGGTGTTGTGTGGGCCAGTTTTGCAAATACCTGGACGACATAACCTTAATCTGTGCACTGTTTTGTAGATCTTCAGACCGCAGAACCCTTGGACCATGGGCATCATGAATGTACTGGCTGAGCTCCACCAAGAACATGACTTAAAAGTCAGTCACTTCTCATTGACGCTAAGCATATGGTGCCATAAGCATCTAGTGTAGTTTTCACTGAATCCCACAATTCGTTTGTTACAGCTTAACCTCAAGTTTGAGATCGAGGTGCTCTGCAAGAATCTGTCTCTGGACATCAGTGAGCTGAAGCCAGGAAACCTGCTGAGAGACAAAGAGAAGCTGAAGAATTTGGAAGAGCAGCTCTCTGCACCAAAGAAAGAGACCAAGCCTCCTGAAGAAATGCTGCCTATAGTTACTACAGGTATAACACTAAAACAGGCACATTTAAAGTTTTATACTCTTTCTATAATTTTATATTTCCATGTCTAACCATAAGTAGACTCAGTTTCATTTACAGTTGCTCCCTCGACTCCGGCCACCACCACAACCTGTACGGCCACTGGGCCACCCACGCCACAGTTCAGCTACCATGACATCAATGTGTATGCCCTGGCTGGCCTTGCCCCGCACATCACCATCAATGTTAACGTAAGTCTCACTTATATAAAGTCAATTTATAAACTTTATTTTTGAATGCTTTTAAATTGTACTCTACCTTTTCTTCACTGTTTTTTATAGATCCCACTGCTGCAGGCCCACCCTCAGCTGAAGCAGTGCGTGAGACCAGCAATTGAGCGTGCCGTACAGGAGCTTGTGCACCCAGTGGTGGACCGATCAATCAAGATCGCCATGACCACCTGCGAGCAGATAGTCCGGAAGGACTTTGCGCTAGACTCCGAGGAGTCTCACATGCGCGTGGCTGCCCACCACATGATGCGCAACTTGACCGCCGGCATGGCCATGATCACCTGCAGAGAGCCGCTGCTCATGAGCATTGCTACCAACTTGAAGAACAGCTTTGCAGCAGCTCTTAGGGTACGGAATAACTTTCTCTCATTCAAAATTTACACCCTTCCTAGCTCAAAATCAAGACTTCTAGTCACTTTAAGAATTTTGACTGGATGAACATACATTTCAGGCTCCCACACCCCAGCAGAGAGAAATGATGGAAGAGGCAGCTGCTCGCATCGCACAGGACAACTGTGAGCTTGCGTGTTGCTTTATCCAAAAGACAGCAGTGGAGAAAGCTGGACCTGAGATGGACAAGAGACTGGCAACTGTAAGTCCCTGCTCTGTCCTAATTGTTGCAACAGTTGCTTTTCACGTCTAGTGTAATCTGATTAATTTCTGTATCTTGCAGGAATTTGAGCTGAGGAAGCACGCTCGCCAAGAAGGCCGCCGCTACTGTGACCCCATGGTACTCACCTATCAGGCTGAGCGTATGCCAGAGCAGATCAGACTGAAGGTGAGCGCTCTTTGCAAAGGTCATTGAGTGTATGTACTGCTCTCTGACTGTTAGATTCTAACTGGCTGCTCCTCTCCAGGTCGGTGGAGTGGATCCTAAACAGCTGGCTGTTTATGAGGAGTTCGCCCGAAACGTTCCTGGCTTCCTACCCAGTAACGACCTGTCGCAGCCCACGGGTTTCCTTGCTCAACCAATGAAGGTACAGCCCCTGTCGTTCTTGAAGAGATTTTGTATGGTTGTCACATTGGGTGAGTAACTCACAGGTTCTTTTTCTACATTGCAGCAACAGGCATGGCCTACTGATGATGTGGCTCACATCTACGATAAGTGCATCTCGGACCTTGAGCAGCACCTGCATGCTATTCCACCTGCGCTGGCCATGAACCCACAAACCCAGGCCATACGCAGCCTCCTGGAGGCAGTTGTCATGGCTAGGAACTCCCGTGATGGCATTGCTGCCCTGGGACTTTTGCAAAAGGTTAGATAAACTCTGGGGGAAAACTTGGGGAATAAGCCTATATGGCAGTGTTATCCAATCCTGCTCCTGGAAGGCCACTTATCTGCAGAGTTTAGCTCCAGTCCTAATTAAACACATGAAATATCTGAAAGGTCTTCAGGATCACCAGAAACTTCCAGGCAAATTTTTTTAAGCTAAACTCTGCTGGACCATTGGTCCTCTAGGAGCAGGATTGGACACCCCTGCAATATGGTCTCAGCTTAAATCTAACTTCTCTTTTGCTTGCTTGCTCTCAGGCTGTGGAGGGTCTGCTGGATGCCACCAGTGGTGCTGATACTGATCTGTTGCTAAGCTACAGGGAGTGCCACCTGCTGGTGCTGAAAGCCCTACAGGACGGTCGTGCCTATGGTCCACAGTGGTGCAACAAACAAATCACCAGGCCAGTACCACAACTGTGATGTAAACTTGTTTGTCTCAGGCATAGATGGGTCTTAAAGGTCCTAACCCTTTCTTCTATGCCCCCCTGCAGATGCCTGATTGAGTGCAGAGATGAATACAAGTACAACGTTGAGGCCGTAGAGCTCCTCATCAGAAACCACCTGGTCAACATGCAGCAGTACGACTTGCACCTGGCTCAGGTGAGGATAGTGTCTCTCGGACTTCAAAGGAAACCGTTGTAAATGAGCCGATTCTTACTCTTCTGTGTTTTCAGTCCATGGAGAACGGGCTGAACTACATGGCTGTGGCGTTCGCCATGCAGCTAGTGAAGCTACTTCTGGTTGACGAACGCAGCGGGAGCCACATCACTGAAGCAGATCTCTTCCACACCATTGAGACGCTGATGAGGACCAGTGCCCACTCCAGAGCCAACGCTCCTGAAGGGTAAGATACCACTTATGCCACTGGTTGAAGTGAATGTTAATTTTTTTTCTGAACATTTTAAGTAATCTGGACAACTTCTGTGTAACCACTAGTTTGCCCCAGCTGATGGATGTTGTCCGCTCCAACTACGAGGCCATGATCGATCGTCACCATGGTGGGCCAAACTTCATGATGCACTCTGGGATTTCTCAAGCCTCTGAGTATGATGACCCACCAGGTCTTAGAGAGAAGGCAGAGTACCTGCTGAGAGAATGGGTCAACCTGTACCACTCAGCAGCTGCAGGAAGGGACAGCACTAAGGCCTTCTCTGCGTTTGTTGGACAGGTTAGCCAGGTTAAAGAGCACTCAAAAAGGCTAGAATTGGCCTGCATTACTTCATTGTCACACCTGCATTGTTCTTTCACAGATGCACCAGCAGGGCATCCTGAAGACCGACGACCTCATCACTCGCTTCTTCCGGCTGTGCACAGAGATGTGTGTGGAGATCAGTTACCGTGCTCAAGCCGAACAGCAGCACCCGACCACCAGCCCTGCCATCATCAGGGCCAAGTGCTACCATAACTTGGATGCTTTTGTTCGGCTCATTGCCCTTCTGGTCAAACACTCCGGAGAGGCCACCAACACGGTCACCAAAATCAACCTGCTCAACAAGGTTGGAATGCTTACAGTGGTTTGTGGCTCAATGTTTACTTTTATTTTTTGAGGTCTTGATTAATGCTGCATTTCTTGTCTTGGTGCAGGTTCTGGGCATTGTGGTGGGTGTGTTGATCCAAGATCACGATGTGAGGCAGACAGAGTTCCAACAGCTTCCATACCACAGAATCTTCATTATGCTCCTGCTGGAGCTTAATGCACCAGAGCATGTTCTGGAGACCATCAACTTCCAGACCCTCACTGCCTTCTGGTAAGCACACGGTTTTAGACTTGGGACCTGGTTAAATTTATCATTGTTCGGCCAATTTTCATGGGCAAATTCCAGTCATTTCAATAGGAATCCATGAGGTTGGGAATTTGATGTAGGTAAAAGATTTTTCCCAATATGCTTGGTTTGAAAGTGACTTCTTTGTGAGCTTGGCTTCATACATCTCTACACTATTGATAATAGATAATGGTTAATGAAATCTTGCTAATGTGAACACACCTTTATGGTTCTGATCAGTCTGAGTATTAAAGGACCATCGTCTCTTTCAGCAACACCTTTCACATCCTGAGGCCGACTAAAGCACCTGGTTTTGTGTATGCTTGGCTGGAGCTCATCTCTCACCGCATCTTCATTGCCAGGATGCTTGCGCACACACCACAACAAAAGGTCTGTATTTCCTGTATGATATACATCAGGGGTTTTCAATCCTGCTCCAGGAGGACCACTTTCCTGCAAAGTTTAAACTAAGTTTAAATAAAACACACCTGAAATGGCTAATCAAGAGCTTTCAGGATTACTCCGAACTTAAATGCAGTTGTGTTGGAGCTAAACTTAGCAGGAAAGCAGCCTTTCAGGGGAAGGATTGGGCACCTCTGACGTCCCTCCACATCCCATATTCGTGCCAGTCAATCGCTGACTACCCTCTGTGCCTTAAACGTCTCTTTCCTCTCATGCAGGGTTGGCCAATGTATGCTCAGCTGCTGATAGATTTGTTCAAGTATCTTGCACCCTTCCTAAGGAATGTTGAACTCAACAAACCTATGCAAATTCTCTACAAGGTATTAATACAGTCTTTCCTCCAAAAGCCTGTCTGGTGGTTCACTGGGTCAGTTTGTGACCTTGCATTGTTTTTCCTCTGTATTCTTCAAGGGAACACTTCGTGTGCTGCTTGTCCTGCTACACGACTTCCCAGAATTCCTGTGCGACTACCATTATGGCTTTTGCGACGTCATCCCGCCCAATTGCATCCAGCTGAGGAACCTGATCCTGAGTGCCTTCCCCCGCAACATGAGGCTTCCAGACCCCTTCACCCCTAATCTGAAGGTAGAGAATTGCACATCACATTTGACATCATATGTAATGCTTTGTGGTTTAGTATGTAATCTTAAAGTATACTTGTGGTTATATTGTGGCGTGTGTAATAATCGGTGTCTCCCCACCAGGTGGATATGCTGAGTGAAATCAATATCGCTCCCCGCATCCTCACTAACTTCACCGGTGTGATGCCGTCCCAGTTTAAGAAGGATCTTGACTCTTACCTCAAGACCCGTTCTCCTGTCACCTTCCTCTCTGAGCTGCGCAGCAACCTGCAGGTAGAGGGTGCCACTCTGAATCACAAAACCGTTCACAACAGACTCGTAAGTTAATCTTTTGTGGCGTTATTAGGCTCTTGACAGTAAAACATTAGTTCGCTGAGTCTAAACACAAACTTGACTTCATAACCCTCAGCTGTTTATTTTTAATGAATAATTGCATACAAATGCACTGTACCTCCAGGTGTCCAATGAGCCTGGAAACCGCTACAACATCCAGCTGATCAATGCTCTCGTGCTGTACGTTGGAACCCAGGCCATTGCCCACATCCACAACAAGGGTAGCACTCCTTCCATGAGCACCATCACGCACTCGGCACACATGGACATCTTTCAGAACCTCGCAGTCGATCTAGACACCGAAGGTGAGATGCAAAAAAAGTTGTTTTTTTTGTTCCCTCTCTCTAGTTTTAGTTTACATTGTGACTTATTTTCCTCCTCCCAGGGCGCTATCTATTCCTGAATGCGATAGCCAATCAGCTGCGTTATCCAAACAGCCATACACACTACTTTAGTTGTACCATGCTGTATCTGTTTGCCGAGGCCAATGCTGAAGCCATTCAAGAGCAGATCACCAGGTATGACATTTAATGATTTATTTTAAAAAAATATATAGTTTAAACATTATTTATATAATTTTTATTTGTAAGAACGAATGCAATTATTTGTACGGAGACAATACTTTAAACGGATTGCTTTAGAAGGAATTTAGTTACAATCATCAAAGGGGTCATGAATTGCTCAATTTAATTTTCCTTAAAGTTTTGACATCACTGCCTCTTTAGCCCCGCCCACCGATTCGCTCATTTCGTTTTTGTTCCATTTTAATGTATTAGTAAATAAATGCTTTAAAATAATTTTTCATTGTTAGTTGATAAACTGTTAACAAATGGAACCCTTTGTGTAAAGTGTTACCAGGAATTCTTAGAAATGACAATAAAATGTAATAAATGAAGTTAACTGAAGTGCTTGTCGTGCAGGGTCCTGCTGGAGAGGTTGATTGTGAACAGGCCGCACCCATGGGGTTTGCTCATCACCTTCATAGAGCTGATCAAGAACCCTGCCTTTAAGTTCTGGAGCCATGATTTTGTGCACTGCGCCCCAGAGATCGAGAAGTAAGGTGGCCAACATGACACGATCCATTCATTCAGCATTGTTACAACAGAAGATCTGCAACGTTTCCTCTCTCTCTCTCTCTGCAGGTTGTTCCAGTCGGTGGCTCAGTGCTGCATGGGGCAGAAGCAGGCCCAGCAGGTGATGGAGGGAACAGGTGCCAGTTAGGCTGCAGGAACTGCTCCTGTGCCCAGAGAGAGCTCTTCCTCTCCCCAACCCTTCATTTGCCCCTCCAACACACCCTGCACATCTGATCCACACACAGCCGGCACTGGATTACCGCTTTCCTTCCACCTGGCGGCATCTGACCTGAGGAGTTTCTTTTTTGGTTATTTTTTTCCTCCCTCAACAATTAAAAATGTTCAATGTAAATATTAAAAAGGGACATTTAAGAGCAGATTTTGAGTATTTCTTTGTCAAAGGTGAGGCACACGCTTGAGCACATTTCACTCCTTGCTGTTTGGCTCCCCCAAACTCTCCATAAATTATTTTTTTGCCTTCAAGACGGATTGACTTTTGTTTGGAAGCTTGGTAGTGGCTAAGGAAGCTGTCTTGTTTAATTTCTTTTATTTTTTGAGGTTTGGTTTTTAAGGGGAGAGCTATCAGTGTGGTGAGCTGATGGGATCGGACCGATGTCCTGGACTGCAGGGTGGGGGGGGGTCACTAGTTTTGCACCTGTGAGGAAACAAATCTTGGGTTGGAGGTTCTCCCTGGCACTTGTACAATTGTGGAAATATTCAGAAATTTGTTGGTAAATTGGATCTTTGTTGTTTGTACAAAGATTCAACTTGCAGAACAAAAAAGGACCAATACAGCTCATTTTGTAAGGATTTCGAATGTTTTGTAAATGTATTGGTCCGCGTGTTGTATTTTGTAGTAATTTGTAGTTGCCTTTAGTTCCGCTACTTATTTCCTGTATGTATGCATTCTGTAGTTACTGCATTAAACACTTGAACTGCACCTTTGTTTGCCTGCCATTTTGATTGCATTGGGTTTGTCTAAAGTTGTTCACACTATCATTTGTGACAACTAAATTTTTTTTTTCTGATTTCATTCTAAATTTAATGCAGTATGTAATGTTGTCTGGAGTTTAATGCATTTTTTCAAAGTCAAAACTGCATTCAAGTCCTTTTGGGAAGTTCATAAATCATAATTGGGATGTGCGTACAAGTGATTTTGATTGGAGTAACTGAATTTTGCTGGACTGGATTCTTAGTGGAAAGGAAGGGTTTAAATTGGGTGTATAATTGATTGAATTTAGAATTACCTTGACAAACTAATGAACTTCAAATGGAAAAATGCTAATTTTTCATTGACATGCCTGAAAGTCAGGCTTAAAATTCTCACTGGAAGGACGTTACAGTCGCTGTTTCCATCCACCTATTTTTATGCACATTTTGATATAACGCAACAAAAAGGTAGATGGAAATGCCAAGATGCGCATAAACCTTAAAAATACACAACCTTTTTATCCGATAAGATGACTTGCAGATAAACTACTTGCTTCAACAGTGGATGTGATTGGATATCTGGATTAAACTGTGGACAAATTTCACCTCAAATGTTGGTTTGATCATTCTGAAATCCCGGAGCCAAAGTCTGTCGTGATGTGGTTCAATTCCCTCCCAGAAGCATCTCACATGATGGCGTTCCCAACACCAACATCCGAACAGAAGATAACAACGTTTATTGCGAGATGTTGGGGAAAAGCGCTGCATTTATGATGTTGCGGCATTTCCCAGGAAGTGACAATGTTTTTCTCTTGAAATCATTGGATTGAAACGCTGCTTTATTCGCAAATGTTTTATGCGATAGCCTACTACAATTTTGCGCACAAGTTAAATTCGCATCTTTGGATGGAAACATAGCTAACGACGTTCATGCTCAATGTTCTTGTAAATGTCATAATTCTGACGTGACTGAAGCTCAAACAGTCGAGCTTTTTTTATATTAAAAAAAAAAGTATGCCTTCAATGCAACATAAAAGCGTATGCCAAATGTAAATGGGCTTGAACCCGCCAAGTCACACAGAACGACGCAAGGCACGAGCGCAACGGTTATACACGTCCGTCTAGCACGTGTTTACATAGAAACAATGGAAAAGTACCGCATTGGAATGGAAAAACGCGTTCTTACACCCCACAACAGCTCAGAATCAAAACACAATCTGAAACGTAAGATTCCAAATTATTTTACTTAAAGGGAAATGTAAAGAATACAAAATGAAAAACCTACAAATTATACAGTGAGCAAATTCAGTTACACCATGTTGCCTGAGGACTTCTCTCCTGTTTTCCCATAATGCAGTATCAGGACTTGTTTGTGGAATCCGTCCATTAAGACGCAGGTTTGGTGAGCTGTTGCAAGCGCTGTAGGATGCTCTTCTGACCGTAACGCACATGCAGAGCTCTCTTCTCTCTGCTGCCGAGTTCAGCCAGAGCTCCCTGATCCTCCAGCCGCCTCCTGTCCATCTCTACATCCTCAGGATAAGAGTCCAGCGTCAAAGCAGATGCTGTGTGCAGGAGACACTTCCACTCCGCTGACAACCCGGCCAGTCTGCTGAAACTCAGAGCCTCCTCCATCTCATCATCGTCCTCTTCGTCTTCCTCCCAGCCTTCGTTTTCACAGAACTCCTCGAAATCTTGCACTGACATGCAAAGGACCTACTCAAGAAAAAAAATTATATATACACTACTAGTCAAAAGTCTGGAATCATTAAGATTTTGAAAGAAGTCTCTTATGCTCACCACGGCTGCAATTATTTGATCAAAAATATAGTAATATTGTGAAATATTATTACCATTTACAAAAACTGTTTTCTACTTTACTATATTTTAAAATGTAATTTATTCCTGTGATGTCAAAGCTGTGTTTTCAGCATCATTACTCCAGTCTCCAGTGTCACATGATCCTTCAGAAATCATTCTAATGTGCTGATTTGCTGCTCAATAAACATTTCTTATATGTTCAACATTGATAATTTATATAAACATAATGTATTATAAAACTTAAGCGTTTTTATGGAAACCATTTGTTTTTCTGGATTCTTTGATGAATGGAAAGTTCAAAAGAACATCTTTTGATAGTAATAGAAATCTTTTTGTAACATTACATTTCAAGGTTTCTGCAGGTTTTATGAAGATAAATTTTAGACTTTTTAAGACTAGGTAAAGAAAATGTAAGAAATAAACTGAAGGGAACACCACACATCATTATGTTCTTTAAACGTAACGTCAAAGGAGAAACAATGAGTTGTATTAGCAAAATAGTGATGTTCTTCCTCAGAATAAAAGATGACAAAATGTGAAGTCTGTGCAACTGATCAAAATAAAGTGAGTTTATGATCAAAACAAGAACAAATATCTACCAATGGGCTAAAGTTTTAAACATAAACTGCTTAATTTTGATACATTTTTTCAAGACTGCATTGTATCTTAATTTAAAGATGTTTCGATATTTGTATTGGTAACAGGACAAAAATACTGAGGAGGATATTCATTATTTGCCATGCATGCAACATTTAATTCCACGACTTCATAAATGTAAGACTTTCTGCTCTGATTTAAGACTCGCAGAAACCCTACTGTCACTTTTTATCAATTTAATGTGTCCTTGCTTAATAAAAGTATTCATTTCTTAAAAAAAAAAAACATAATTCAAGCAAAATATACTGTTGACTTTTTGTCATGTGGATCAAACGGTTACCTTCAGAGTAGTGTAGAGCTCATTGTAAGTGAGGGAGCCTAACTGTCCGAAGATAAAGACTCCTTTCTCCCCGACGATCTCCATCTCGCACAACATGTTCCATTTGTCCTCTAAGAGCCGTTGATCTGCTTCATTTTGTGCCACTGTAAAAGCAAAAAAAACGTCACGAAATGTATTTCTATAAGCTAAATAAGTTCCTCTTTTTATAAACACCTATAAAGTCACACCTTGCAATGCTGCTTTGTACACACTGGACATCTGTATATCCGCGGTGTCATTGCTATTCATAGGAAACGGCTCTGCAAAGCCGTACATGTGGAGGAGCTGCCAGTTCGCCATCTGTCCGTAGGTGTTAAAGACCTCCTCGCCCTTTCCAATGTGCCGTACGGACACCATCTTTAGGCACTCCTGTTGGAACATGTGAGCCGTGAGATTTAAAAGCATTAACAATCAAAAAAAAGCAATACGTCTGCACCACATACAGGGGTATATTCCAGATTGGCGTTGTGCTTGGAAACGTGATTCAGCATGTCAGCCATGGGCACCATCATTGGAGGGTTAGGCTGTTTTTCTTCTTCATCATCCTCATCCTCTACAGGCTCTTGAAAACTGAGACATGGAAATGTTGAGAAACATACCATTTCTGTCACATCAGAAAAAAAATAAACATGCTTTGGTAAATCTTAATTATGACAGAAAAAAAATAATTATGATATACCAAGTCAAAATTATGACATTAAAATAAAAAAATATAAGATTATACAGTCAAAATTATGGCATTGTGAGATTAAAAAGTCACAAAAATGAGATTAAGTTAAATTTATAAGAAAAAGTAAAAAATTATGAGATAAAAGTAAAAAAATCTGAGATAAAAGTAAAAAATAATAAGAAAAAGTAAGGCTTTTGTCATATGTAAGAGCTGACTTAAGTCAGAATTTCAACTTAAGTGTGTCATAAATCTGACTTTTTATGTCATAATGATTTACAAAGCATGTTTTTTTTCTTATGTGGCGTAAACATGCTTCCATAGAAACGTAAGGAAATATTAAAAAAATTAATTAGGGATGATTATCAGTTTTATTTATTAGTCACTTTAGTGAGTGTTAGATAATAGCAAAGCTCATTTAAATGTATAGCATGCACAATTTAAATATCCAATTTGATCTATACCGATACATTTAAATATCGCCAACAACCGATTTTAATTGCAAATTTAATTTAATCAAATCTTAAAGCTCATTGATACCTCACCTATAGGCCATTACAAATGCTACCAGGCTCTTGTAGAGCTCCAGGTTGTGCTTCTCGGGGTCCCACAGGTCAGGATGGGACTTCATGAAAGGAAGGACTATGTTATTGTACTCATCCTGGAGTTTTTTCAGATCAGTGTTGACAGCCTCAGGAATTCCCGTGCCTTTCAGGGCTTTATCACGCTCCTCCTCGGACCTTCAAAACAGAGACATCATGACCATGAAGAACTGAAGGATCCTTGAAGGATATCTTGAAGGTCTGCAGATATTCACTGCAAAACTTACCAGAACATGGGCTGATCCAGTGTTTTAAAGTCTGGCCAGAGAGACAAATATGGTTTCCAATGGGATTGTGAACATGTGTACTCATATAGGAGACCCAGAAGAAGCGGAACCCAGCCTGATGCGCTCTCCAAAGTTTTCTTCCCTAGAAAATAACCATCAAAATTTGGTGGTTACAAGCCAGCTACAGGAGGTGGAATTGCAATAAACCTGAATGTTCTCATACCTTCTTCAAGCACTCCTTTGACTTTAGTGGTGCCCTGATGTAGGAGTGTCTCTCTGGGAATGGAGAACAAGATGTGTCCCTCTTCAATGTCCTCTTTGGCAAGCATGCCATATTCAGCTACTGTACCCTCTTTACTTAAGTACACCTAAATAAATTAATATCAACTGTGGTGAGTAAATATAAAAGTCCCTTTAAGGCAAGGCTCGGGCCACTTGGCGGCCATCTTTGAAACGCCTCTCAGGCAGATAATTAATAATATTTCATATTATCTCTTTGAATGAGGAAACATCAAATTCTCCAAAGCTGTTCACCAAGCTTAGTAGTAATATGAGTGCACAGTCTTTGTATATCTGAAAACATTGGTAAATATCTCAAAGGGTTTTATCATCATGACCACAATTTCTATAACCATGTATTTGTACTTAAGGATGTCACAGAGCTCACTGAAATTAAATAAAAAATATTAGATGGGGATGGAAAACTTAAACTCAAAAATATATATTTGAAACGTTGCCAACTAACTGAAGATATGTATGAGTTGAAGTACTAAAATTACTCAAAGAAAATAAATAGATAACAAATTAATGCACAACAAAAGTACTAACACCAGCTCAAATGAAAATGAAAACTGAAAATATAAAAAATAAAAGCTAATTTAAAATATATATAAATACTAGTGTATGAATAGAACTAAAATAACCGTGATTATTTTATATTACTATATTACTAAGCTTTTGCTATCAATTTTATTTACAATATACATTGATATTAAATGAACAGGTTACCTTATCGCTGAGCGTCAGCTTCACACTATCACACCACAGAAGGAAGTTTTTCAGGGGGTCCAGCACACAGATCTCATCATCTATCTGAAACCACACATGATGCTATGCTGAAGCCTCATCATGATTATACACAACAACTGTAAAACATCTGTGTTTCAAGCTAGAGGCAATATTTGAATCTAAATTATGAATTAATAACTTGAGGAAACGTTGTTTTTACCTTTGGCCTTTTTGTGTCTGTCGCCATATTTCATTAAAATGCAAGCTCGTCGGTGAGATATTAAAATATATATTGTTTTATGGTGACCATCCATGTGAGGAGCTTCGGTCACTTCTTCTTCTTCTTCTTCCTGTACGTCTGCAGAAAGTAACATATTAATGTACAATGGCGCCACCTACGATACTGTTAAGTGAACGACAGAATAAAATAATACAGAAATCAACTTATTGTTATTACATATACGTAGGCTATATAATCAGTCCAACAAACACAGGGTTGAAGTCTGGTTCTCATGCATCCTCAGGCCAGATAAACATAAGACTAGATCCTCACTCACTGAGACAAGTGTAAGGATATGGAAAGAATTCACTAAGCAAACATACATAAATTTACTATGACAATAAAATAAAGCATATAAACAGAGACAATGTTATCTTTATCTGGCATAAAGGCTTCAGATTTCTCAGGTCAGCCCTGCTCATTCATTTAAGTCATGAGGAAATTTCCACTTGTCCATCTCAAACAGCACTCAGCTAACAGGGAACATTCTCAGAACTTTGGCTATTGTTCTGGCAAGGTTCTCTCATAAATATTAACAAACATTCTTCCAGTAACATTAACAAAATATTCTTTAAAAATTATCCAGTATTCAATAATGTTCTCAAAACATTAGCACAAAAACATTATTTATACATTGTTTGTGTTTTTTTTTTTTTTTCTGTGATATTTTAGTTGGATGTTCATCTGTTTGTTTGTTTGTTTTTTTATACATATATTATAGGCTTCTTGTTACTTTTGAATGTTCTCTGAACATTCTGAAACTTTAAAAACATTTTAAAAACTGGATGTTTTAAACGTTTAGAAAACAGACAAAATGACTTTTTAAAAACGTGGGTGGACGAATGGAGGGATTGGTGGATGGATGGCTGAGTGGGTGGGTGGATGGATAGATGGATGGATGGATGGGTGGCTGACTGGGTGGGTGGATGGATAGATGGATGGATGGATGGATGGCTGTCTGGGTGGATGGATAGATGGATGGATGGATGGATGGATGGATGGATGGCTGGCTGAGTGGGTGGGTGGGTGGGTTGGTGGATAGGTGGGTGGATGAGTGGATGGATGGATGGATGGATGGATGGATGGATGGATGGATGGATGGATGGATGGATGGGTGGATGGATGGCTGAGTGGATGGATGGATGGGTGGATGGATGGCTGAGTGGGTGGATGGATGAATGGGTGGGTGGGTGGATAGGATGGATGGCTGAGTGGATGGATGGATAGGTGGGTGATATGGATGGATGGCTGAGTGAGTGGATGGATGGGTGGATAGGATGGATGGCTGAGTGGATGGATGGATGAATGGGTGGATAGGATGGATGGCTGAGTGGATGGATGGATAGGTGGGTGATATGGATGGATGGCTGAGTGAGTGGATGGATGGATGGATGGATGGGTGGATAGGATGGATGGCTGAGTGGATGGATGGATGGTTGGGTGGAGGTGTTTTTCCCTTGCATTATTTCAGAATTTAGCTATTGAGATATAAACCTATATTTCAAAATGAAAGCAGTGGAAAGGGAAGATTTGCTGGGATATTTGCTAGGGATGTCTCAAAAACAGACACAAAGGCCACATATAACAACTTGAATAAACATTTATTGTGGCATATATAATAGACATATAATGTAAATTATTGCAACATTCGCTTAGACTGACTTGATAACATCCTTTGAAGTGCTTTATGGAAAGGGGCAGAACATGTTGAGCTTTTTATTGAGTTTCCAAAAAAGTTTCAAATCCACTTTGGGATTATGGGTAGTGTAGATGAACAGGAATCACAAATTTATCACAAAGTTTTTGTAGATAATGTTATAATTAATATTAGATGTTCAAATGTAATTTGTTTATCAAATTATATCCTATGCAGAGGGAAAAAATATTTGGCATTATGATTTATTGTTGGACTGTCTGTCTGCACTTGATGTGCATTCTGTAGGGTTTTGGCATCAGGGTGACCCCGTACACTGGGGTGTAATCTGGTTCCCCGGCATCATCGGGCCACACAAACTGGAAGCGGCGCAACAGAGTGACCATGACCAGGAAGAGCTCCATACGCGCAAGACCCTCACCGAGACACACACGGGGACCTGTAAAACACAAACCATGATGATCACAGAACAAGTCTGGAAAAGATACAACACAAAAAATGTTGTATCATTTTGTAAAAAACATTTCTGAATGGTTACCTGTAGAGAAGGGTATAAAGGCCTCAGGCTTCTCAAACTGGCCCTGCTCATTCAGGAAGTTGGCTGGGTTGAATTCATGAGGAAACTTCCACTGGCCTTCTTCTTTTAGTACAGAGGTGAGGTTGGGAATGATTAAAGTTCCCTGACCGAGGAGAAACAGTTTAAATTTGATTTGAAAGAGGAAAAACTCTGATTTCTAGGCAAGTTTCCTCACCTTCGGGATGTTGTAGCCCATCAGCTCAGTGTCTTTGGTGGTGCAGTGAATCACACTTAGCGGTACAGTGTTAGCGACGCGCTGAACTTCATGAATCACAGCCTGTGTGTACGGCATATCATGTCTGTCTTCATACGATGCTTGATCTTTACCCCCCAGAACATCATCAATCTCTTGCTGACATTTTGCTGATGAGAAAACAAGGCCATGTTTGTCTGTTTAAGTTCTCTAAAAGGAGTTAGCTAATATGTTAACATATACCTGAGTTGACAATATCCAGTTAAAAAAATGTCAAATTAGCAATTGAATTCAAAACATCATATATTTAGCTTTTTTAGTTAAATTCAGACTTAAAAACGGTAATGCCTGTTCTTGCGTCGCTAGTCAAAAAAGCGATTTAATCCATTCCTACAGCCGTCATATTGAACAACATTATGGTAGCTGTAGAGACTGCTCTACTATCTCTGGTTTAACCGAAACCTGCTTTAAATTAAGCAAAAATGAATGTGAGCTTTTTTTAAACACAGACCTTGAACCTCTGGGTGGGTCATGAGGTACAGAAAAGCAGTTAGGAGGGTGTTGGAAGTGGTATCAGTCCCTGCAAAGTGCAAATCCAAAATGTTCATGATGAGCTGTTTCTCAGAAAAGGTGGAGCCATCATTTTTTCTCTGGGGAATGTAAGATATCATTCATTTGAGTCTCAAACTATGGTGCATTTGTTCAAGAATAACGTGACACAGTATTTCCAGATTTAAATTAGATTAGATTTTGAACCTCTGGTTTTCAATTTGGTCTTAGAAGTTTGGACCCTTGTCAGAAGAAACTCTCACCTTATCAAGCTCATCCAGATAGCAGTCAATGAAATCTCTCGGCTCTCCTGGAACTCTTGTGCTCTTGTGTTCAGCAATCAGACTTATATTTATATCTTTTAACTTCTTCACATTATCAAAGGCTTTTTTAAAAGGCAGGGGCAAGATTCTCAATAAAGGAAATGTGTCATATATCTGTTAGGAAAGGACATACAATCTTATACAATTACTCTAAAATGCAAGCCCAAATTTGAATGTCAGTCACATTTAGTGAAATGAAAATATTATATTATTTATTCTAAAAAAACATAACATAAAAAACTCTAAATGTTGACAAAAATACATATATAGCAGTTATACAGGCTTATCAGACAGAAAAAGACCAATTATACATTCATGACTCATCCTGCACTACATAGATTTTTGTCCAATCAGATGCTCAGAATGAGAATTTCCCTCCCCCTGTTAGCCAACTTTACCAACTTCCTCTGATTAGCAATAGCATGTAACTGCAATTGTCAAGCAATTTAATGGGTGTTTTGATCTAAAATCTTACCATGTTCCATGGTCCATTGAGGATCTTTGAAATCTCTGTAAAGAGCTGAACGAAGCACTGAAGGAATTCACTGTTGTAATCAAAACGGGATCCGGACAGAACCAAGCCGATAATATTTGATGCAAATTTGTGGAACATATTTTGAGGATTCACAGTTCCTCCTGTACAATGTAAATCAATTTAAAATATTGACATTTTCCTTGTCAGCTGATGTATAAAAGAAAGAAATAAATCACATTGTCTCCATCTTGTCGATCTAAACTTTTTAAAAAACACATATAAATAAATACCAGCATTTTTGTCTAAGTAAGCAACAATGTGTGAAATCTCTCCCAGAATTCTCTCCTCCATGGACTGCTTCCCCAGGCCAAAGTTCTTCATGGTCATCAAAGCAAAGCGTCGATGATCCTTCCAAAGGGGGCCATAGTTAGCCAATATAATACCTTTAGTAAAATGATGTTAGTTAAAAGTTGTAGGGTTTCTAGCACTAAACATATTCCAACAGTTTTTATTTATCTCATATTATGACATGTAGACCTGGTTTCACAGTCAGGGCTTAGATTAAGCCAGGATTATGCCTTAGTTTTCAGTTAGAATATTTAAGTAGCTGTTATAAACATGCCTTAGAAAAAAAAAACATTACTGGTGTGCATCTTGAGACAAAACAATGGCACTGACATATTTTAAGATAGTGCAAGTTGCTTTCAGTTAAAACAGTTCAAACATGCATTTTAGTCTGGGTCTAGTCCTGAAACTTGACTGTGAAACCGGGGGATTGTGTTCCTGATCCTGATATAAACTGTAGGCTACTTTTTACTTAGTCCTGTTGTGTTGCGTTGTGCGCAATAGCCTACCTTGTGGACCAACTGCTCAAATCACTCGTGCATGCTTGGGCGACGCGGAGTGATACTAGCGGAAGGCGGAAAAGGTATACTTTCGGCTTTACGCCAGTAGGTGGCGACAAGTTTCTGTCGTGGGTCATGCACGCGGCTAATTTGTTCAACATTCAGGAACGACATAATTGATGCAGTACGGTTGGAACTATTTTCGCTGGCGGAGCAAAAGAGTCATGTTGTGTCTGTCTGACTAATATGTAAGTCACTCTTTACTGAACTGTTGTATAACAGAAATTTCACACTCGCTAGGCTAGACTGTTATTTACTTAGCTGATACAGCTTGTAGTAGGAGTTACCTTTATTCTCCGAGATATGACTGATCATGAAGTCTTGAGGCCGTCCTGAGAAGTCTTGAGCCTTTGTCACCAGAGCTTCCTTGATAACCTCAAAACTATTCAGAAAAACTGCTGGTTTTGATCCAGTATACAGACTGAAAATATTCCCATATCGTTCTGCAAACTAAAACAAAACAAAAGGAAAATTATTTTACAAACAAGATAAAAAAAGAAATGTTTTAACTTTAGATGACATAAAATAAAGCCATACTCTTTCAAAATCCTTCAAAGGATTGGCCATGTTCACATGAAGCAGATTCCCAAATACTGGCAAAGGACGAGGTCCTGGAGGAAAATTCTTCGGCCTTTGGATCCGGACTAGCAGGAAGATGAATAAGATACCTGTCCACAGGAGAATCAAAGAGCCCAGCATGCTGACTGATGTCCAGCTGTTGTCTCTCTGTTTCACTCAAGCAAAACAAGCTTGTGAACTCCAACCACTCAATATCTTGGTATATCTCCTATCTGAACAGATATTGGCAGTGTTCCAGAAAGATAAAATGAACCCAGACAAACAAGCACTGCTCAAATTTCTGCATTTCTATATTCACCTGAATTCAACTGGTTTGAACTCTGTAATTAAATACAAATCCCTTCACAGGGATTTGTGCATCTTGAGACAAAACAATGGCACTGACATATTTTAAGGTATGTCAGTGCAAGTTGCTTTCAGTTAAAAGAGTTCAAACAAGCATTTTAGTCTGGGACTAGCTTAAAGCCTAGGCGTCTGTGAAACCGGGGATACAAAAGATTTCTATTTCAAATAAATGCTGTTCTTTTGAACTTCATGTTCATCAAAGAACCCTGAACAAATGCATCACAGTGTCCACAAAAATATGATGCCGCAAACTTGTTTTCAACATTAAATGTTTATTGAGAACAAATTATCATATTTGAATGATTTCTGAAGAATCACGTGACACTGAAGACTAGAGTTCCAGTTTTTCATTTTTAGATTTCAACAATTATTATAACCCTACAAATGATTAAGTGAACAAAATAAAACCACTCTGGCAAACATTCAGACAAGAGCCAACTATTTTGTAAAAGCTTTTTATTTAAGGACTGTCTTGATGCATTGCGATTCTTTTTATGACCTTTTTTTATAATATACAGTATATGACCAGTCATAATACATACTGTTATTAAAATAATAACATCAAATCATCTTTTGCAACAGATAAAATTATAATTTGACTGTCTTTCTGCACTTGATGTGCATTCTGTAGGGTTTGGGGGTGAGGGTGACCCCGTACACTGGGGTGTAATCTGGTTCCCCGGCATCATCGGGCCACACAAACTGGAAGCGGCGCAACAGAGTGACCATGACCAGGAAGAGCTCCATACGTGCAAGACCCTCACCGAGACACACACGGGGACCTGTACACCATATATGTGCGTATACGATTTACAAAATGCACTCAAACAACTCAAAACTATACCTGTATCCGATTCTAAATCCTTTACCTGCAGAAAAAGGTAAAAAGGCCTCAGGCTTCTCAAACTGGCCCTGCTCATTCAGGAAGTTGGCTGGGTTGAATTCATTAGGAAATTTCCACTGGCCTTCTTCTTTTAGTACAAAAGTGAGGTTAGGAATAACAAAAGTTCCCTAGAGAAGAAAAGGAAACAAAGTTATGATTTTAAAGGGTTTAAACTCTCTTTATATATGGTTTCCTCACCTTCGGGATGTTGTAGCCCATGAGCTCAGTGTCTTTGGTGGTGCAGTGAAACACACTTAGCGGTACAGTGTTAGCGACGCGCTGAACTTCATGAATCACAGCCTGTGTGTAGGGCATATCATGTCTGTCTTCGTACGATGCGTGATCTTTACCCCCCAGAACATCATCAATCTCTTGCTGACATTTTGCTGGTGAAATAAAAGCTATTTTAAGCTAAAGCAATGATCGAATTAATTAAAATGCATTAATTAATCAAAACACAAACCTTGAACCTCTGGGTGGGTCATGAGGTAGAGAAATGCAGTGAGAAGCGTGTTTGACGTGGTATCAGTCCCTGCAAAGTGCAAATCCAGAATGTACAGGATAAGTTGAGCTTCAGTAAACGAGGAACCATCGTTTCCTCTCTGGTGAAATAAAAATAACCACTGATTAGAGATTAATACAAACAACTTTCTCATTCAGGTAAAATAGGGATGCACTAACATTAAAAATCACCGGTTTCATAAATTCGCGTTTTTGTAGTTTACAACTGACACTTTGAAACATTTTCAGGCCCACAAAACGCTGTTTTCATGTAAAAGAATGACCAAAACGCATAAAACGTTTTCCTTTTTTAGCTGAAAACGGTGTTGTGTAAAAGTAAAAAAGCCCCTAACTTTAAGGCTATCTACATTAATCCAGATACATTTGAAAACTGCGTTTTTGTTTCAAAACGCTCTCCATCACACTAGCGTTTTCCAAAAGTTTCTCGTCCACACTGAAATGTCGGAAGACACTTAAATCATCTTACTGTGCATGCGTTAAACATAATAAAAGCTCACTGAGATGATAACAAGAGACCAGACATAATAAAGTTCTCATGTTATTCTTCTGGCACAATCACCATTAGCAAAATATCTCACACTTACTTGTGCGTTCAGGTCACACTCATTCACCACTCCAAGTATGTTCTAAAACGCAATTGCCCTCATATTCATATTTAGCCTCAGGACAGCAATTGAGAGTAAATTAATCTTGGCAGGAATGTAATATGAAGATTTTACAAAGTAACGTATCTTTAGCAACATTATGCTAATTGCAGGCAAATACCGATATAAACATATCTATTGGTCCAATATGCGTCACATGACTGAACATGTATCCTCGTGTCCAAATACCTCTGTTTTCAGAGTCCACACTATAATGCAAAAACTGAGTTTCAAATGTTTCAACTTAGGAGAGCGTCTTCAAAAAGTGTAGTTTTCAAAGATGTTTTTAAATGTATCCGGATTAGTGTAGATGTAGCCTAAGTGATCATTAGATAATGGTAAAGGTAATGTAAATGTAAAAATAGAGTAAATGATGTACAATTAAATATCCAACATCAATCAATACTAATAAATGTAAAACATGGTGATAACCAATATGGTACCGATATATTACGCATTCCTAAAAAATACCATTACAGATGTGCAAGCACCTTATCAAGCTCATCCAGATAGCAGTCAATGAAGTCTCTTGGCTCTCCCGGGACTCTTGTCTTTTTGTGTTCATTGACCAGTTGTGCAGACAATTCTCTGGCCTTGCTGGCATTTGCGAAGGCCTTCTTGAAGGGTAGAGGCAGAAATCTCAGCATAGGAAATGTATCGTATATCTGCAATAAAATCGAGAAAATTCTTCATACAAATTCCAAAGGCCAACTACAGAAAATATTTTTATTTCAAATTTCTTAGATAATCCTGAAACTCTTATTTAATCAATAAAAAAAGATATAATAACAATAAAATGAAATGTGGTTTCAGACTTTTAGGCAGAAGTGAAGTGATGAAGTGATAAAATGCCTCACCATGGCCCATGGTCCATTGGCAATCTTTGCATTCTCTGTATAGAGGTGAATGAAAAGCTTGAGGAATTCGTCGTCATAATCATAACGGGATCCAAACAGAACAATGCAAATGATATTTGATGCAGCATTGTGGAACATAGTCTGAGGGTCGAAGGAGTTTCCTGCAAGTACATTGATCTGAATGTCAAGTCAAGCTCTTGTGTGAGTTTGTTTTGAGATTATGAAAATAAGATTAATGAGTACATTATTACCAATTATTTTTTCCAATTTAGCAGTAACATGTGAAACCTCTCCCAGAATTCTCTCCTCCATGGACTGCTTCCCCAGGCCAAAGTTTCTCAGGGTCATCAAAGCAAAGCGTCTGTGTTCTTTCCAACTGGGGCCATAGTCAGACAAAATTACACCTGCGATAACATGTAACGATTATTTACGGGCCTCAATGGTACTAAGTGTAATCTCAGATAAGGCTGAAAATTGCTCTGTGGACTCTGTATAAAGAGGAGATTGAGTGAACAACCTCAAAAACATATTGATTAACCGTAGTCTGCACAGAGGTATAAGAGTGAAGGTTGATTTGGAAGTATATTTACCGCTTCCCTTTGTAACACGGTTGACCAAGAGGTCCTGAGGGCGTCCTGCAAAGTCCACTGCCTTCGTAACAAGAGCTTCCTTCAAAGCCTCGAAACCGTTAAGAACTATCCAAGGTTTTGATCCAAGGTACAGACTGTAAACTTTTCCATAGCGATCTGCCAGCTAAAAGGTTTAGCGTTAAGACATCACACAGGGCTGCTTATTATGCAATACATTACCAGATGTTTTAAACAGATAACTCTTGAAATCTGTATGGTTATTCTTAAAGTATTTATTTATATTTAATACTAAGGAGTAAGGAAGTGTTCAAATGATGTAATACTGTACCCTATCGAAATCCTTCAAAGGATTATTGATGTTTAGCTCTAGCAAATTCCCAAATAATGGCAGAGGACGAGGTCCTGGAGGAAAGTTCTTTGGCCTCGGGATCTGGATGAAGAGGAACAGGATGAAGATGCATATCCACACCAGTATCAGAAAGGCCAGCATGCTGACTGATGTCCAGCTGTGAACTGCTCACGTTTCACATTTAAACTCACAGATAATAACGCACCGAGCCCTCCCACTACAAATACTGAACATGGAGCATGCTGACTGAAGGCTGACTATCTATCTATCTATCTATGACCAAAGAGCACCAGAGTTAATGAAAGTATAAAACCTTAGTTTAAACGTGCTCATGTGAATGGCCCTTATATAGAGTAGCCTAGCTCTGTTGTGTTTGTTTTATATTTGTTCTGAGAATAGCCTAGACATGACTTTCTTTTCCTCACTGGAATTCCTCCACAACTTATTTAGTTGTCAATATTAACTATTGGTTTATAGTTATTAACTTATCAATATTTTAGAACAACATTCAAGGCAATAAATAGCCTACTACATTACGGCAATACTCCAATTCTAAGATGAAATTCTATGTGTCGTGTGTAAAGCCTGTCAATCAACATTAGAGCGCCACCCTCAGGCTGAATAACGCAAAAAAGTGGCTAGTAGCACATAGTGCCAGAAATGTTCTGCGTGTGTTCAGTCATTATAAAGCTTACAAAATATCTATCTATCTATCTATCTATCTATCTATCTGTCTGTCTGTCTGTCTGTCTGTCTGTCTGTCTGTCTGTCTATCTATCTATCTATCTATCTACTGCAGCAAGTCAGAAAGCCTTATAAAGTTAACAAATGCCTAATGATAAAACATTCATTGGTTATTCAATCACATAAACACTGGCATTTTTTAGTTCAGCACAGAAAAACCGGTATCTGTGGCCCCCACATGGCCGCTTCAGATCAATGCGCCGTTCTTATCGCCCCCTACAGGCCGTTCCACAGAGCCTTCCCATTTTTAGCAGGTCATCCCATGATGCATCGCGCCATCAACGGCTTCAGTCATTCAAGCAGCTCAGCTCTGGTGCTTGTGAGAGCGCCTGTTCTTGTTAGGCCATCTGGGTTCGGGTAACCTGTGTCCTGAATCGGACCGGACCCTGAACGGGGGCTTAACTCACTCATTTTGAGGTGAACTTCCCCGTCCATAGGAATCACCGGCCGGTGACGGGAAGCGAGCGTTTGGGCGGCAGAAGCGGTGCTGTCAGCGATATAACAACAGAAAGCGTTCACTATACCAACATAAACCGACCGCAAGCAGAACTGTGGGGATTTATTACTACTTTAAAAGCAACTTGATGGATTTAGAGACCGGAAGAAACGAACTGGGAGCGATGGGAGATTCGCTGCAGCCGCAGACCCCCAGTCGCCACGAGAAAAGTCTCGGGCTGCTCACGACTAAATTTGTGACTCTGCTGCAGGAAGCGAAGGACGGAGTGCTGGATTTGAAAGCTGTAAGCACGAGACGAGCTCATCATCACTATCACCGTCATCAGCTATATGTTTTCAGTATCGTTATCGCACGCGCGAGACGCACAGCGCCTGCTGAAAATACGTCGTTTTTATTGTTTGCATGCAAACAGATGCACTCCAGGTCGTATAACAACAGAAAAGTTGATTAAAAAGTTTCTCTGGTAAGGGAGGAGGGGGTCGCGTGCATGTACAACCCCTCTCTCAACTAGCCGACAGCTCGGCTTAAATAAAGTAGTTCCTCCACTAAACCAGGCGAGCCAGCTAACAGGTTGCAAATGTAATGTCATTGTCACTACTTGTCTGCAAAGCAAACCCGCTCCTGTGGTGTTTGTTGTTGTATCCCGGAGGGTTCTTGCGGTTAAGCTGATCCCAACCGGACTGAAAACTCAAACAAAAGCCTTCAAAACAAGCACGTGCTCTGGAGTTTGGGATAGTTTAGGCCTGTGCGACCAGGCGATGCGTTTCTTTGCTGCCATTGGGGTTTAAACGCGATATAACGCGTATTAAAATACTAGTTTGTTCATTTTAATGATCTTTGTGTATTCAAAGTATTGAAGTCGTTTAGAAATGAACAGGTCCTCCTGGAACTTGATTGCTTCAAGTTGCTTGCTTGTCAACTTTTCTGGGCTGTTTTTGATAGTCGATACGTCTTAAAGGGACAGTTCAAAGAAAAATTAAAGTTCTGTTATTTATTCACCCTCATTTTGTTACAAACCCATATGACTTGCTTAAGTGAGAACACAAAAGTAGGGGTTAGCCTGTATGACAGCCTCAGTCACCATTTACTTTCATTGTATGGAATAAAGATTCAATGCAAGTGAATGGTGACCGATGATGTCAGTCTCTCACATTCTACCTAATACATTTCCCACAAAAGAAATAAAGTCATAAAAAGTGAGTAAATGAGTTTATTTTTCAGTGAACTGCTCTTTTAAAAGCTTTGTATGCGAAGCATTTGCAATGTCCAAAACACTTGTGTGTTTTGTGTAGTTAGTCCAGTTGCATGTGATGAGAAGAATCAATAATCTGGTTTGGTTTCTTTTGTGTGAATGTGATTTAGGCTGCAGATACTTTGGCTGTGAGGCAGAAAAGGCGCATCTATGACATCACCAATGTTTTGGAAGGCATTGGACTCATTGAGAAGAAATCCAAAAACAGCATCCAGTGGAAGTAAGGCAATTCTGTGGATGCTTTCTGGTGTCTTTTTTATGTTGACATCTATTTTGATGGTCTCTGTCGGTGCATTATTAGTGTTTTGCATCAACACATTAAATATTTTAGTGGGCCACTAAGGACGTCAGGCATCTTTTCCTTGTGAATCTAATTAGAAGGATGTAATCTTAATGTTAATTATGCAAATATTTGCTATTAAGCAAGAGTACATATAAGAAGATAAGAGGTCAAATGCTTTTAATTCAAGTAAAGAAAGTCATAGTTTTATTAAGAAAGGATGTATTAAATGGTCAAAAGTGACAGTAAAGACTGTCAAAATATTTCTATTTCAAATAATTTTTTTTTTTTGCAACTTTCTGTTTCAAGTATTTTAAAAGTACAAAAATATTAAGCAGCCTAACTGTTTTCAAATGTTTCTTGAGCAGCAAATACACATATTAGAATGATTTCTGAAGGATCATGTGACTGAAGTAATTATGATCAAAGAAATTAATTACATAAAAAAAATTGATAGAAAAAGTAATTTTGAATTGTAATATTTCACAATATTAGTTTATTTTTTTTATCAAATAAATGCAGTCATGCTAAGCATAAGAGACTTCTTCCAAAAACATTAAATAATTCTTACAGACCCCAACATTTTGAACAGTATATATTGTTGTTATTATTATAATTATTTGAAAAAATGCATAGCAAGAGCAAATTATAAAAAGTTTATTTTAAGAAATAATCCAACCTAAACATAAAAAAAATCAGCTAATTGCTCTTCTGAGACAACTGTTTAAATGAGTAGGCTGTGGCTATTTATGTTTTAGAGAGCTGTCTGTTCAAGTGTCAACTAATTCACTTGATCTAAATGTCTGTTTCTATTTTTGTTCATCTGAAGGGGTGTTGGTCCAGGTTGCAACACGCGTGAAATTGCAGACAAGCTGATAGATCTCAAGTTGGAATTGGAGGATCTTGACCGGAGGGAACATGAACTGGACCAGCAGAGAGTTTGGGTTCAGCAGAGCATCAAGAATGTGACAGACGACTCAATAAATAGCCCATATCCTTCTAGCTACACCTTTGTCCACTGTTTTCACTTTACATGCTCTTTGATACTTAAAATTGATCCTCAAAGTGAAGTTTTTATTTGAAAAGGTTGTGTTTGCCGTAGTCTCGTGTAGCCAGACCTTCAGACTGATTGCAGAAGGTCCGGACTCCATAGCAGTTTTCATTGGAGAAGGACCACCCAGAGGCCATCTAACTGACATGTAAAGCAACCAATCATGGTTCGTTTTGTTCAGCGTCATGTTTAGAGGCGTGCAAATTGAATGACGATGTCCCTACAATAGACCGGACTGGCGTGTAAAACTCTTGGGACATATTTTAAAGAGTATATGCCGCGAACTTCACATACTTTTGAAAATCCAGTGTTTAGTTGATTCTGATATTTATCTGATATTTAGTCGCTCAGCATCACAGTTATAAACATGGCAGCTTTGTTCCACGAGGGAGTTTGGCTTCACGGCGGGTTTGTTTCCAGGTGGACCGCGACACACACACGTCTCCTAGAAATCCTGTAAAATTCAATCAGATGATGACTTTGAAACTCCTGAAGTGTTTCCAATTTTCTGAGAACCACATACTAGTACTCTTACTATTCTAGAAGTAAGAGTAAGATGTGGTTCTGAATTCAGCACGTTTGCTGTTTGTCCTTAACTTGACTCACTCTGGCATATGTAACGCATCAAGACCTCTGCAATTGCTTCAAAGGTTGGTTTTTCCCATCAGACACCCAACAAAGCTGCATTGTCACTGGAACAACAAATATTAGTTATAAAGCTACATATTTATGTTTCCTTATTGCAGTTTAACTCTATATATGTTTGTCTGCCACTAGGTGACACTCTTCTAGCAATCAGAGCTCCCTCAGGAACACAGTTAGAGGTCCCTGTGCCTGAATCTGTAAGTGCTGCTTGTATTTCCATTAAAATCCACTGGATATCTGATTAATTAATTTAGTATATATATATATATATATATATATATACACACACACATCACCATGGTAGCCAAAAATCCATATAGTAGTACCATAATACTTTTTAGCACTGTTTTATAAGTGTTATGACTCTTTCATATAATTTATGCTTCTTAAGAGAAACGCCCACACAATCCAGAAGCTAAATACACTCACTTTTTTTGTAGCATGTCAATGGACAAAAGAAGTACCAGATTCACCTGAAGAGCTCTGCAGGTCCCATCGAGGTCCTCCTGGTGAATAAGGATCCCTGTAGTTCTTCTCCTGTGGTGCTGCCCGTGCCCCCGCCAGACGACATGCTTCAGAGCCTGTCCACCCCTGCTTCAGCTACCTCTGCTGCTGTCGCACCCACCAAACCAGCAGCCAACAGTACGCCATCGCCCGCCTCCACCTGCCAGAGTCCTACCACCTCCTCCACCACCGCCCCTCCCAGCACAACCACTGTCTCTGCTGCGAGGGCAGCCACAGGTTGGACGAAATTAATGAAAATTTGTCATTAACGAAATAATGTTTATTAAAATGTACTATGATTTTAATTTTTACTAATTGGTAGTGAAGGCTTGTATTTGTGTATATACATGCATACATATGTGTGTGTGTGCGTGTGCTGAAAAACAGCAACTAAAGTTATTAGTATAGTTACTATAGTATACTATGATATAGGTAGTATAGTTTCAATTTTTATATTTTTAGGTCAAACCGTTGTCAGTCGTATAATGCAGGTCTATGGTCACTGTCTCAAAGAGCATGCACAGAGGCCAAATTAAAACAATTCCCCATCGTAAGTACACATTGATGGTCTAAGACACGAAACGAGTGGTTTGTGTGAGAAAACGAACAGTATTTATATAGTTTATACCTCTTATACACAGCTACGTCCAAGTGATCTGAGGGCGCGGGCGCTTCCTGGTGTGTGACGTGTACGCAGACTGGTGCATAGATATATATACACTAGATGCCGCCTTGTCTACAGCAGTTCATTGGAACGAATGTCTTTAAGGCGACATCTAGTGTATATTTCTATGTACCAGTCTGCGTACATGTCACACACTAGGATACGTGCGCGCCCTCAGATCACTTGGACGTGGCCGTGTATAAGAGGTAAAACGATATAAATACTGTTCGTTTTCTCACACAAACCGCCCGTTTTGTGTCTTAGGCCATCAATGTGTACTTACGATGGGGAATTGTTTTAATTTGGACTCTGTGCATGCTCTTTGAGACAGTGACCATAGACCTGCATGATATGACTGACAGACAAGAACGGTTTGACCTAAAAATATCAAAATTGAAACTACTGCGGAAACAAAGACACCTACATCTTTGATGCCCTTGAGGTAAGCTAAAACATACCAAAATTTAATTTCAAAGTGAACTATCCCTTTAACCAAACACATCCTATATGAGAGAAAAGGATTTCAATCATATTTTAAGCAATTCCATCATGGCGAACAGTGTGCATCTGAAGTGTCTTAGCTGAAGGAAATGATACGTTATCTATCGGCCTAATTTACTTATTGCGTCTATAATGATAACATTAAAAATTAACATCTATCGGCCGATACCGATATGGTTGCAAAAACGATAATTTTTCATGCTTTTGTATTATGTACTATTACTAAATATAATATCTTTTTTCCCCAATGGGGTTGTAGACATTTCAAGCACCACCTCCTCTGATACAACAGCCAATCCGGCGTCTTCAGCGGACACTCAGCAGCTGCAGTCATCTGCTTCATTGGACAGCTCTTCACTTCCTGATTCATCAACACTTTTTGAACCAATCAAAACAGACCCTTCCGATCGTAAGTGCCCATGCATTTGAAAATGCGATCACCGTTTTAATTTGAGAAGTTTCTTGTTTTACCAGTCTTCATAATGTAGAGAGTGTTCATTTATATAAGTAGTCTATAATAAATTAGGAAACTAGATGAGGTAAAATAAACCATATGCATGAGTTGATATTCTCTTGATTTGTGCTTATGTAAGTCCTATAATTAAAAATAAATAAATAAACAAGACAAGGTTGACTAAATATGATAAAATAAAAAGTACATTTGACACAGGACTAAGACTAAATTTCAAAACAGGTGACGAAATTAGGACAAAAGAAAATTCTCATCTGAAATTATTTGGAAGTTTATGTTGGGAGGTGTGAGTTTGAATCTGGCTCATTTGCTATCAAATTGGCTTCTTTAACCAATTGTGACTCTGTTTTCCCTTTTTCTTCAGTACTGGACTTCCCCAAAGAACTTTCAGAAATGTTTGACCCTAAAGGTGAGGACCTGTTTAACATGCTTGAGATTTGCAGATCGTTGTTGACGTTTATCACATTCTTCTGCTAATGTGCTTGACTGAACAAGTAACACACAAGGAAGAACCTTTTCATATCTGACATGTTTCCTTCTTCCTCCATACAGAAATTATGAGTACAGATTTGCTTGAGGAGCTGATGTCATCAGAAGGTAAAGCCGATCATGAGTCAGCTCACCTGTACCTAGTCTATTACTAAACATGAAATGGAAGTTTGAATGTTGAATGAATCAAAAGTCACATGAACTATGTATTATATCATGTTTATATAATCAATAAAACTAATTTAAATTTGACCATCAGCTGAAATGAAATCCCGTTTTAGATGATAACATAAATGGACTCGGTGATATCATGATGGGTGCGATGACAAATAAAATGAGCAACAGTTAGACACTGCTTACACAGACGGCCACAGCATCACTCTTCTTCTCTTTCTCTCTCATAGTTTTCTCTCCGCTTCTCCGTCTATCCCCTCCTCCGGGTGACCATGACTACATCTATAACCTGGATGAGACGGAGGGCCTTTGTGACCTTTTTGATGTTCCCATTGCCAACCTTTGACCTCCAAACACACCGTACAACGAGAGTAGTGTACTTAAAAGAACTTTCTTTTTTTGAACCCTTTTCAAAGGAGGAAAAAAGAAAGCGTGGCTCTGCGTCAGATCCATGTGTATGATAAGCTGATTCTGTGTGTATATAAAGCTTTTTTTATACGTGTATATTTACTCCAACCCCAAACTGGCAGACTGAAAATGAACTTTCCCTTCTAAATTCAACTGCTCCGATCTGATGAAGAGATCAGACATCCACGGAAACCATTTTTGTTAATCATTTAGTCCCAAACTCTTTATAAGGCTGTTGTTTTTATACTACTTTTGTATAGACATGTGTTTATCAGACAATAGACTAAATTCACCAGCAATGGTTAATGGTTCAATGAAAATACCAGCTGGATGTGTCTTTTTAAATGGTCTTCCTGTTCTAAAATGGCACGTTTTATCACAGCGCATTTACTGACCTGGACGCAACTAGTATACAGATTATTCATGAAAAAGTGTATTGCTTCCATAATTTTGCGTTTGAAGAATGCATAAAGTTTGAAGCGCTTCAACCAATAAGAAACAGTTTGTTCTCATCTTACAGGAAATACCAGCTCTCAGAAACAATGTGGAAGTTAAGTTACACTACTAACTGAAGAGGCAGCGATCATCATAGTGGGGAAGCCTATATTGTGTGAAATCTTTACAGTTTGGTGCTACAAAGCAAAAATATATTTATCATAGCGTAGATCCTCAGAAAAAGTGAAGGAACACATTTAGTGTTGGATGAACCATTCCTGCTTTGTCTATTTCAGGTGTGTATTGTTAATACTTTGTGTCTGACTCACCAGTGTTGGCATATGATTTTAACCTTGTTTAATGGAATGACTGCTGTGAACAGGTCACGCATAAAGCCCTGTACAAATGTTAAATTAGATGCCAATTGCTATTTTTGTATTTTAAAAAAGTCCCTCCTGTGTTTTCAGTCCATACAGTCCATTTGTTCTTAACCCGTTTATATGTGTGTATAGATACTTTTGAAAGCAAGTGATGTCTTTATTATGTCTGTATATGAGAAAAACTGTCTAAAGAAGGATGTGGGTTTATGGGGGAAGTTTAGAGAAGTCACAATATGACAAATGGAGTATCAACATGCTGTGTAATGAGCGCTGTCCGAACAGAATGTCATTATGTGGGTTCCTCACAGTGTTTGTACTAATGGTTGGCCCCACAAAAAAAAAAAAATCTTGTTTTCTTAATGTTCCTACCTGCTAAATAATATTTTTATGCTTGTACACAGTAAGCATTTACCATTTATTTTTGTATCGATAGATTTCCAACTGATCTGTTTTTCAGTAGATGAATAGTGCGCAAGTTTCCTCTATCTCCACATTGCACTTTAAAACAGTTTATCGCGCAGGTAACTTCCAGCCCTATGCATTGAATGGGTTTGGCGACTCAATTTTACAATATCTAGGGAATTTGAGCAGTTTTCAAATCCTCACTGTGTCATTGCAAAATACCGGAATCCTTGTTCTTTACTGGAATTGTCATCCCCATGAAATAAAAGACCTTTTTGTATTTGTGATGCTCTTTAATTGGTCTGATTTTAGGGTGTTTGCTTCCCTTTTTTCCTTCACTTAATTCCTTATGAGTCTGTCATACTGCTTCTAGGTGCTTGAGTCATATCCTGCAGATCCAGGCATTTCTGTTTAAGTTTCACTTGAATAGGCCTATTGTATGTAGTGGTTAAAAAATTGGGTTGGTACATAGCTTGAATCCCTCAAGGATTGATCCAAAGGTATTTCCAATCTGCTTTGATAAAAGTACCAACCTTAGGTTTTTTGTTGCACGCAATACTATGTAAATACAGAAAAATGACCAGAAAAGGCATTCGTTAATGTGTAATTATGGCACTGGAAACAGCCATTTGGGTGTCCGAAACCATTGCGGACGTTATTGAGTGCACTTATTCAATCTCAAATTCAATTCCACTACTAGAACTGTGTTCTAGAAATAAATTTGATATTGATATGAGGGTAGGTAGGCAAGCATAGATTCAGAGGCATGAGGTACTGTAAGTGTTACATACAACAATGCAACAACAGTAAAACAATGCATTGACTTTTCATACTTAAGTACTTTTAAAAACGAGGACTTCTGTACTTTAACTAAAGTAAAAATCGGTCTTTACAACTTTTACTTGTAAAGGAGTAATATTTGACCAGTAGTGTCTGTACTTTCACTAAAGTAAGGAAACTCACTCAAACTTTGTCCACCTCTGGTTACAGTGTTGGGTAGTTACACTAAAAAGTAATTAATTACTACTAATCACATCTTAAAGATTATACTTTACTAATTACTCTCTTGGAAAAGTATTGGGTTAATTATTACAAATTGCTTTCTAAATTCCATATCAACCTCGCCCAGATGAACAATAGCCTACAAGGATAGACATGAAACTGCTCTTTTAATTCAATAATGAACATAAAATTGCATTAATTATTCTTGAACTGACCAAAGGGAGAAAGTTACATTTAAAACATAGATTTTAAGATTATATTTAGATGTTAAATCCATTGTTTCATATAAAATTATTCTATAGTCTATTAATGCAACTACATTAGGAGTAACTTAATAAATTACAGAAACATTTAGAGTAGCCTAATCCCTTACTTAACTTTTTTATTAAATTACATTTATTAAATTACAGTGATTAATTAGGCTACTTAGTCATGCAAGCATTACACCCAACACTAGGTTAATTATAACTGGAGTGTTTCAGTTTCTGGTCTCCTCTCTCAGTCCAAAGAAAATCCCATCAACTCTTTTGGAGAGCCGAGTGTCCGCTCCCTCCTCCAGGGGGCGGGAGGGACACTATTCAACCCGGAACTGTGAATGTGGTCAATTAGAACTCTCCGAAAACTTTCAACGAAATGTAACACCCAATCTATCGAAAAGTAATCAAATCACTGTTGCTGTGTTTCGCGCGACCAAAGCGCAAATGTTTACCCGCTTCGCTACTCCACTTTCTCGCAGAGTGTGATTTCTCTCTCTCTCCCGCTTCCAACAGGTAAGACGAAACAAAATAACTTTTGTTCGAAACACTTTGGTTGCTACTTCTCTCTAACGTTTGTAAATGTTTACGTTCATATGTTCGTTTTGTACTGGAATCTGAACTATTGTTCTGAATAGAACAACAAAGCTTCTGTTTATACTTCAAGACTGTAAAACAGCGTTATATACCGTTTAAATGTAAATGCACTGTCGGGTTTTATGCAAAAAAGTTTGAATTATATGTAAATGTCTCCCTATACATCCTTTATACCAGACGTGTAGTTATTACTGGATAATATGCACAGCCAAGCGCACGAAATCTTCAAACATGTGACTAATAATCTTTCTAGAACTTTTGGATTTGCTGAAGAAGGGTGTGATTGAGAAAATTAAATCAAACCTGGAAGAAAAAGTGTGTGTGGTGTTGGTGGTCTGTCAAAGGGGGGCATGGATGAAATTCCAGGCAGCCTGAATCCCTCCATACACTCCCACTGGAGATCAGACTGTATCAGACATGCTCATGCTTCACAGGGCAAGGATCAGTTGGGAATGCTGTCAGCAGACCCTAAAGTAGTCGATGTAGCCCGTTTTGACCATTTCTTTCTTGTTGCAGCCATTTCTCAACCCCAAAAATAGCGTCGGGAGGGCTGTGCTGTCACAACTTCTCTCTGAGCGTGCTGAGGCATGCTGGGAATGGAGTCTGGGAAACACAAACATTCGGTCTGTGTCGGACTCAGCAGTTCTTATCCGAAACCTAGACGGAAGGCCTTGTCTTAAAAGTAGTTTAATCCGCTTGAAAGAGCTCATTAATGTGTGGAGGCTGGTTCTCAGTCATGTGGTTTAGATTAGTATCAAACTGAGTCTGAGTTAAAGGGATAGTTCACCTGAAAATGAAAATTCTGTCATCATTTACTCACCCTCAAGTTGTTCCAAACCTGTATGAATTTCTTTGTTATGTGGAACACAAAAGAAGATATTTTGAGGAATGTTTGTAACCAAACACTTGTGGGTCACCATTGACTTCCATAGTATTTTTTTCCCCCCATATTATGGAAGTCAGTGGGGTCCATCAACTGTTTGGTTACCGACACTCTTCAAAATAGATGTACATCTCAGTCTTAGATGGCACTTTCACGGGCCGCCCACAGTCTGTTCACTGACTACCGGATGCATATTACATGTAAAAATAGAAAGAGCTGGCTGAAATCACAAGCTTCATACTGATTGGCTGGCTTTAAAGGGATAGGTCTAGTTCACCACAAAATGAAAATTTTGTGATAATTTCCTCACTCGTCTCATGTTGTTCAACCTTTATGACTTTAAAAAAACTTTAAAAAAAGATTTTGAAAAATATCTCTGTTGTTTGTCCATACAATGAAAATCATTGTTTTTTGGACCCCATTGACTTTCATTAGATTGACAGTAACAGTTGAAACATTCTTCAAAATATGCTTTTGTGTTCCGCAGAAGAAAGTTGTACAGGTTTAGAACGACATTAGGGTGTGTAAATGATCACAAAATTTTCATTTTTGTCTTTAAGGGATAGTTCATCCAAAAATGGAAATTTCGTCATCATTTGCTCACTCTCAAATTGTTCCAAACCTGTATGGATTTCTCTCTTCTGCTGAACACAAAAGCAGATCTTTTGAAGAATATGGTTAGCCAAACAGTTGATGGACCCCATTGACTTCCATAGTCTCCCCCCCCCCCCCCCCCCCAAAAAAAAACTATGAAGAATGAGTTTGCAAGAATTTGCAAGGTTATAATTGACGTCAAATCCTTGAAAGATATTCAGAGGTTTTTTTAAAGGCCAATCACACCAAGGATGAAAACTATGACAGTAGTTTAATACACAATTATAGAATCTTTCTAATTCTATGAGAATAGTGAAGTCCACAACAATAAAAACAATGAGAAACTATTTTGCTTTAAAGAGCTTGAGTATTTAAAGTGGCAGACTTATAATAAATAACCAGAATATTATCGTACCTTTGTGTGAACACAAATACAGTTATCGTTCTTGGTGTGAAAACTGATCTGAAAACTGATTTCTGATCACAAAGTCTAATAAGACTCTTGTAGGATGGTGTGTAAAACTAACTATGGTTGGGCATTTTGTGGACATTTCTGGACCAGGATTATCTGACTGCAAAGTGGACTAGACTTAATGCTGATAGTCAGAAATGTAGGAGTGACGTAAAAAACGAGAGCACATACTAGTACACCTTTAATCCCAGTATGCCTAGTTAAAGTAATATAAAGCACAACGCGAGAGACACACAAGTTCTCCATTAAAAGAGGAAGAACAGAAAACACAGTCAACCTGAAAATAGAATTAGTGACCTATTTAGCATCATAGTGAATGTACATTTCACCCCAGTGGCATTTTGGTTTTGAAATGTGTCAGTATACTTGTGTTAGGGTGGTACCGTTTCAAGTTTTACAGACGAATGGTATATGCTGTTAAACCACCCAGCACTACACAGAATGTGTTTGAATACTTGTACATTGTTTTTAGTGTTTATTACCTGTATTTCTCCCCCTTATCTCTCTTTCAGGATTGTAGACGCTCATCTCTCAAAATGCCGCAGCAAAAGGATATAGTAAAGATTGCCATTCAGATGCCGGGCGCATACCCGCAGCTCATTCAGCTAGACCAGGTGAGCCGCCACGCGCTTCCCCTCATAAAAGGGATGTTGACCAATGTGCATGCAAAAGTCCGAAACTCGTCGGTAGTCAGCATTTGAGGAATAACAGCACTGTTCATTCAGTGTCATACTGAAGTTCACATTGATAAATTACATAAAGACCAAGGGTTTTATCCAAATGAGGAAGTTTTATGTATACATGCTGTGCGTTTGATTTTGCAGTTTGCTTACAAGTGCAATATATGTGTAAAGCGTTAAAACAGCATGTTTAAGTTTTGTAATAGCAACATTTACTTGGAATTTGAATGCAGACATGATCATTATTCATTGTATCAGAATTATGGCTCATTCTCACTCGTTACAATTTGTATGAGTAATCAATACTAGATTAAAATGTATATTAAACTTGAGAAAAATATGGATATGTAGCAGAAATATAAACATGTATGCATTACTAAGTTCTGAAGGAAGCCTATATATAGCCTATAAATAATATTTTATTAATTTATAAATAATTTTAGTCATTTATATACTTTTCTTATTATAAAAGGTTCTTATAATAAAGATGCAAAATATCTTGTAACACATTTGTAACTGAAATTGGTTTGGTCTATGATCAAGGGCTTTCTGTTTCTTACAAATCATAACCAATTAGTTCATTCTCAGATGTTTGAATAAGCTATTATTGCGTCTACCCGGTCGAAACATTGGGTGGACAAATGCTGAGCATATTCAGTATCTTCAGAGGCTTTGATCCCATTGTTTGGGACGTCCTAACGGAATGTGTTATTGTCTTGAGGACCAAGCCATTGTCAGAGAAACTCTCCTTTGGGTTTTCTAAACCGTCTGATAACTAGTTTGAAATATGAATGAACCCATTGTGTGACTCTTATTGGTACTTAAGGATAAGAAAGAACCTCAAACCCTCAATGACCTTGCCTTCTGCACTTCCTCGCCATTCCCAGCGCTTCCACTCGCTGCCAGCCCGTTCACCACAAATTACAGGCCACCGATGGGTCTACCACCCAAACACTAAAATGTCTAATCGGTGAGCCACAGGAGCTGCCACAAATGATGAGATATTTCAGTTGTTGACTTTGGAGAAGTTTTGACTTTGTTTTAGTTGTAGTAACTTCAACTTATTGTCAGTTAGTTGTCAAGGCACTGTTTCTAATTAGTTTTTTTTTAAGTTTACATTTTTCATCCAACGCTTTATTTCAGCTTAACAAAAACAATCATTTTAGTTTACTCTACATTCATTCATTTCAGTATCAAAAAGCCAGAATACCAAAATGTTTCATTCAGAAATGAACAGCATGCTTATCACAAGAGTTGTATTCAAATCATTGTATGTATGAATTATGTTTTTAATATTTTTTTTAATAAACTAAGAGATCCAGCCAAAAAAAAGCATCACCTAATTGACCCTTGCTCACATTTTGTCTTGCTACCTAGTGTACTGTAAATAAACATCATATTTCTATCTTGTTTCAGAAAAAGCCCCTCACTGCCGTCATAAAAGAGGTTTGCGAAAAGTAAGTCTGTGTTTTTGACTCCGGAGGGGTTTGTGTGTTTTTCCATAGCTGAAATATGTCCATGATGTAAAATACCTGTTTTTGTAAAGGGTGTTGTACTATTTTTTTTTTAAGGTGGAATCTTCCGGGTCCTGACAACTATGCTCTCCAGTATGCAGATGGGGTCCAGACGTACATCACTGAGTCTGTAGGTCATTTCCATCATCTCCAGTCTGTGTGTGTGTGGACTTTAATCCGATGATGTCAGTTGCTCTGGTTATATATTTTTTGTTGATCTTGGGTGGGGTCAGACATGGACTTCATGTTGTGTTTGCTCTGTTTCTGTCTGTCTGCCTGTATCCTATGGATGTGACTCTGAGAGCTGATGATGCTGGGTTTTAATGTACTCTTGTTCAGTTGTATCATCGTGTGTGTGTGCATAAAGTGAGTGTGTGGAAACAGTGAATTCCCAGACAAGTTGAGGCAAAGGCTTGAATTCTGATTGTGCACATAAACCAGCGAGCCTTGTCCTGCACTCCTATTGGGCTTTTGAACACCCTAATAAGTAGATTCCATCATAGAGCACCACAGTAATGATGCAATACTGTAGACAAAAACAACACATGAAGTTTCCCCTGACATATTTAATCTACACTGTACTTAAGACTTTCTTTCTTTCTTTCTTTCTTTCTTTCTTTCTTTCTTTCTTTCTTTCTTTCTTTCTTTCTTTCTTTCTTTCTTTCTTTCTGTAATTCTTTCTGTAATTCTTTCTGTAATTCTTTCTGTAATTCTTTCTGTAATTCTTTCTGTAATTCTTTCTGTAATTCTTTCTTTCTTTCTGTAATTTCTTTCTTTCTGTAATTTCTTACTTTCTGTAATTCTTTCTGTAATTTCTTTCTTTCTGTAATTTCTTTCTTTCTGTCTCTGTATTTTTTCTTTCTGTCTCTTTCTTTCTGTCTTTCTATTTCTGTCATTTTTCTTTTTTATTTCTTTCTGTCTGTCTTTCTTTCTTTCCTCTTCTGTCTTGTTTTCTTTCATTCAGTCTGTCTGTCATCTATCTGTATCTCTTTCTCTTATCCTCCTGGGACCCAGGAATATACCTTTTCCACTGTAGTGGACATTATATTTTAGTGAATTTCTCTGACACCATACATGTCACAGTTTTAAATCTGGATGTCCTGTAAAGAGATATCACATTTTCTACCAAATGGTTGGAGTTTTCACCAGGACAACAACTCCTCCTTGGTCTTTAAAAATGACTGATATTAGTTTAGGGATCAAATGTAGCACTCTTATGGAAATATGATAATATATTGTAATTATCATTTAAATCAGACTAATTTTCAAATTGAATTTCATAAATCAACATCTCAAGAAAACATTATGGGGTTTCAAATCAAAATATGACTTTCTGTTACAGAACAGGACATTGATTTCATACATGGTCACTGTAGTGTATAGGGAAAGAAATTATTAATCAATATTCCTATGGAATATTAGATAATATTATTAAAATGTTGCCAATTATTACTCCCATTCTTACACTTCTTTTTTTCCCAAGAACATATAAAAATGCAAATTATATAGGCTACAATGTACAGTTAAATTGTATTGAATGGGAAAACCCATTTATGTTAATTTTGCCCACATATTGCATAAAGTAAAATGCTGTATCAATTCATTCTGTTATATCTTTCAAAACATATTAGTTAAGAATAATTTTTATACAAAGTTTGGTTAAAGAAATCCTGAAACCTAAAAATTGATTGGTGAATGAAAAAAAAAGTCCTGGGGTCTCATTTATAAAACTGGGCGTAGGAACCTTACTAAAAGTGTACATGTGCCCGAAAGACAAAAATGGTGTACGCAAATAAATATTCAGACTTATAAAACCATTCGTACAGCAGAACCTGTGCAGAATTCACTTTATAAATCCCAGTCAGCGGAAGATTGTGCGCACATGCGTCTCCACCCCGAAATAACCATATATGGAGCTTACAACGCCTAGTTTTACTATGCTGATCCTCATCTGCATATCATTTGCATATGATTATTCATTCATGTGATAACGTTTAACGGTACAAGACACATTACATTAATACAAATCAAGTAGTTGCCTATCCTTGCCTTGTTTTTGAATACATAAATCAAATAGTGTAAAATACATTATTTTCTCAGACAATCTGGTTATCATGATAAGCAATTATATGTGTGGTTAAAACATTAAAAAACAGCTCATTTTCCCGTCAAGTTTGTTTTTATAAATCACAACTTATGCGTCGGAAGTGGCGTACGCCTCTTTCAGGGCCTGTTTTGTGCGTACGCAACGGTTATAAATGAGGCCCCTGGTGTCCACTACAGAGGACATTGCATAACATATGAATAAAAATATAAGTTTTACCATTTTTCTTACGCTCTAAACAATGTGGTGACATAAAAAAAAAAAACTCTAGGTCAAATTCTAGGTCTCCGGAGGTTGTTTTTCTTTTTAGCTTCTTGTTGTCTATCCGTCTGTCTGTAAACTACACACATACGATGTGTGCAAGTTATAATGAAGTCTAATAATAGCAGCATCACTTCCTGTACACTAACTGTTGACTGCTTTATGACTTTTGTTCTAGAACCGCCTGGACATCAAAAACGGCAGCATCCTGCATTTAACCAAAGCACCAGTGAGTGTCTTTGTGAGATTGTGACAGCGACAGTATTTAACTACTTCAGTATATCTGTTCACTCAGGCTTTGTGTTAGAATCAAAATGTACACAACCATACTATGTAATAGCCATGTTTGCTTGATGATTTATAACATTGTGTTTGTCAGGGCCGTCACGCTGAAGATCTGTATAAAGGCATTCAGTGTTCAGACTCCGGCGTGCGCTGTGACTCTCTGAAGCTGCTGGCCACCGTCTCCACCGACATCACGTTCGCCCAAGAGTTTATCAGTCGTGATGGACACTCCCTGCTCGTCAAGATAGTGGAGGACGCTCATGAGTCAGTTTCCTGCCTGTCTTCGCCCCATTTCTCCAGCTTAGAGTGTTTTATTGCGGCCCAATATAAAGATCAAACAGGTGAAAGTGTGATTTTTCTTTCTCCAGGGCTCCTCTGATAATGACACACACTCTCACTGCCTTCATGGAGCTCATGGATCATGGCATTGTGTCCTGGGAGAATCTGTCCAGTGTCTTTATCAAAAAGGTGCTAAGCTACTCTCTTCACGTCCATAATACAGTATGGACACTGTAACAAACCATCCGTCTGTCATTAGATGGCTTTATTACACAGCTTTCTAAATGCTGGATTCTGATTGGTCAGTTGTGGCATTCTGCAGGCACAATTTCTATATTATATATTTTTTTCAACATTTTTTTAAATGTTATGCCTTGTATTTCTTAATCATTATTAAAATATTTATATACACTACGGTTCAAAAGTTTGGGGTAATATTTTTGATATTTTGTATTTATTTGATGTTTGTATTTCTTTGATTCATTAAAAAACTGTAATATCGCAAAATAGTATTACAATTAAAAATAGCAGTTTTCTATTTTAATCAATTTTAAAATGTAATTTATTTGTGTGAATTAAGGCTGAATTTTTAGCATCATTACTCCAGTCTTCAGTGTCACATGATCCTTCAGAAATCATTCTAATATGCTGATTTGCTGCTCAAGAAACACTTATTATTATCAATGTTAAAAACCGTTGTGTTGCTAAATAGCTCTGTGGGAACAGTGATACATTTTATTTTTATTTTTCAGAATTCTCTGATGAATAGAAAGTTCAAAAGAACAGCATTTATTTGAAATAGAAATCTCCTGTAACATTATAAATGTCTTTACTGTCACCGACCCCAAACTATTGAACAGTAGTGTATCTATTAATGAATTGTTTTTTATATTTTAAATATTAAAATAATAATAATGATAATAAAACAAGTTATTGCAATGTATCTCTCATGTATACCGTTTCACCCTGTCATACATGTTCACACTGTCTGTGTTTATTTTGCGATAATAATGGCTTACTGTGAACATTATACAAGCCTCATACCAGATATCCTTCGGTCCTATCCTATTCAGTCATGTTTGTTTTTCAGATTGCCAGTTTTGTGAATGCGAAGGCGCTGGACACGTCTATCCAGCAGGTGTCGCTGGCTATCCTGGAGAGCATGGTGCTCAGCAGCAGTAGTCTGTTCAATGAGGTCAAACTAGAAGTCACCCTCGAGAGACTCCTTTCCCATCTCCAGGTGTAAGTACAGAAGAGTGCCTGATTATTTGGTTTACGTTTTAACTTTTTGCAGTATTGGAAGACAAATAGGTTCTTTAAACCGTGAAATGCATCAGATAAATGACAATGATGATGCTGTTCTTTTGAACAACAAAATTATTATTCTATTATTATTGTTTTGTATTGTTTTTTTAGTTCGTAACACAAAAATAAATCTTTTACTTCCTTTGTCATGCAAGTTAATGGTTTTTCCTCATTCAGAAAATACCTTTTGGTGTAGTTCATCGTGTAGATAAGTGTCAAGATTAGCATGTTTTTTTTTTCTCTCTCTTTTAACATTACCATTAACACTAGTAACAAAGACTACCTCAGCAAGCCTATTTTGAAAAAAAAAAATGTTTTTTTACATGGTGTACCTTTAAATCAGCGTTCTAACATTATTATATCAAATGTATTTTATTAAAGCATATGATTTGACATACAATTCACTTGTACATTCTGAGAGCTTTTTTTAACTAATTCAAAATAAAACAACAAAGACAATAAAAAATAAAAACAAACAGTAAGCTTAAAGTGGTATATTCAAAAGGCAAAACAAAACAAAAGTAAGAGAAAAAAAAAAAAAAACACTGACCACAATCACCCACACTATCCCAATCCCCTATCCACCCGACTAACCCCTCCCCATTTATCTCCACCCTTCCCCGTAGAGACCTTCACTCAAAAACCATTACCATTGTCCTATATTGTGTGCTAGGATGCGGACTGTTGTACTGGATTTGTAGTTTTTAGGTATGATATGAGGGGTTTCCATGTTTTATTGAATAAGTTGAGCCTGTTTCTCAGTGTATATCTTATCCTTTCTAAATGAAGTGTGTTAGTTAAATCCTCTAACCACGTCTTAGAGGTAGGTACGGTTGCGCTCTTCCATAAGATGAGGATTAATCTCTTTGCTATTATGAAGCAATAAGAGATAAAACGCTGTTGTGCCACACTTAGTTTTCTGAAGGTCTCCGATATTCCAAGAATGATAAACAGGGGGTCAGGTTCGATTGAAGTATTTATGACCTCAGACATAACGTTACATATATCAATCCAGAATAATTGAACCCTTGGGCATAAGACAAAACTATGGAGAAGTGTTGCTACGGAAGAGTGGCACTTATCACACATGGGTGACACTTCTGGGTATATGTTATGTAGTTTCTCTTTTGAATAATGAAGTCTATGTATGATTTTAAATTGGACAAGACAGTGTCTTGTGTTAACTGAACAATTATGTATGTTTTCAAGACTTTCTTTCCATAAATCATCTGGAATAGATTCACCAAATTCCTCTTCCCACTTTCTTTTATACTTTTCAGTTGACGGGGAGCTTATTAGTAAGAGATTGTTATAGACGCGTTCTAACATTATTGATTCTCATTTTCCCTCCCTTTTTCTTTCATCCAAATGCACTGTAGAACAAACCAGCAGCTGCAGACTAAGGCCATGGCTCTGCTGATGGCAATGCTGCAGGCTGGTAGAGAGGCAGACAGACAGGTGAGTTCTGTCTCTCTGATATCTTGGTTTCGCTGACACTGTCTGTTGGGATTACAGTAGTGCAAGCAAAATAAAGAACCTTTTTAGTTAAAGGACTATTATTGGTGACTTAAAAGCTATTTAGGATAAAGCTTTAGTATCACGTGAATATTTTTTTATACATATATATTAAAATAGAAAACATCTATTTTAAATGATGATATTTCACAATATTACTGTTTTTACAGTATATTTGTGACCCTGGATCACAAAACCAGTCACAAGTCGCACGGGTATATTTGTGGCAATAGCCAACAATACATAGTATGGGTCAAAATTATTGCTTTTTCTTTTATGCCAAAAATCTTTAGGATATTAAGTGAAGATCATGTTCCATGAAGATATTTTGTAAATTTCCTACCGTAAATATATAAAACATTTATTTTTGTGAGTGAATGCAGCACAATCAGGAACATAAATGGACAACTTTAAAGGTGATTTTCTCAATGTTTTGATTTTCTTGCACCCTCAGATTTCAGAATAGTTGTATCTCTGCCAAATATTGTCCTATCCTAACAAACCACACATCAACGGAAACTTATTTATTCAGCTTTCATATAATGTATACATCTCAATTTAAAAAAATTGAACCATGTGACTGGTTTTGCAAAAATCTTATGTAAAAAAAAAAATCTTACTGGCTTCAAACAATCGAACAGTAGTGTATGTTTTTGTGGCTGATGATAAAACATGGGCAGATAGTTGATTTCTGGACTCTAGTTTAGATTCAGAAAATCAGAAAACTGACTCTGATTTTTGTAATAAACCTGGTATATGTCTTGTTTTGAATGGTTATAGCACTTTTAAAGAATGTTTCTGATTTTTTTATTTTTAAATGTTTCAGGAGCTCTTTGAATTCCTCGAGAAGAGGAACCTGCGACAGTATATTCACAAGGTGAGAAAGTTTTGAAGCTCTCATCTATTCATATCATACTTCCTATTTTGTCCTGTTACAATAAACATTTTCCATTGCATCACAATCTGTACATGACTATGTTGTTATGTTGACATGTTAAAGTGCCGCTGTTTATTTTAATATACAATATATTGCAGCATGACCTCTTTTCTCACAGTGTCTGAAACAGTTCAATAAAAGAGTTGGTCTCTCTAAAACCCCTCATTTCTGAGAACCTACTTTGCTCTAATTGGTCAGATGGCCCAGTTTGTTGTGATTGGTCTACTCTGCTCTGCTCTGATTGGCCAGATGGCCCAGTCTGTTGTGATTGGTCTACTCTGCTCTGCTTTGATTGGCCAGATGGCCCAGTCTGTTGTGATTAGTCTGATACACCGTGATACGAACATTAATGACAGGGTCTGTTTTACCTTATCAGTTCGAGCTCATGTCCTCATCCTTTAGAAGTGCATGCAAAGTGGATTTGCTTTCGCAGCGCATAAAACAGCGTCTTCTCGACATGTCAACATCACAACCAAACTTAACTCAAAGTAGACATTGTTCGTGGGTAGCCAATCAAGATCATAGGTGCACATTACGCAAATTTGTTACAAACCTGCATAGGTCCCTGCAGGAAGTAAGACTGGAATTACTGACGACTCGTTTCAGGCAGTTCAGAATCGCTTCTTTCTTTTAGGAGACAATAACTCCATTTATAACGCACTTTGAACTTTGAAACTCTGCAGACCTTTCACATTCACTAACAGCTATATTACACATTACATGAAAGGGAATTTCTGAAAAAAGCATGATAACAAATACGATGTAACAACTGTTGCTGTTTGCAGAACATCATCCACAGCTCTAGTTCAGTAGGAGATGAGATGGCCCACTACCTCTATGTGCTGCAGACGGTGCGTCTAAACCACCTGGAGCCCCGTATGAGGACGCCTCTGGACTCCTACAGCCAGGTTTACTTTCATTCTGCGTCTTCGTTTGGTTTCTGAGTCGCTCAGTCACTTTTATTTCTCACACACACATTTCTCCCATATCCTTCAGGAGCAGAGGGACATGCTCCATGGGCTGCGGCAGGCCGCGTTTGAGACAGAAAGCGAGAGCGGCCTGAGTAATGAACGTAGACGGTCGCTCTGCGCTAAAGAGTTTAAGAAGCTCGGCTTCTCTGTGAGTTTCCAAGAAGTCGCAGAAGTGTGAATACTGCACAACAAACCTCAAGGCCTAATTTAAAGTATGTTTCCTGTGATCTTTGTTTGTCAGAATAACAGTAATCCTGGTCAGGACTTGAGCCGGTGTCCTCCGGGTCTCCTGGCGTTGGACACCATGGCGTATTTCGCATCCCGTTACCCTGATGCTTACAGCAGGGTGAGTGAGCCCACATGGATATTTTGTTATATAGTGCAAGACAAAGACTTTTTGAGGCCAGTATACATTACTATATCAGTATGCATAAGTCTCTGTTTCACTGTCTCAGTTTGTGCTGGAGAACAGCAGCAGAGAGGACAAGCACGAGTGTCCGTTTGCCCGCAGCAGCATCCAGCTCACGCTCATCTTGTGTGAGATCTTGCGCATCGGAGAGGCCCGTGAGTGAATTGACTCAGCTCTGGAGATGGTGGCAATGATCAGATGAAGATTTGATAACTATAAATATGTGTTTTTAAGGGCCAATATGACTTTTCATCTCTAGAAATTTTGTACACTGGACATTTTTTGCAAGGCATATTTTCCAAGTAAATATATTGATATATATAATATATTGATGTGCTGATATGCTTGTGTTGTTGTCATAAGTTGTCATATACTCATCTTTCTCACAGCCTCTGAGACCGGCTCAGACTATCACCCCATCTTCTTCGCTCAGGACCGACTGCTGGAGGAGCTTTTCTGCATTTGCATTCAGCTCCTCAACAAGACGTGGAAGGAGATGAGAGCCACGCAGGAGGACTTTGATAAGGTAGATCATGACATTTACAATCTCTGTGCTTATAGGGACTTTTTCCACATCCTCTTTCATTTCATTGTATAAAAGTATTGGTCTGCTGTTACTAAAACTAGTGTATTTTTACAGTATTATTTTCCCACTTATAATATTTAGTTTCTTGAACCATAGAATGTTGCACATTTGTTTTATTGGAGGCTTGGGGCATTTTCCACCTTCTCCCTGAGCCTCAGAATTAAACTGGCTTTTTTGCTACTGTACCTTGAACACTTTGATATGTAAATAGCCTCTTTTATGATTAATGTAATACTATAGCTAACACTGTCATTTATCATGATGTCAAGTTTTTAAAAACTGAATATGTATAGAAATACAAAGTGGACCAAAATTACTTTTTAATACCTGTGTTGTTATCGCTTTATAAGAGTAAAAAAAAAAAAAAATTATATATATATATAATTATTTTTTTTTTTCATTAAAAGTATAGCTGAAATAAAATGTAAATATTATGTTGCCTTGGCAACAAACTGAAATAAAGTTGAAGTACTAAAATTACTCAAATTAAAATAGTAATTAAATTAAAGCTAAATATTTTTATAAAAAAAACTAATTAAACTCAAAACTGAAAATATAAGAATAAAAGCTAATTCAAAACATTAATATATATTATAATAATACATAAATAATACTAAAATGATACTGCTTAATAGACAAAAATAATTTTATTATCGCTCCATTTCACAATCCAATCAATTCCTGTTGGATAAAATAAATTTCCCCTCTCCGTCCGTCCATCTGTCCGTCATTGTTTCATGTTAACTTTAAAGATCCAAACAAGTCATGAGAAAACTAGAGCATTTTTTAAGGTTTATTGTTATTGCCTATCATTTTAAGATCAAAGTGTGTTCTTGAAAGCTTTATGAGTCACAATAGATGTATCTGAGAAGTGACCAGCTGCAGCAGTGATTTATAGGTTACAGAACAAACGGATATTGATCGGTTCATCTGGATCCGGAATGACAAGCATGCTACTCCTAGACCGAAGAGACAGACTCCTTCTTTAAGTGCCTTTGTGTACATCAACATTCCCTAAATTGCTATGTCTCCTTTTCTGATGTTAAAGAAAGCCCCCAACTATTCAGCAGTGCAACAAAACAGACCTCCGTTTAATAAACGCTTTCAGGCCGTAAACCTCGTGACCCTCGTGACCTTTGGGATGGAGCGAGTGTCCAGCTGACCGGCCTGTCTTTTGTTTTCACTGACCGTCGCCCCCGCCACACCGACCTCATGGACAGAGACTTTATAAAGGGGTATTAGAAGAACAAAAAGAATCCCGCTCCCTAGCAGAAATACAGATCAACAGTAAACCACATCCCAAAAATAGCTCAGTTTTAATGTCTAAATGATGTTTTCAGTGCATAACCCGGCCTTTTTTTCTCTGTGCTGTAAGTTTTTTTGGGGGGGAATTAATGTTCAGAAACAAGTGGCTCATATTTAACAATTCAACAGTTCTCTTGATGTCAGGCATGAGAATGGTAGCCGAAGTTAAGCTGTTATTTTGCCTCTAAGGGGAAATTACTCACAACGTGTGTGTGTGTTTTCTCATCAAACTTACTCAATTCACTGCTTTTTCCCCCTATCTGCACACCCTGACTGTGCTGTTTCTCTTTAACGCCAGTTAATTGTTGCTGGCATAGTGCTATGAACTGGTTTGCTGAGGCCCGTGTGATGTGAAGTGTGTGTGTGTGTGTGTGTGTGTGTTTTAAAGGGATGTGTATGAGTTTAATGGGGGGTATCTAGAGGGAGGGACCATACAATCTCTAACACATACACACACCCAAACACCTACACACACACACACACACACACACACACACACATACATACAGTGTCACTGTGGTTGTGAAAGGGATCACAGCTGCTGCTTTCACCAAGGCTGAGGTAGGATGAGTGTTTTGTCTCTGTGTTGTAGGACTATTGACAGAATAAACATTTTCTTCTTTTATTTCAATAACTAAAATATTGAGGAAGATGTAAGTGATGTGAGGTGCTATCAGTATGCTGTGCATATGTACGAGTTGTAATGTTAATGTTAAAGTTTGTAATATTTAACTCTCTATTGCATTGTTGATGACAAGTCCATATTCTTTACATTGTAAGCATGTTATGCATATTAGATGGAAATTAAATGGTTAGTAGTGTAGAGATAACCTTTTCTGGCATTTTTCAGCACTTAGAAAAGACCTCAGAAACTTGGTATAAAAATTGATAAGTAAACTTATATTAAACCATTTAGTCATACTTTTTTTTTTTTCGATTGTTAACACATGCACAAAATTTCTGAAATGAAATAAACTCATATTATACAATATTTATTTAAAATTCACCAAAAACATGTTATTCGACCAAGTGGGCAGTATTATTTGTCGAGTCACTAGTCAGACAAATATATGAGTAATCAGATAATTTTCAGTCACATACACTACTGTTCAAAAGTTTGAGAACATTTTATTCAGAAAGAACGCATTGATCAAACGTGACCGTAAATACATTTTAATGTTAGAAAAGAGTTTCATTTTCAAATAAAAGCTGTTCTTTGATCTTCTATATTTATTAAAGAATGTATCAGTTTCCACAAAAATATTAAGCAGCACAGCTGTTTTCAACATTGATAATAATAAGAAATGTTTCTTGAGCAGCAAATCAGCATATTAGAATTATTTCTGAAGGATCATGTGACACTGAAGACTGGAGTAATGATGCTGAAAATTCAGGAATGAGTTATTGAATTTGTAATGTTCTTATTTATTTTTTTTTTTTTTAATGCTTTATTCAATAACAAAACATACAACAATTAAATACAAAATAAAATAAAATAAAAAATATATAAAAATATAGTAGGCCTATATAGATATCAATATTAATAATAATACAAGTAAATAAAATAAAAAAGCAATTTAACAAAAATAAACGACTATATACACAGGGGTATTGAAATCAAATCCATTTCTCTAACCACAAAATAATACAAAGGTCTTAAAAAGGATAACATTTCAAGGCTTTACAATAGTCTATAGTCTTTTTTGCCTTGGTGTTCCTCACACCCTCCAAAGATTTAAGATACTGACAGAGCTCGAATTTAAATTGTATAAAACTAGGTGTAGTTTTTGCCCATCGACATTTATGAATGTGATATTTCCCTAAAATAATAAACAAATTAAGAACAAAACAAATTTTCTTTTCTAAAGGCTTATCGTAGAAAAATATTATAGTCTTATCCTCCAGAGTAATGTCAATTCCAGAAATCCCCTTAAAAAAGATCTTAAAGTCACACCAAAACAATTGAGTACAAATACAATCAAAAAAAAGATGACAGACAGTCTCGTCAATTAAATTACAAAAAGGACATTTCAAATCAATATCTTTCTTAAATCTTTTTAAAATGACCTCATTAACTGGATAAATACAATGAATGATTTTAAATGAAACCTCACGAATCTTATTAGTGACACAGTATCTCCTGGAAACCATAAAAACCTCCTCCCACCTAATGTCCTGGAAGCGTGAATTCCAGAAGCTTTTAGCTGGAGGAATTCTAAATGAACAACAAATCTGTCTAAGGAAATTATTGTTGCATTTTTTATCAACAATACTTATTCCCTCTAACCTCAAATTGAAATCAAAAGTTACATTCAAATCAACAGCATTAGCAGAGCGCAACAACTGAAGGAGACCAGAAGGTATTGCATCAAAAACTACTGCATAATCCTTTGCAGATATCGGAAGTTTGAATTTATCCAGAAATTCTCCATATGAAAGCAAATGACCATCATGGTGAAGCAACTGTGTCACCAATAAAATATTGTTTCTAAACCAATATTCCAAAAAAAGTGATTTATTCCTATATTTAATATCTTTATTATTCCATATCAAACATCTATGGGGAGAGAAATTGTGTTTGAATGCCAGCAACCAGGATAACAGAGCTTGCCTATGAAAGTTAGACAGCTTAATAGGGACTTTATTAATATCAAAGTTGCAATTGAGGAGAAACTTAATACCGCCAATTTGATTAAAAACTAAATTTGGGATATAATACCACAACTTGTTATTAGATTTGATACAATTCTGAATCCATTTAATTTTATAGACAGTATTAGAAACTTCAAAGTCAATGACATTTAAACCACCTTGATGAAATAAATTGCCTAATATACCCCTATTTAAGTAATGTGGCCTATTCTTCCAAATAAAATTGTACATTTCCTTATTAACTTGCCTAATAATTGACTTTGGAGCATCTAAAACCATTGCTGTATAAGATAATCTAGACAACCCTTCAGCCTTTGATAGCAATATTCTACCAGTCAAAGATAAATCTCTAATTAACCACATATTAAATTTCTTATGCACTTTATCAATTAATGGAGGATAATTTATGTCAATTCTTTCCTTTTGATTTTTACATATTTTGATCCCCAAATAAGAGACTTGGTTTTTAACTGGTATTCCACACAATTCCACCACACCATCAGGTATATCTTTCAAAGGGAACAATTCACACTTATTAATATTTATAATTAAACCAGAGACTGACGAAAACATATCTAAACACCTAAGTGCTGCATCTATTTCTTTATCACTTCTTAAAAATATGGTTGTATCATCTGCAAGCTGTGAACATTTAATTTCTTTGTCAAATAACCAAATACCTTGGAATGGGTTCTTTTTAACATGAAGGCACAACACTTGCATAACTAACAAAAATAAGAAAGGAGCAATGTTCTTATTAAAAGCGCTGTGTTGGACTGATTCGTGAGATTGTTGTTTTTACCAGATGGGGGCAGCAAATCCCACAATCTGAGATTTTAAATTCAGTCATTTGCAGGACCAGAGATAATACATTTTCTTTCCCTGCTGTTTTTCATTTATTATTATTTTATTTTTTAACATATTCTGCTAAATACATTTGACCAAATCTGCAGAATTAGACATGCAGTAACATACAAATACCTCAAATTAACTGACTGCCATTTTCCAAAACATCAGTACTTGAATAATACACTGACAGTTTTTGAATAGTGTTTTGTATCTCTCAGGACCATAACATGTAAAAGATATTAACATTAACCTCAGAGTCTAAAGTGAGCAGTGTTGTTGTCGGCTAACGTTCCCTCTCTTCCGGTTGACCGAGCGTGTCATTGCAGTTCTGTCTGTGTCACAGCAGGACGCTCTCTTCAAGAGAGACCCATATTTTCATTGTCCGTTTCTTCCCCCATCTCCCCTTTTCTATTTTTCTTGACCTGAACCCCAGAGACATGTTGTTTAGGGGTGAGCGAGGCCAAGCAAGCCAGTGTTTATTGGAGGAGATGGACACACTGTGGGACTTTTTCAGTCAATCTCACACATTGCAAATATAATATCAGATTCTCTCGTTCTTTGTCTAAAGGTGATGCAGGTTGTCCGGGAGCAGATCACCAGGACTCTGTCCAGTAAACCCACGTCTCTGGAGCTCTTCAAGAATAAGGTGAACGCATTGAACTACAGTGAGATTCTCAAACTCAGACAGACGGAGAGACTCCACCAGGAGGAGACGCTCGCTCCACCTGTGCTGTAAGTAGAGATGGGAGAAACCAAGCTTTTGATTCACTGCCCTGAAGTGCTCAAGGGCAGCCGCTGCAGGTCAAAACAGATGAAGAGCTTTGTTAATCATCCAATAAAAGACTATTAACTATTAACTTAACAAATGTGTCATTACAAATGTGTATGTAGACAATATATAGACACTGATTCAACTGTCAAAACAGTTATGACATGATATAAAGCCTCTTTTGCTGAAGATTTGGCAGTTTGATACAGATGTTTCAGAATTATGAGATCATAAGGTAAATTCACAATTTCAGATTTAACTTGTAGATGTAAACTTGCATTTATGGGTTTATACCATGCTATTTTTATGGAAGCTTGTTTCCGCCACTGAATAAAACATTTTAAAAGATAATTGCAACTTTTTATCTCACAATTGCGAGTTTACATCTCGCAATTCTGACTTTATTTCTCAGAATTGCGAGATATAAAGTCAGAATTGCGTGAAATAAAGTCAGAATTGCGAGATATAAAGTCGCACTTGCGTCTTAAAAAGTCAGAATTCTGACTTAAAGTCAGAATTGCATGAAATAGTCGCAATTGTGAGATAAAAAGTCGCAATTATTTTTTTTATTTTTTTTGTGGCGGAAACAAGCTTCCATATATTTTGATGTATAACCTCACAATTGTGAGAAAAAAAAGTCTGAATTGTGAGATTTAAACTCAATTGTGAGGTGAAAAAGGCTCAATTAAATTATTTTTTTTTTTTTTACTTTTGTTAGCCTGTGGTGGAAATAAGCTTTCATGTGCTTGTCATTAGATGTGCTCTCCTAATCACTGGTTCGAAACAAATGATTCGCAGAAGTTATGAAACAGTGTTTCAAAAATGGCCGCTCTGATATCGCTCCACCACTTGAGTTTTCTCGCTGTCTTTGCGTCCAGTGAGCTGAAGGAACGTCTGAAGCCGGAGCTTCTGGAACTCATCAGACAGCAGAGACTAAATCGTCTGTGTCTTGGGACGCTCTTCAGGAAGATCAGCAGCCGACGGAGGCAAGGTGAGACGCCAGGATCCTCTGAGGAAGACATCAGAAAAATACTATTAGGTCATTTTTCATTGTTTTGTTTTGTTTTTGTTTTTCAGACAAGCTGTGGTATTGTCGTCTCTCTCCTAATCACAAAGTCCTGCACTACGGAGATGTGGACGAGGACACGGAAACGCCCTCCATCGAGGCTCTTCAGGAAAAGAGTAAGTGCACTTGAGTCCAAGAATGAGCATGTTCACAAGACTCTTTTTGAGTAAATGACCTTTGACCTCTTTGTCAATAAAAATTCACTTCATTTTTACGTCCCCTCAGTTCCTGTCGCAGATATCAAAAGTGTGGTGACTGGAAAAGACTGTCCTCATATGAAGGAGAACAAGGGAAAACAAACCAAGGTATGATGCTAATGTTCATCATTGACTTCTATTCAATATTCAAATAAATATGAATTTAGGCATCACAACATTATACAGGATGAAAAATGAGAAAAACTGTTTTATTACATTAAAGATGTATTTAAGTGACGGCAAAGATAATGTAAATGCAAAAATGAAATGTATAATATCGACTGATAAAATCTCAAATATTATTTGTTGACCAGTATATTATAGATATATTGTGCATCCCTGAAATTGACCATATTAATGTCCTTAATGCACATTCTGAACGGTAAAACTATAATTCCTGTGTTGTTTGGCAGGAGGTGTTGGACTTGGCTTTCAGCATCACGTATGACGTTGAGGAGTACAGCTTGAATTTCATTGCCTCTTCCAGAACAGATGTGAGTTTAAATGTGTTTTTCCACTACTGAACTGCTGGAAGTTATTAACTCAGGGGTAAAAACGAGTATTATTTGTCCTGTTTTTGTCGTACAGTTCTGTCTGTGGACGGACGGGCTTAACGTGCTTCTGGGGAAAGAGATGAGCAGCGAGAGCATGCGCAGTGAACTAGAGATTCTCCTTTCTATGGAAATCAAGCTCCGCCTCCTGGACCTGGAAAACGTCCCGATCCCAGACACGGCCCCGCCAATCCCCAAACCGCCCAGCAACTTCAACTTCTGCTACGACTTCAGCCAAGCTGAACAATAACACGAGACCCATAAGCGTGCAGTCAGCGGCGGTTACTGCATTGTCAAAAACGGGAAACAACTTGAGGCTGAAAATGGCCACTTGGCGGCAGCAGAGATGCAGGTTCTCAGATTGGGAGACATTGAATTCAAATTTCAGGGCTTGATATGAAAAAGCACTTTGAACAATCATAGTGAGGTTGCAGAGCGTGTTTGTCTGTGGTGCTGTGCTATAATATAAGTGCCTGCGGTGAATATGATAGTCATGCATTGAGTATTTTTTTACATTTTGTATCTGACGTGCCTTTTTAGACCGGTTCGAAATTCTTAACGCACACTTTTTGCCTCTTTTTTTCCCCCTTTTACATGGTTAGTTTCTACCAAAATTATACTAAAAGGCATTAAATTACATTGAGCAGCTTATTAGGGAGGGAAAAAAGATTAAAATATGTATGTTATAAAAATTCTGTGCTTAATGTTGACTTCCTTCATAATGGCCTTGGGACTCAATATGGTACTCAACTGGTACGATGTTATAGAGCTTTTAAAACAATCGCAGATTAGGAGTTCATAAAGAAAAAATATCCATTGATGTGCTTGGAAATTTTCATGTTTCTGTTCCTTTGTAAATTGTAGGTACATATGCAGATACGCACAATGTGAAACTGATGCATGGCATTATTGCAATGGCAGCATGCGCTGTATGTTGGTTTTCATACAGGTTGCATTATTAGGTACACATAAAAGGTCAGTGTGTGCTGGATTAAAGTGGTGACAGATTGTTTCTGACAGGATTTGGTACTGAAGTGGGATTAAGCTGGTTTGTGTGTTGTTAGAGGAGTAGTTTGACCAACCGTGCTTTGAAAACACTGCATGAGTATATTGGCGTGATTTGATACTTTCAGCCATGTCACATAATCATGTTTTCAACTTACACTTGATGTACATAACCTCACATTGTATTTTTGGTTCATCTTCTCCTTTTTCCCATCAGTTCAAAATATCATGTTTTGTGATCACATGATGTTTTGTCATGTAATCATGTTTTCATTTTAAAAGATTTAGCATTTTATCAGGGGCCAGATTTCAAGCACTTCTTTGTATGCTAAAATAGATCAAAAATATATAATTCAAATAATCTCTGGTTTCTTTGTATAATGCATTAATGGAGCTGACGACTTTAATTTGTGGGAAAGCATGCAAGATTTGCTATGAACACTTGTGTAATCCACTGATTTTGTGTTCTTTTTCTGTGGTAGTCACAAATTTAATGTCATTGATCTAGCAAAAAACAATCCTTTTACTGTATTTGCTGTTTTGTGTAAAGCTTTCCTTGTTGAACTTCTGGTATTGTGTAACAATCTTGATCAATGATGTGGCCGTATAAATTCAAGATTTGTTTGTTCTTTGTATGGAATAAAAGAATATAAATTATCATAAATCATCTGTTGCAAATGTGCATCTTAAACGACACATGAGTCTTTCAGTAATGATGGAATTCAAATGGCTGATTGATTCAGTTCAGCGAAAAATTCGTTAGACTGGTTTAAAATTGTAACTCGTTTTTTTGAACAAATCATTAAAAGAAACGGCTCGCGAGAGTCGCTCGTTATGCTTTTGTTCGTAAAATCCGGTGTTTTTGATTCTGGTTGCCCGTCGCTCAAAAAGTTGCCTTGTGTATCATCACCTTAAGAAGAGTTGTTGTTTTTTTTTCGTCAAACCCGGTGTGTTTTTGATTCACTAAGAGTTTTTTTTTTTTTTTTTCGTGATTCGGTCATTGGTCTCGTTTTCGACAGTTAAACCCGTGAGGACGTGAACAGAAATGCGTTTTTGCGGTATACCGTCGTTTTATTTCCTCACTTCAAAATAGACTGAACAGACTCATTAACATCTGATGTCAACATATTTCTTTTTATGTGGCAGCACAGATTCACACACGCTGATAAAACTTGCACTTTTAATGCTCTGTCACTTTAAAAGTGTCAGCTGCAATGTTTAAATAAAACAAACTGAATCAGAAGTCAGCTGTATGTCTATAAAATGTTTTCAGGTTACATAGCAACAGATATCATAAAACTAACGACCTTTGAACATTACTGTGTGTCATACAGTTTAAAGTTCACCCTTATTATCTGGTGCTGCCGAAATACAGAAGTTGTAAGGTGTAGACTTATAAACGCAGTATATGCAAACCACAGTGGGACAGAACAATTTATGAAAAAGACAGAAGCAAGCATTAATTCTTATAATAATTTATTGACATGTACTGCCCGGAATACAGCCAGGAAGTGGAGTTTTATATCTACTAATCAATAGCAGATCATGTTTATACTGGAATAATTTGAAATGTGTGAACACGAGAGCTGAAACCCTTACATTCAAAAGCAGTGATTCACCACATAAATAAATTATGGTCCTATGCAAAAAAAATAAAGCATTTAGAAATGCATTACTCTTTTATTCCTGAGTAAAAAGTGATTCACTTTCACTGTATTACAGAATCAGAGAACCATAGTGAAATCTGTGCCATTGGCGAAGCGACACTGGACTTTCTCAAGGAAGGGCAGGCGGGACTGGAGGAGGTCCACCTGGTGCACGGTTATGTCCTTGCACATGGACACATCGAGGGTCCGGAGTCTGTCGCAGTGCAGCGCGATTATGGAAAGAGTTCTGCAGGAACACATTAACCATGTTAAGCAGAGCTCAATAGTTTAGTATGAAAACAGCGCTGGATGAGGTCACTCACTCGTTGGTAACCGCGTCGCAGCAGGCCAGGAACAGATGCTGCAGTCTGTGGAGGAGCGGAAGCGCCCGCGCCATACCTTGGTCACTGATCTGGGGACAGAGGTTGAGTGCCAGGCTCGTGAGGTTGCGGCAGTGAAGAGCTACGGACACCAAGCTGTCGTCGCTGATCTCAGGCAGCATGGAAAGCGAGAGACGCTGCAGGTCTGGGAAACGGAGTACCTGAGGTGGCCAGGAACATTTTGGTTATAAATATTCAGTACCGATTACCCTAATAACAAAATAATTGTTGATAAACAAAAAAAGTTTTTTTCTTATTTTTAATATGGTACAAGATTATCCTATTCAAATCAATGTTATACACACGTTAGGTCAAAAGTAATCTAAAAGTAATCGGATTACATGACCTAATATGTGCAATGTAATAGATTATGTTACTAACTATAATGTTCATAATGTATTTTGTATTCAGTAATGGACTACGATTTGTAAGTAATCTACACTTTAACCATTATTGCTCATTATTATTATTGCCCATTATTACCTGTGTGATACTGGTGTCGGTTAACTTGGAGCAGGCTGACAGGTCCAGTTCCTGAAGACCCCTGAGGGCCAGCAGTGATGCTCCTTCCTGATCTCTAAACGCACTCAGGTCCTCGTCGGTTACGAGACGTGGCTTCTCCTGGAAAGGCAGGCTGGGAGGCTGGAAAAAGCCCATGTTTCCAAATGTCCTAGTAAAGCTTGGGCCTTTATCATCCTTCACATTTGAGGCATTTATGAGAAATTTTTTACATTTTGTGTGCACTGACTATCAAAACATTATATAAGTCCAAAAAAAAAAAAAAAAGTAAATCCCACCTCTTTGTCTCTTGGTTCACAATTTTGGGTGGGCTCCACCATCCCCAGCAGCCCCCAGTCGGAGATCTCTTTGCACCAGCCGAGCCGCAGCACCAGCAGCGCAGGAAGATATTTCGCGATGGCGTGAACACTGAGGTCAGTGAGATAGACGCAGGAGGTGAGGTCCAGCTTTCTCAGGTTACTGCCCAGCAACTGCGTCACGGAGAACATGACTGTGTCCTGCTTGAGGACAGAGGGCGTTAGCAAGAACAGGGACAATACAAAAATCTTTTTTGATGGGTCATTTGAGGAAAATATTCAAATAAAATTTTGTGGTATATTCAAATGATCCTAAATATGCCAAGAATCATTTTAATACTGTTTGGTTAATTACAAATTATAATTTTTATATAGTAATCATAATATTAAAATGTATATACAATATTATATTATTAACATTTTTAACACATAAACAAAAAATAAAACACTAAATACTAAAATCAATTATTGTAAATATGAATTTAGGCATCACAACATAATTAATTAATGGATATTTAATTTAAGATATTTTTACTAATACATAAACAAAAAATGTATGATATATTCATATCATCCTAAATTATGGCAAATACTCGCTAAACATTTATTTTTATACTATTTTGTGAATTATAGTAAGTATTAAACAATTATAATATGAAATATAATTATGACATTAAAATGTATCTATTAGTTTATAATTTCTATAAAAAACTACATTTTTTTTAAATAACTGAAAAATAAAACACTAAAATGAATTGTCATAACATTATAATTTACAGTATAGTTTTTTATTTTCAATACAAAATGTCAAAACAAAAACAGAATAATATATTAATATTACCCAAACATTTTTAGCCAATATAATATTTTTATAATATTTTCTATTTTTTATACTATTTTGTTTTATATATATATATATATATTTTTTTTTTTAATAAATTATAAAAGAAAATATTACATTTAAATTAAATATTTTTGTTAATACATCATAATTTTTTTTTTTTTTTTTATTGTGAATTTAGGCATCACAACATTATAATTTACAGTATGAAAATGGATATTCATTTTGAGATTTGTTTAAGATTATTAATGTTTGTTTAAGTAAGGGTTAGATATTGACACAGGTGAATGAACTTTAAAAATAGGGGAAATGAGCAGGCACAATTAAACAATATCAGCTGATATATTGGCTGATAACTGATATGGTACAAATTTTCTTTCATGTATACGTGCACTTTTGCCTCACCCTTATGTATGAGCAGTTTCTTAGGCTAAGGGCCTGCAGCTGCGCCCTGGGCTGTGGACAGGACAGTCCCTTCACCAGGTCTGTCCCGCTGACATGCAGACACTCCGAAAGATCCAGGGTCCTCAAACAGGGCAGCGCCATCAGCTCGGTCAGGCCTTTATCTGTAATCTTCCAGTCCTGTGAGAGCGTCAGCGACTGCAGCTCCTTCAGCTCAGTGGACACCGCCAGCACCGTCCTACTGGTCAGCTCAGTGCACGCGCCGACGTCCAGCGTCTTCAGGCCGTTCTGGTGCTTGCAGAGGATTTCTATGGAGTAGTCGGTCAGCTCTTTACAGCCGCGTAGACTCAGATCCTCCAGACGGAGGCCGGGCACCTGAGCTATGGAGCGGAGGGATTCGGGGGTGATGCCGGTGCGACTCAAGTCCAGGCTGTGGAGCGTACCGGCCTGCTTCTGCAAGAGACTCAAGAGGTTACGGAGGGAAACTAGAGCCGAGGAGCCGGACCCAACAGGGCTCCCTCGGTATGGGTCAAACTCGAAAGCGATGTGGCATCCGGCCAGGGCCAGACCGCGCAACCTGGGCGTGCAACTCGTCAGCCGGTTGAAAGAGAGATCGGAGAGGTAGCGGAGATCAGACAAGTCCAGTTCCTCCAGGTTCCTCAAAGCGTTCTCCACCTAATATTGCACAAATATTAGATTGCACTTAATACAACATCATTTAGACAGATTTATACATTTTTATACTATTTCATTAATGAAAAAAATACAGTTAATTTGTCATTTCAAATAAAATTATATCACTTAATTGTATAATTAAATATATTTAATTATATTTAATAAAAAATAAAAATATTTATCTAAAATAATATAAATTCAAATAAAATATTACATTATTAATATTATTTTTGTTAATAAATAAAGAAATGTTTACGTTTCAATTTAGGCATCACAAAATTAGAATTTACATTATGAAAAATAAATCTAAATTTTGAGATGTTTCTTGAAAGATGTAACCTGTCGACGGTGCTCCTGTTTTGACAGAAAAGCTCCAGACATGAAGAGGCTGTCCAGGCCGTGAAGGTCCAGCTTGCGGAGGCCGGTCAGATGTGGCAGGAGGCCCAGCAGGGAGGACTCTGTGATGCTGCTGCCGGGTAGAGCCAAACTGTCCAAGTGAGGGCCGAGGTGAAGCCCCACTTCCAAAAGTACTTGTCTTGACAGGCTGGATCCATCAAGATGACTGATGACTAGGCCACAGCGAGGGCGCCTTGCAAGTGCACGGATAAAGTCCAGTGAAGATGTGGAAGCATGGAACTTGAAGGTGGCATTTTTCTAGATTAAAGCACCCAAAGGCAATTTAAACAACTGTGGAAGTGGACTAAACCAAAAAATTAATGTCTAAATTTAGATCATCTTGATATTCGAATGAAAATGAGAAAAACCTGAAACCGGTGGTCTTGGCTTGCCTCGTACCAACTCCTGCAGACCAGTGACGCCTCCTTTCGATCCGTTACATGAAGATAACTCAATATGTAGGAGATAATCTGGAGCAGAAGGGAGAAAATTGACAGGTTACGCACTCTCTGGAAAATATGAAGACAAGACTCAACTATATAATGAAAGTTGTCACATTTTGCTCATGTTATACAGTACAGGCCAAAAGTTTGGACACATTCCTCCAGCTGAATTTTCTGGATCATTCTGGAAAGCTGCATTTTCAGGATCATTACTCCAGTCTATCACATGATCCATTAGAAATCATTCTAATATGATGATTCATTATCAAAGTTGGAAACAGTTCTGCTGCTTAATATTTTTTCATAACCTGTGATACTTCTTTAGGATAATTTGATGAATAAAAAAATAAATAGAAATATTTTGTTACAACAGTATTGGTCAGTAATTTGGGGTCACTATTTTTTTTTTTTTTTTAAATAAATCCATACTTTAGTTCAGCAAGGATGTGTTAAATTGATAAAAAGTGATAGTAAAGAAGATTTATATTATTAGAAAATATTTTTTTATTTTGAATAAATGCAGTTCTTTTTAACCTTTTATTCATCAAATATATTAGGCAGCAGAACTGTTTCCAACACTCATATTAAATCAGAATATTAGAATGATTTCGAAAGGATCATGTGATTGACTGGATGTCACATGTGACACTGAAGACTGGAGTAATGATGCTGAAAATTCAGCTTTGCATCACAGAAATAAATGATAATTTCTAGTATAATAAATTGAAAAACAATTATTTTAAATTGTAATAATATATCACAATATTACATTTGTTTCTGTATTTTTGATCAAATAAATGCAGGCTTGATGAGCAGAAGAAACTTCTTTCAAAAACATTAAAAATAGTAATGTTTCCAAACTTTTGCCTGTACTGTACATTATACACTTTTTTACATTATACACTTTTTGTGTGTGTGCATGGGGGGGTATGCGAGTTTATTAATCTATATATATATATATATACTGATATTAATATAACTACGCCAACCAATGTTTGTCTGTTCGTCTATCTATATAACGTTATCGTTTTTTAATTCTCATTCTTAATATCCATTCTGTGCTATGGTACTGAGTCAAAAACACAGTAAAACTATGGTTCATTTCAGTAAGGACATGCTGTCGAATAAACAGAAAGGTAATGAAAATACAAGTTGGGAACTGTTAGCTTACTTGTTCTTTCAGCTCTAAACCACTAACTAGCGGCTAGCCTATCCAGTGTGTGATGTGTGGATGGACGGACTCACCTCAATAGGTAGGTGTGCACTCTCCATAACTGCGCTCACTTCCGAAATCTGGTCTTATTAATTATCATTAATATAAACGTAATATCAATATTAAATCGTTGACTCAGATCAACGCTGTTTATCATTAAAGTGGCAGGTCGCGGATTGTCAACGTGCTAAACATTCAAGAGCACGGGATGATCTGATAACACCCGGCCTCTCGTTGTTCCTCCTTACACAGTATTAAACGATGCACCAAACCCCAACATTATCCACAACACGTTCCGCTACACATCCTAAACCCCTCAGAAATGTGAGCAAGAAAACATTTTTCAAAGAAAATAATAAAGAACTGTCACAAGAACAACACTGGACATCACGTGCAAGAAGCGCGCAAAGTCACCTGGGAAACGTAGTTTGATGAAAGACACAACCTGACTTTGTATTTGTGTCGACAGATGGCGCAGTAATTCATTTGAACGTGACGTGAGCACATAAAAATGAGCCATATACAGCTACATTTCTACGAATCACTTCATAATATAATATGTTGCTTTTTGCATAATTGTTTAACATTTTTGCATCGATGCTAAGTATGCTAGGCTACCTCTGCAGTAATTGTGCATTAATGAGCAGTAGGCTATTTTTGTATCAATACACAGGTGTCTTTTTCTTGGCCTGGTGTTGGTGCCACACACTCTGTCAGCTAGATATGGTTAATCATAAAACATTCACCACAGTATTATAAAAACACAAGACTGCTGTTTGTACAGAATATGAGTAAGCAATTTATCGAACAATTTTATCCAATAAAACATTTATTCATTTGTCAAGGGCTTGTGTTCATGTCATTTTTCCAAATAATAAATAAATAGGCTAAATAAAAAGAGGAAAAACCCACACAATTCATTCATTCTTTCACAAAATAGACAATAGCCTATACAAATTATTATGATTATTGATGCAAGTGCAGTCACTGTTTCTTTCTCAGTGTAATGTTTCTGTCAACAACGATAAAATAATGACTAATGCAGAAATAATAAATCATCATTGTATTTTAACAAGCTATAATTAGTGCTGTCAAGCGATTCCAATTTTCAATCTAACTTTTTTTTTTCCAGAAACTGCATCTGAAGTGGTATTACTGTTCAGCTATATTAATGCAGCTCAGAGCGGTAGCATGAATGCAGTTAGAATTACATAAATATAAAGAAAATTAATAATCAAATGTAAAAATAAAACTGCATAGTCTTCACTAAATGAATGAAATAAACACTGAATCTTATTAAAACTACGAAATGTATTCAGTCAAGAGCAATGAGAGATTTTCTCTTTCAATAACTGTAAAATTAATCAGTTATGCAATGAGAATTCATCTATAAGCCGCTCTGGAGAAAACAGTGTTGTCATCGTCTAGCTCAGTTGCAGTAGGCCTAATATTGCCGAATATCAAGTGTCTCCAACTGAGCAAGCCAAAAGGCGACTGTGGCAAGGAACCCAAACTCCATCTGTTACAGAATAGGCCTACATGGAGAATTTTTTTTTTTTTTTTTTTTTGGAGAAACCAGGCTCAGTCAGGGGCCAGTTCTCCCCTAGATAAAGAACATGCTGTGGTTTAATTCCAGGCTGCATCACAAGTCAAACGGTGGATCGATATCATTAAGTATATTTCATCCAGTTCTGTCTGCTTGAAGATCGGGATAGTAGGCTACATGACGCCAGCATTTGGTGGGAGGGAGTTGAAGCTGGCCATAGGGTCTGTGCAGAGGACTTGTCTAGGTCTTGTGGTCGTCTATGCGTTCAAAGTGCAAATCCTAACTGAAACACAAATTTGTTAGTGGTTGTCTTGATTCAAAAGCTTAATTTCAACACTTTAACATAGTATGTAGTAGTTTAAAATAAGTGTTTTTACCTTAAATCAAGACATATTTGGCACGTCTGCTGACCGACAGAAACGTGTGCTCCACTTTTCTCCATTTTTTTCATGTTGGAGTCGGACACACCCCCCCACATTTTTTCGGCACTGACGCTGCTCCCTCTGGCAGCCGCAGCTCGCTGCGGGACAGTTGTTACTGCAGCTCGCTGCGGGACATTGGTGCTCACCGCGGGACAGTGCTCGCCGCGGTACAGTTGTTCCAGCTGCATACCGCGGGCCAGTGGTGCTCACCGCGGGACTGCAGCTCGCTGACGCTCTGAATGCTGCTCATCCGCTATTCTGCACATCACTGCCCGCACTGATTCACTCACTGGCGGAAAATTGACCACAGCCAGGAGTCTTACTGGCTTTTGCGGTTGGTCTTTACATGGCTGCTTCTTTTTGGAGCCGCTTTTCTTTTGTATTGGAAGAACAGGGCTCTGCTTTCCTTCACTGGCTTGTTTCCTCACACCGCTCCGGTTCACAGGTGCTCTCCGGCCAATCTTAAACTGTGGGAGACGAGCAGGAGCAGGGGGTCGTAGCGGAGCTCGACCTGTCACTACTCGGGGCTTGTGCGTCTTGAAAGCAGCCGCACCGGCCAGTGGAGGCAGAGTCAGGACTGGAGATTTGTTCATTTCCCAGTGTGGTCTTTTAGTTGTAGTTAAAATTCTCGCATGCGGTGTCTGGTTAGGTCGGGTCAAATCATTATTATGCCCATATCCAGTGAACGTGGGTGTCTGGCCAGTCACCCGAGACACCGGGTGGATTGACGGCATCTGCTGCACACGGTGATGCTGCCTGTTGGTTACTTGGTTAGGTGTAGTCAGATAATTTTTATGCACATTTCTAATCACCATGAGTGGTGTTGTGTGCGTGGGTGTCTGGCCAGTGGGCTCCACAGACTCTCGTCGAGTTGACGGCATCTCATTCTGCACACAGTGATACTGCCTGATGGTTGATGATGGCTTTAGCGGGCGAACGATAAGGGATGACCTTAAATAAGGTAGAAACATTTTCAAGACTAAAATTGCTGTTCTCTGTGAAATCCTTCTTTATAGCTGTCAATGTTCTCTCTCTTGAGCTTGTTCACACTGGAGCGCAATAGTGATATTCACTCGAAATGGCATAGTCTACATTGTAGATGACGTCACATTGTGTTGGCATTCTATGACGTCACATCGTGGCGTCATAGAATGCTCATAGCGTTGGAATAGTGGAATAGTTGCTCTTTGGTATTTGGGTTTAAAAAATGCTTATACATAAACAAGTAGCCTAACATTTCTTGTATATAAATTGGTGCATATAAATCATCTTTATTTACCCAATTCACTATAGTAATCTTTGTAGTCATTATTTTTAAGTTTGAGTTATGTGTTAATCTAACTAATTATAGAAAAATACCCATTTTGACATACTTTTATTACTTTTTTTCAAATAAAAGTGCTTTATTTTTATTTTATTTTTTAACTTTAACGGTATACATGCCCCATTTTGAAAATGGGGTTGCAAAAATGGAAGTGGTGGATTTACTTCCTTCTTAGTTTATTGAGTTGATTAAATTTGCTAACATTTGCTATTATTGTGTAATCAATAATAATAAGTCTTCCTAGTCTAGTGTTTTAATAAAATATATTCGTACTTCTAACCCTACCAAAAACATGTTTTTGTTCCGTTTGAATTCATTTGTCATTAATCGAGAGTTACAATCAATAAGCTGTAGAAAGTTATTTTTTAATCTTTATGAAAGTCACAAACATGCACCACACATTCATTAATACAATCTGAGCATTTCTGCATTTTAGTTCCACTTGCAAGCTCGAATGTTTGTTCTCAACATACAATTGAGATTGCAGGAATTGTTTTAATTAGACTATATCAGTAACATTAACACTTAATCCACATTATCCTTGTGGCGGCGAGCACTGATTTGATCAATTTAAAATTTTCATCGATAGTTAAGAGGAGAAACTATGGAAGCTTATTTCCACCAAGGAAAAGTCTATATCTCACAATTCAACAAGTCAGAATTGCAAGTTATAAACTTCTGAGATAAAGTCACAATTACCTTTTTTTAATTGTGAGATAATTATATTTCACAATTCTGAGATAAATAGATATATAATATCAGAATTGTGAGTCATAAACTTAGAATTGTGAAAAATAAAATCAGAATTACGAGTTTATATCTCGCAATTCTTATTTTTTCTCAGAATTGTGAGATATAAACTTGTAATAGAGAGAAAAAAAGTCAATTGTGAGATTAAAAATCCCAATTACCTTTTTTATTCCATGATGGAAACTAGCTTCCATAAGAAATTCTGCTTACCTCATCATTGTGTCCTTGAAGTTCTATTGAAAATTTAGGAAACAGTCAGGAACAGATTTTAGTTTTGTACTTCTTCAGTTTAATACATTATTTTAAGGTTAGAATGTATAGAAAATAGTTTTTATTTATTTATTGTTAATAGTAAATAGTAACATTGTTGTTATTTATTGTCTAATGTACTTTTCAAGTTGTTTATACTGTACATCTGTACTGTAAAAATCATGTTTGTGGGAGGAGGGTGTAAAAATGGCAGAAGATGATAAAGCGTTTATAATGCACTTAATAGTTCATTAAGCATGGCATTTTCTTCATCATCCAAAAGCTGGGGAAGAGGCTTAAATAAAGCCTTGATCTGATTTCCCAAATGGGTTGCATCGTCCTGAAAGGATTCACATTAAACAACAACAAAAAAACCTACAAAAACATGTTGCAATATAGAGCTAATATTCATAATCATCACCTTAGTTGATTATATTAAAGGTGCACCAACCAATTTCTGTTTGATTTACTGATCGATCACATGGGACCAGGTTGCTGTAGAGCAGAATTTGACTGGTTATGTGATCTAAAATCATTTAAAAATCCCAAAACATTTCCCTACACAGATTGCATAATTTATACGCATTGATCAATAGAAAGCTGCTTGGTTTAAAAGTGACTTTTGTGTGAGCTGTGCTTCATGCATTGCTACACTGTTGACAATAGACTATAAACCTTTTTTTTTTTTTGTAAGGCTTTTCTGTAAACTTCACACAGCTCCTCTAGATAGCGCCTGTGATCCAGGAATGGATAGGACAGGTTTCTCAGAACCAAGTTAAGGGAAGGATTATTAGCAGATATTTATCTGTCTCGAGTCACTCCGGTACTGCTCAATACAGTCTTTGCAGCCACTGTGGCCGCACGGAAGCACCACTGGGTGATCGAAAAAAATCGCGACAAACGGGACACAAAAATTCTACATCGCAAAACGGACGTTTCGACGCCATCTCTAGCACTTAACCCCTAACCCACTCTTTCACTTCAGAGCCGTGGTTCACTTCAATCAATTGCCTCACGTCACTGACGTATGAACTGCAGTCCGCTTTGAAGAATGAACAGCGATATCCGATTATTTTCAGTGTTTCGAATCAACCCCTTTACTAAAAGAGTCTGAATTGATTGCTTCAAGAATTGGATTTAATCGGTTCAAGTGGTTCTCGAGTCAATTCACCGACTCATTTAACCATTAGGTTTATATAACCATTTCATTCGATTCTTTATGAGTCAATTTATTCATAAACTGAACAGGGACATATGAAAACAATTATAAAATAACACTCTTATAAAAAAAATTAAAAACATTTGCCGCATCAGTGATGATGTAATTGGGCTTGGGGCGTGACGTCACAGCAAGAATACGTACGTTTTCTAGTTTAATCATTTAAACTTATTCCCTGGATAATTTATTTGGTTAATTTGTGTTATTTTTGGTTTATTTACTTTGATGCTACTATTATTTTAACAGTAGTATACTGTAATATACCGTGTATGTTTTTTTTTTTTTTGTAAGTGTTCTTGTTCTGTAATAAAAAAATGGAAAAGGAGAAAATAATTCAAAAGAACAGAAAATATTTGGACAGCAGAGCACCAAAGGCAGATACATAGACAGACAAACAATAATTTAACTTTAATTATGTGTAAATTTTCCAATAACCATGCCATGCTGTTGACCTACAGTACTATTATTTACAGTTATTGAATTATTTACAGAGTAGTAGTTACTCAGGCCATAAAACTTTTAGCTGCTTAGAACGTACTAAACATATTAAACATTCTGCAACAGCAATATAATACAATAAAATAAACAGATTCAGCATTTAACACAAGTAAAATTAAATAAATACTAAAAATAAATAAAGCTTATGCATAATATTCAGCTGCTAGCTCTAGTCTAAAGTATTTATTCTATTTTACATGTGACTGTCCAACAAGCATCACTAACTTCCCAGCATTTGCTGTATACTTATACATCAAGGAAAACAAGTCATCAGAGGTTTATATAAAAAAGGCAGTTTTCATTTTCAAACCTTCTGCCTATCTGGTCTTGGTTCTGAAAAGCTGTTAACCATTTGATTTGATTTTGTTAATGGCAGCAAAATCTTTCAACATTGTAAATGCATAAAAAAAACCTTTTAGGCCTACATCTAGATATCATAAAAAATGCTTGTATTTCACACTTTGAAATGATCACATCAGAGCACAGCAGAGAAACTAACCATAACCAACCTGATAAGAATAACAATAGTTCCAAAAGATGCATTTTATTACATTCAGAGAAAATGTCTTACAGTGTAGTTGTGCATATCATATTTATCATCTTTAGTTTAGACCTCGAGTGTTTCAAACAGTCCACACTGCTAAAACCAGTACATTTATAAGTGAACTGTCGGGACACCGGGATATACTTTATATATACACCGGGACGTCTGGTCACCTTACAGAAATGCTACAAAATGCAACAAAAAAATTTTTAAATATGAATGCGAACTCGTATAGCAATGCGCACTGCTGATTATACTGTTTTAAAAGGTATGTACAGTGCTTGACAGTGATCAGGGTTTATTAAGGCACTTAAGTATTGGATAGCAGGAGCAAACGATGGTAAACCTGAATACTTCCGTTCTATTTTATTAAATGTAACTAATGTATGTTATTTATTAAGATGAAAATAATTGTATTAGACGACCGTTCTGTACAGTATTTTAGAAACGACATCCGACAAAAGCTGTAAGCATCCGGATGCCCCAGGTAGATATATAAAATAATTTATATTCTGCTTATTATTATATTCATTAGTATATATTCTGATAGAGAAAACTTCCTGATGAGAAGACAGTTTTGTGCATTCCAGATGTTCACTTGCGTGACCGTACCTGACCTCACGACCCGTTTCAGAGGTGAAACACTGAGCACAACGGTGTCCTGCAAATGATGGCTTATTTATTTGCCGCTGGATTACCTCTGTGCAATTTTGTTTCCTCCTCTGCTGGGCCCTCTTCAGCAAATTCATTCCCTTCTCCAGTGCCGGTGGGGGTCGCGGGGATTTGAATTGAGCTGTCTGACATCTGAGACAGTGTGTCTGCGTCTTGCTCCGATTGCGGTTCATGGACTGGTGAGTTGGGCGTCGCAGTAGAAGAGATGGAGCGCTACATGGTAAAAGTGTGAAATATGTTTGATAAATACATGATTTATATATATATATATAGCTTTTTAAAGATCGATCAGCAGAGGCCAATCAGGTAAAAACCTGCTCAAAATAAATAAATATTATAGACTTACATTGAAGTAATTCAATTCAAGGTACGTACCTGCAAGGAGACACTTGATCTGTTGGTCCTGTCCTTCAGTTTGGACCATGTTCCTTTCATTCCTGATTTCACGGTCATCTCCAGCGCTGCTTTTAACAGTTTGGGCGTCTCTGCACGAGGAGGAATAATCGGGATGGGCTCCTTCTCTTCCTCTTTCTTCTCAGCGGGCTTTTTATCCTTCATCAACATTTTCCTAAAGGGCAGATAGCAGGTTACACCTTATTTAAACAAAAGCTTAGTGACCTAGTGAAATATCGTTGAATCATCATAGTGGAAAATGAAAGTAAAAAGGGGAAATATTTATCATTGATGATTTTCCTTTCAGCAGTTGCACTCACTTTGCTTTCTTACGGAGCAGTTTCTGGGATTCCGGATAGTGCACAATGATATCATTCAGGTCCTTTTTGGTCAGGATGAGTAGGTTAGCAAAACCACGCGCTACAACGTTAGCTGTCCGTCGGTTAACTCCGCCTACAGCAAGCAAGCTTTATTTGGGGAAACGGACAGAAGCTAAGATCAAATTTGGCAATAAGGGATTTAAGACTATGTACAGTAAACCAACTAAATTAGATATAGCCGCCCTCACCTGACCTCTCCAAACACCGCTCCTGCTTTTAGGGTCACAAACACAGTCTTTCCATCGGGACCACCAACTACCTGGACTTCCCCTGCCTTTATGATGTACATCTCACGGCCCACTTCATCCTGTAAACATGAGAGGTTGACATTTCTTTGGTACAATGACTTGTCTTTACAAACACAAGTACGTTTAAAAGTCTGTTATGTAGGCTAAACATCTTCTTTGTGTTTCTTGCCTTCTTGCAGACATAGTCTCCTGGAAGATACACCACTGATTTGAGCCTCTTCAACATGTCAAAGATCATCTGTCTATCGCAGCCCTGAGAAAGACACAATGAAAAAAGTCAAGGCAGGTTAAAGATCGGTTCTGGGTTCCCTCCAGTTTTAAAAAAATACATAAAAAAAATCGAAATCTGTAGACTGGCTCTGACTTTTGGTAACTAGCATTGTCTTCTGGAGATTGCAAATCAGGGCAAAAACGTAAAACAAAAAGTGTGTTGTGTATTCCAGCCATAGCACTTGCCTGAAAGAGTGGCACTTTGCTGATAATGGAGTAGCTGACATCCACCGCTATATCCAGCCTCATCTTATCAGGAAGTTGATCTAGTAGCTCTTGTTCATCTGTGTGAAACCACAAAAGTTTAATTTTTATCATATGATAATGGATGGCCAGAGGGATTATGGATGAATGTCTGTAATGTATTTTGACGTTGATGTCTGTCTTACCCAGCATGCCTTGGGACTGCCACGTGTAGCTGTACCAGGTTTTCACTCTGTTCTGCACGTCTTTAGGTATGCGGTAGGAGGCCATGTATTTAACTGTGTTATCCACACAGGCACGATAGTTTGTCTGAGCCGCCGTGGCTGCACCCACAACATCTCTCATCTGACACAAGACAAGCCTCAATCAATGATATTAAACACTAAAGAAAACCAGTCTTTTGATCCCTTTCACACCATGATAATGGCCTTACCTGACCAATCATGATGGAGAACACAAACACTCCAATAAAGTAATTGATGAGTTGAAACACAATCTCAAAAAGTGTTGTGGGTCCTGGCAGGCCGCCAATAGTCAGCAGAGTCTTCACAGCAAAGTAGTAGCAGCGAATGTAACTGAAAAGGTCACAAAGCAAATATAAATGGTTATTATTTAACTTTGAAAATATTATGAAAAAATTAAAAGGTCATTTTTTCATGGAAAAAATAATATCATTGATTTTCCTTTCAGAAATGTTGTGATTATGACATTATATGAACATATTCCCGCCCACATTTACATATTAAAGGAACACTCCACCGTTTTTTGAAATAGGGCTTATTCATCTTCTTTCCTACATTTAGATAGGTGGGCAAATGCATTTTTGTGTCAGTGCATGCATTGTTTTAGTTTGACAGGGTCGGTGCTAGCTTAGCTTAGCTTAGCTTAATGAATGGAATCCTTTGTTGCCAGCTAGCATGTCCTGAGTAAATGTTATATAAAAAATAAAAAAAACACCTAATTACTTCTTGTGGCCTGCGTATTCACAATGAGTACAAATAGCGATGCAGATTAACACTAGGTGATTTCCTAGGCAGATATTGACATATATATTAAGGACTATATTAGGGGGAAGCACAGGCGAAGCACTACTACTTGGGCATGATATCTCTGCACCCAAGTAGCAGTGCTTCGCCTCCCCTAATATAGTCCCAAGTCAATATCTGCATAGGAAATCGCCTAGTGTTAATCTGCATCACTATTTGTACTCATTGTGAATACACAGGCCACAAGAAGTAATTAGGTGTTTTTTTATTTTATTTTTTATATTACTTTTACTCAGGACATGCTAGCTGGCAACAACGGATTCCATACATTATGCTAAGCTAAGCTAGCGCCGACCCTGTCAAACTAAAACAATGCATGCACTGAGACAAAAATGCATTTGCCCACCTGTCTAAATGTAGGAAAGAAGGTGAATAAGCCCTATTTCAAAAAACGGTGGAGTGTTCCTTTAACGCCTATCTAGCAGGTTGGCCTACTATGATAAACAACATTATATTGATGCATCAATCCTAGTTAGTCATAACAGAGGTCATTTACATATTCATTTCCTTAAAGGTACATCAGATTAATATGGTTCATCATAGAGAATGTGGAAAATGACCATGTAAAACTGTTTTTGGTGCAGAAAGCTGGACTAATATTGTAAGTGGAATGGAAGAACATATTAACACACACACACATTTTAATTAATGTAAAAAAATAGAAACCTTTTTGAAGCTAAGAAAGTGGGACTTTGACTATAATGTGAAAGATCAATAGTAAGTTGATGTAAATTAAAGCTAAAAACAAAATTGATTCACATACCTATTACCCGTCCCATCATAGGCCCAATCTGAGAAACCCAGACCTTCATATGAAGAGCCCCAGTAGTACAAACAGGCATTGCAGTGGACCGCATAAAGCAGGTAGGTGGTGGTTCGAATGACTCTGATAAACGAAATAAGAGATATAAACCAAGATAAACACTCCAAATAAAATGTCAAACAAATGCCCAATACAAAGGTTTATAGAAACTAACAGCTAACCTGTAAACATAAGCGTTGGTCAGGATAGCTTCCAGACGCTTGTTGAACTCAAAGAAAGACATAAACTGCAGAAAGGAAAGACACATTAAAGAATTAACAAAAGTTCATCATGGACTGATCTTCCTAAAGCCCAGTTAAACGGTGAGAGTAGCAGCTTGCCTTCAGGATCCTGGGTAAGCGGAGAAGTGGATTAATCCCTGTTTTGAAGTAGAGAAGCTCTAGAGGAAGTAGACTGACAACATCCAGCTGCAACACAGGAAATGAGACCCTTAGGAGACGTTCACACAGAACGCATTGTTTTTCAATGTAAATGCGCTAGACAGACATCTTCAACCGTTGCGCTCACGTCTCGTGTCTTTTGCAGCATCTCGCGCATGACACGGAATTCTTAAAACACGGCGTTCAAGTTAAAAGTTCAACTTTTAAAAAAACTTAACAGCAAAAGCGCATTCAGTGTGAACCACCCCTTACAATACAGAATGTGTCCAGTACCTCAGAGCATAAACATGAAACGATAAATGGCATAAATGTCTCATTACCTTGAATCGTACAGCTTTGATGTAATTATCTCTCATTTCTTTCTTCCCGCTCTAAAAACAAATAGTTTGCAAAACACCAGGTGAAAAAAAGCATTTATTTTACTTTACATATTCTAATATTTTGCCTGACTATATTTACCACGATGTCCCCATGCTGCACAAACTGAAGTCGGGGTTGAAAGGCCAGGACGTCCAGAACATAGACGGCATCACATAAGTAGTCAATCAACAGCCACACGTGGATGTTATCCGGTGTTTGATAAGGAAACGCCCAACGCACAGGAATCATCCACGCGCTCCAGTTAAACGCCAAAGACACGCAAAACAGCCAAAGTACGTAGATCAGATCTACAGAGAACATAGAGCAATGTGAGATTTTATTGTTTGTTTTACTCAAATGGTTTGTGGAAAATATTGTGGTGCACTAAAATCTTTATTTAAAACTTGTTGAAATGTTGAATACTGAATGTATTAACAAAGTAAACTAAATAGTATGACTCATTAAGTTCAATTCAATTAATTAAACCATCAATGTGCACCAAAATGTAAATTATGCAAAAAATTATAATTTATAAACCCGATGCCTAGTTGCCAAATGCTATTAAAGTTTTAAAAAGAGGGAGGAATGTGAAGCTTAGGAAAAGGGTGTGAGAACAGAACAAAGAATGAAGGAAAATCAGTAACTGATCGGATTTATGTGCAAGTATGGAATGTCAAGACAGCTAAAATGTAGACAGCTGTAGGCAAGTCTAAATGAGTCCACAGGATTACAATGAAGAGAGGAGAGAAGGAGTGCTCACTAGTGAAGGGGTCGATGCTGGTTGGAAAACGGTACTGCAGAAGCCGAGCAATCCTGGACTGAGGTTTCATTTTACAGCACAGGAGCTTGGTTTTCTCCTCTTCTTTCTCGGCGGGGGCCTCGGGCACCTCCTGCTCTGTCTTCTGCTCTGCTGGAGGTTCAGGAGGAGGAGCTGGAGCTTGCTTAGCAGGGGCTGTTCATAAAAGACCATATTATTTGCTACGTTGACTTAGATATTTGGACACTGAAGATTAAAAATCTAATTAAGTGGCATCTGCAAACAAATGATGCTACAGCATCCAATTACTTTTAACCCCCGCATTAACTAGGAACTTAGCTTATTAACTAACCTTTGACGACCAGTGTTCAAATTCTGTACTTTTTGTCTTGATAAAGATCAGTATATATTAGGGCTGCACGATAATGGTTAAACTAATAATCACGATTGTTAGTTCTCATTTGAGAAATTTCCGTCATCAGAATTATTGCACTTTCACAAGCACAAATCAACAGAAAATCAACTCTGCATTTGTTATTTTTCTCACTTACATTAAAACACTCTCTACATCAATTACTTTTAAAACCTTAAAAATGTCAATTGAAACTTTTTTGTGAGGATAAATAACCATCGTAATCACAATTAAAATTCGATTGCAGCCCTAGTATATCTCTTGTCTTGTCAACACATTCCTCTGAGAAACAACTTGCTTGAAAAGTGTGCTTCTGCTGCTGTTCTTTAAAATAAATGCCATTGGCGTGTTATTTTGGACTTAACTCACAGCCAGGTGGTGTCTCATCGTCTGAATTGTCTGGATCAATCAGTTTCTCTTTGACCCGCTCTGTTCTCTCTTTGAACAGCTTGACCAGCTCCTGTAATCTATCGTTTACTACGGTACTAGTCTGGCTGGCAGAAGAGGATGGCCGTTGATTAAGCCTTAAAACAGAACATAATTAGTAAATTTAACATTTAAATAATTAGATAATTACTGCAACAACAAACAACAAAAAACCCACCAAAGCAATCACGTATTTGTATATATTGTTGCTAGGTTTCCAACCAACCTATATCCATGATGTGTTTTTTATTATATCAATTATATCAATATTTAATTTTTGTGCATTCATTTTAATTTAGTTTATTTGTTACCCGTCATCTGCACTTGAGATGCTACTCTGGCTTGGCCAGGCCCGGACTGAGGTTTCTAACTCCTCCTCTTCCTCGTCATCTTGTGAGTAAAGTCTCTTGCTGTAAGAGAAAGTTAAGAGCAAGTTATGATGGACCTCTATAGGACTGGAATTATAAAATAAAGGGCAACAAGTTACATAAATGCTTTAAACACATTTGCATATGATAAGTAAGGAAATGATGAGTAGTCTTCACAAACTCAAATATGCACACAAATGTACAGAATGAAGTGGGGAATATGGAGTAGATTGAGATGAGTCCTGAAATAGACTTATTTAAAGATTCTTACATCTTGGTCCAAATTGTCTGTGGTTTTCTGTCTCTGCATACACCGTTTGCATCCAGAGAAATAAGTGTGTGTATGTACGCAAGTAAGTGTGTGTGCAGACAACAAAACAGAAAAGAAACAAAACATGAAATGTATATTTGGATATCAGTAGGGCTTTTCACAGTTGAACTTGTGAACTCAATGATATTGTCAAACTTGTTTCACATTTTATGCCGAGGGCTTATAGATTTTCACATTGTACGTTTTAAACCCTGAATTAACATTCTAATTTGCATATTTATGAGATCAATCGCATTAGCTGCTTTTCCACCATCAGGCTGAACAGTTCTAAGAATGGTAAGGAACGGTTCCAGTTATTTTCCACTTCAGCTTGGTTCGGCACAGCTATACATAGGTTACAAGAACGCTAGGGTATGCATACAATGCATGTGACAAATTTCATCAGCATAGTGATGATCGAAGCCAGATTTTTCTAACTACGCAGTGTCTGTACGCTCAGCTGGCACATGCACCTTCAATTTTTTTTAACTTAGTTTGTCCACAAGATCATAACACTACCCAGGGACATTGTTTCACAGTCGAAAAAGAAACTGATGAGACGGAACAACAAACTTCTGGAGACATAACAACAATAGATGCACACATTGGCAAGCGCTTGTGTCTTGAGTCCAAAGACATTTTTATCTGCCAAAACTTCTGGAGAGATATAGCGCAGACACGGGACAATGATGAAACTTTCTACTGTCCATGGGTTGACCACCCTGTGTTCGCACGCGCTATCAAATGAAGTATACTTTGAAAGGATATATGTTCCGCTGTATTCATACACTAGCGTTCGAGTCAAATCTGAAATATACTTTGGGCTTTATGCTAGCTCAGGTCAAGTGCAGTGCAAAAATTTTCACAGGCAAATCCAGTCCACTCTATAAGAATCCACACGATCGTGAATTTTGCGTGAAGGCAAAAGATTTCAAGTTGGTCACATGAATTGGCTGACTTGATTTCAAAGTGACTTCTGTGTGAGCTTTGCTTCATACATTGCCACATAGGCAATAGCCAACTGACAAAATTTTGCATAAAACCACACCTTTTCTAGATTCAGTGCAATTAATGAAAACAAGGCAGATTTACCTGGTTCGATTGGCTTTACGGACACCAGGCACAGTAAGGGTTTTGAGGTTGGGATCCTGTGGGTTTATTATAGGGGGTATAGGGCGAGATCTCCCTCGGTCAGAATCAACATCTTCCACATTCACAGCTGGGTGCACACTCAGTCTGGAGCTCGCTGAAGACATAAAAGATTATACATAAAAGACACCTTGACAATGACACTTTCAGTAGCGTCCTCTTCAAGACTTACCTAGAGGTAACCGGGCCTTAGAGTTTGAGGTCAATGATTGGTACATGAAGAGGTCACTTTGGTCACTACAGGCACCCAAAATCTAATGTTCTCTAAGTCACACCTGGCAGCAAGGCATAGTACAGCAAAGCATAGCACAGACTAATCTAACAGAAAAAGGCGACAATGTGGATCACCTGAGGGTCTAGCAGAGGTGGGGTCATCCTCAATGTGGAAGGCAGGGTTGGAGACGCCTGACAACTGCCTGGAAGGGGTGATGGGTGGAAGACGGGGGTAAGAGGGCACATTGGGCAGGTCTAGGATGGAGCATGGGGAAGAGGGCGAAGGGGTACGGGGGGAGTGAAGCGGGGACTGGCGGACAAGGCGGTCCAACTCCAGATCCCTACTCTTCAGCGGTTGCTCCTTGGGCATCCTGTTCCGGCTTAAGTTTGTTGAGACGGCTCTGAATGTTAGTGTAGCACTGCTGGGCACACTGTGGAATGTTGCTTATCTTTTGTGGAATGCTGGATATTCTTTGTGGAATGCTGAAGAGTTGTTGTGGAATGTTGGAGATCTGTTGCGGAAGGATGGAAAACCGTGGAATGCTGGTGAACCTTTGTGGAAAGTTGGACAACTTTTGCGGGAGGTTTGATATTTGTTGCGGAATGTTGGACAGCTGTTGTGGGAGGCTGGATAACTGCACGGGGAAGCTGGGAAACTGAGGAGCACTAAAAAGCGTCTGGTTGGGGAATTGTGGGGTGATTTTGGAGAAGCGCTGGGAAATTTGTTGGGGTAGCTGAGAGATTTGTTGCGAAAGCTGTGCCAGTTGAGGAGGGAGCGACGGCAGCTGTTGGGTGATCTGAGAGAGAGCAGGGGGCAGATCGGGCATGGAAGGCACTTTGGGCGGGGTGACTTCAATGTCTATCAGGAACTGGTTGAAGTTGTCGAGGGCTTGTGATGCATATGGTACACGCATGAAACAGCTCTTCAGCGCATCACATCTGGAAGGGACTGTGGGGAGAGCAGCACACATTAAATTATATTATATGTTGCATGATTTGTTTACAATTTTTGATGCTCAGTCGTACAGAATATTCTGAGAATAACGTCGGGAAATGCCAACTACATTGGCTCCAAAAAGTATTGCATTAGATAAATGATCAAACCAAATGGCGTTTATTTTATTTTTTAAATAAAATATCACAAGCACATTATTATTTATAAAATAGCACAAGCACACTTTTTAATCATAATAAATTCACAAAAATAAATCTGTTAATTAACAAAATAATAAATCTAGATACTAGAACTCAAGAGTAAGGATTTTTTCACTGGCCCAAAAAACTGAGAATTATGAAACTGTAACTTTTTTTATTTACATTTATAAATAAAAATTAAACAATTGTTATTTTAATTTAACATGAATTATTTAATATGTATTATTTAATTCTTTAAAAAATACTATTATTATTATTATACACAATTTTGTTAAACGAGTTTTAAGCTTACTTTACAAGGAAAATGTGCATTAAATTAGCTGAAAATTATACTGTTATTATAATTAGGCCTATAAAGGAAACTCAGAGACGGCAATTAATTAATAATCACTTTTGCTGGAAATCATACTAGTTTACATTACACTTTCTGGTTGTCAAACGTAAGTAATCAATAATGTAAACTACAATGCACTGATATTAATCCATCTTTTTAATGTAATCTGAGAGCTTTCTGTCCCTCCATTGACAGCTTTCGCAACTACCACTTTCAATTTGTAAGTGTCAAATAATTTTCTCAAGGTAAATTATGTTTTTTGCACTTCATAAAATTGAGATTGAGGATGTCTTTACTATCTTTCTGGTGCTTGAAAGTGGTAGCTGCGTAAGCTGTCAATATAGGAAAAGAAAGCTCTCAGATTTCATTAAAAAGATCTTCACTTGTGTTCAGAAGATGAACGAATGTCTTGCGGGTTTGAAACGACATAAGGGTAGAGTAATTAATGACAGAATTTTTATTTTTGGGTGAATCACTTTAAGTGTCAAAATCCTTTTTTTAGAGCCACTGTATGTGAATTATTACATCTGAGTAATAAAAATGTAAAGAAAATATATGTAATTTGGGATGCCATTCTGTGGCTTTTTACCATGTTAGCATCAAGGTGTTTGCGTGATCTATTTCCGAATGACTAAGATAAACACTCACCACTACTTTCCTCTTCAGTAAATGTACTCTCCACCTACATAAAGCAAAATTACAGAATTATGAGACATTTATTTCAAACACTGTAACACAGAGAAGAAAAAAGCAGCACTAGTACAAAGAGGAAATATGATCAATGCAGTACGGTGCTTATGAGCACAGCATACTTTATTCAGTGTAACTTCAGAGAGTTTTATGTACTTGGTATAAACAATGGATAATAATACCTGTGAAAAGCCATTTACAATCTATTTAAAATGACATCTGTTATATAACAGTCAGATATAAAGCCGGATGACCAACGTGATGAAACTTAAAGTTTAAAGTTAGATGGACAGTAAAAATATATTACCGGTGAATCAGTTCGTGAAACGGAGGAGCTGGTAATGGACTGAGGTTGCTGAGTTATCGGGTCAGGTTCTTCTTCGGCTTCACTGGAGTCTCTGGGCTCCTCCTCCTCCTCCTCATGAAGCTCTTCAGGTTCAGGTTCAGGCTCTGGTTCCTCCTGAAGAGGTGAAGAGGACTTAAACTCCTCCACAGGGGTTTCAACTGTAAACGCAGTGTCTACAGCTTCTGCCTCCTGTCCTTCTGGAACAAACTCCTTAACTAAAGGTACTTGACACCTGTGGATACAAACAGCATGACGCAATTATCAGCTATTAACGTTACATAAACAACAGGCTAATCACATATGTAAGCAACTAACGTTAACACATCTGTGTCAGCTATAAACAAATTAGCATAAGCACAATTTTCGCATGATGGAACAACACGAGGCGAGGTCTGATTTGTTTCCCAAAAACCTCCTTTAAATAGTATGGTCATTTATTTGAAACATTCACAAAATATTATAAACGAAAGCTATAAGCTAGCTTCAAGCGTCATCGTCGTTTTATTATAATTAACTTACTTTGAAATCAGACCCGGTCTCTGAGCGCTTCAGGTGATGCAGTGTTCATATCCATCCATTTTTGTGTCGTTTGTTTATAAATGAACGTGATACAAATTCTATATGTTGACGCGATTAATTAGAACGAGATAAACGTTCATTCTGGAAGTAAAGAACCTGCGCCATCCATCACTGCGACGAGGCAGAAAACAAGCATCAGAGGCGGGATTAGTAACTATAACAACCGAAGAGAGGCCACCGCGCGCCTCTAATATGGGATGCAATGCGGTTGCTAGGAAATGCGTGTATTGTAATTATGTGTATTGTAATTATGTGTGTGGCCATATTAATATAAAATACAAATCTACAAATACGCAGAAGCTACTTTCAGTTCAAGTTTGTATTGCAAACACTAATGTGGATAGCAGTTAAGGGTCAAACAACAATGAAAGCATGACAACAATTGATAGAAACTATGATAACAAATGATTCTTCCCAGCTGAAAGAGAAATCCCAGCTTGTTCACCATGATGTTTATTATACTATTTTCAGAAGTCTTACTCTTCAATTTGACTCCGTAGGACTTCTATATCACTCTCCTCTTCCTGCAGCACTTGTAATCTGTGACACAGAAACATTAAAGGTATTAGACGAGGCCAATATGAAGGATGTTACAAAATATTTCAAGCCTATGTTGACAAAATGTAGAATTTTAAGAATCGGTAATTTAAAGACTATACTAATGGACGGTTAATCTTAATATTGGGATGTGTCCCTGACATACAGTAGCCCTAAAAAGTCACACTTAAAAGTGCATCAGTTTCATTGCAGACGTCACTTGGCTTGATATTTTATCTATGTGTGTGTGTGTGTGTGTGTGCATATATATATATATATATACAGTGGGGAGAACAAGTATTTGATACACTGCCGATTTTGCAGGTTTTCCCACTTACAAAGCATGTAGAAGTCTGTAATATTTATGATAGGTACTCTTCAACTGTGAGTGACGGAATCTAAAACAAAAATCCAGAAAATCACATTGTATGATTTTTAAGTAATTCATTTGCATTTTATTGCATGACATAAGTATTTGATACATCAGAAAAGCAGAACTTAATATTTGGTACAGAAACCTTTGTTTGCAATTACAGAGATCATACGTTTCCTGTAGTTCTTGACCAGGTTTGCACACACTTCAGCAGGGATTTTGGCCCACTCCTCCATACAGACCTTCTCCAGATCCTTCAGGTTTCAGGGCTGTCGCTGATTTTCTATTGGGTTCAGGTCTGGAGACTGGCTAGGCCACTCCAGGACCTTGAGATGCTTCTTACTGAGCCATTCCTTAGTTTCCCTGGCTGTGTGTTTCGGGTCGTTGTCATGCTGGAAGACCCAGCCACGACCCATCTTCAATGCTCTTACTGAGGGAAGGAGGTTGTTGGCCAAGATCTCGTGATACATGGCCCCATCCATCCTCCCCTCAATACGGTGCAGTTGTCTTGTCCCCTTTGCAGAAAAGCATCCCCAAAGAATGATGTTTCCACCTCCATGCTTCACGGTTGGGATGGTGTTCTTGGGGTTGTACTCATCCTTCTTCCTCCAAACACGGCGAGTGGAGTTTAGACCGAAAAGCTCTATTTTTGTCTCATCAGACCACATGACCTTCTCCCATTCCTCCTCTGGATCATTGGCAAACTTCAGACGGGCCTGGACATGCGCTGGCTTGAGCAGGGGGACCTTGCGTGCGCTGCAGGATTTTAATCCATGACGGCGTAGCGTGTTACTAATGGTTTTCTTTGAGACTGTGGTCCCAGCTCTCTTCAGGTCATTGACCAGGTCCTGCCGTGTAGTTCTGGGCTGATCCCTCACCGTCCTCATGATCATTGATGCCCCACGAGGTGAGATCTTGCATGGTGCCCCAGACCGAGGAAGATTGAACGTCATCTTGAACTTCTTCCATTTTCTAATAATTGCGCCAACAGTTGTTGCCTTCTCACCAAGCTGCTTGCCTATTGTCCTGTAGCCCATCCCAGCCTTGTGCAGGTCTACAATTTTATCCCTGATGTCCTTACACAGCTCTCTGGTCTTGGCCATTGTGGAGAGGTTGGAGTCTGTTTGATTGAGTGTGTGGACTTTATAAGTCTTTTATACAGGTAACGAGTTCAAACAGGTGCAGTTAATACTGGTAATGAGTGGAGAACAGGAGGGCTTCTTAAAGAAAAACTAACAGGTCTGTGAGAGCCGGAATTCTTACTGGTTGGTAGGGGATCAAATACTTATGTCATGCAATAAAATGCTAATTAATTATTTAAAAATCATACAATGTGATTTTTGTTTTAGATTCTGTCACTCACAGTTGAAGTGTACCTATGATAAAAATTACAGACCTCAACATGCTTTGTAAGTAGGAAAACCTGCAAAATCGGCAATGTATCAAATACTTGTTCTCCCCACTGTATATATACAGTATATATATATATAGATCAATAGCAATTGATCAATAGCAGTTGATCACATCTAACAAAAAAGTTTGTATATATATATATATATATATATATATATATATATATATATATTGTATATATTGTGTCTATATATATATATTTATATACATATATATATTTACAAACTTTTGTGTTAGATGTGATCAATTGCTATTGATCTATTTGACAGCACAAATTTGTAAATATATATTTTTATATTCTGAAACCTAACAAGTTTCTTTTTGAGAAATGTTTTACTTGAAAAGTGCATCTGTGCCATATTTCCTTCAGATAAATGCCACTTTTCAAATTATAATAAAAAGTTAAATTAATAAATTCATTTGATTCAACAAATGAATTATAGTATTTTAAATATTACAATTAAAATATTATAATACAATTATTATAATAAATAATTATACAATAAATGAATTATTATAATAAAATATTTTAATATTTTAAACTTTATATAAAATGTATATACATTTATCATAATAAAATATTATAATAGATGTATAAATAATTTATTTATAAATAAATATAAGTTTGAGCCCACTGGATACTTTTGCTATATATATATATATATATATATATATATATATATATATATATATATACAGCATACTGTATATGTTTGTCATACTCAAAAAGAGTATAGGTCTGATCGATTTCTTGTTATTGTGGATGAGTTTGCATGAATTACTCTTGATCATCATCTTCTGGCTCTTCCGCAATGGTCTGAATGCTGTGCTGGGCCTGTGTTAACTCCCTGACAGCCATCTCTGCTGTGTGCCGTGCCACTTCCTCTGCCATGCGGGCCATTGTTAGACGCTCCTGAATCAACCTGCATCAGAGAACAGCACCACGAGTAAGCCTGTTTCTAAAGTTACTTCAATTATTTGATCATCATGCTGCCACTGTGCTTTTAGGCATTACCGTTCCTCCATGATCAACATGGCGGTGTCCTCCGCCTCTCTCCTGATGCTCTCGATCATGGGCGTCCATCGTGCAGTTTGGGTCTCTGCGTCCTCCAGCTCTATGTTTGCTTGTGAGAGTGGAAGAGATTGTTCCGGTGACCAAGGCGTCTGTGGATGGGACTGATGTTGTGAATATGGAGGTGAATTCGCTGCTGGACATGTTTCCCTTACTTGAGCCTCATCTTCAGAGTCAACCTCCTCAAGAATGAGATCTGCAGGAACTGATCGAGCACTGCCTGCTGAGGACACAACCATGCTTGAGGACTGGTTTTCATTACTTTTGTTCCTTTAAATTTAGTGTGATAAGGCATTTTTGAACTAAACAGTTATTCAAGTCAGTAATTTAAGCCTGGTTTGTTTTTCCTTTACTTTTAACATTTCAAACATCAGGATACATTGGCATTTGAGTGCTTAGAAAATAGGGAACATCTGTAAGATTAAATGAGGCCCCCTATAAAAGGAGTTAAAATGTTCCCCTCAAATTTTTATTTATTTATTTTATTACTTATGGTTAATTACTTTGGTTGAGAGCAAAGTTATTTTGCATGCGTTTTCCATGGAATTTAATTGTAGCCAATAGAGACTGAACCCTTTACACGTGTGCAATCATGCATTTTCCTTTATTAATGCAATGTATTAATACAATATTAATAATTATTGACATGAAGTATATCAAATATGAATATATATTAAATACATAAAGATTAAATTACAATGAATAAAAACAAAGTGTGCAATACTGTTCAAAAGTCTGGGGTCAGTAAGCAATGATGCATTAAAGTGATCAAAAGTGAAAATATTTATGTTACAAAAGATTTCTTATTCAAATACATGCTGTTCCTTTGTATTCATAACTTTATACTCAATGAATTCTGAAAAACTACATCATGGTTTCCACAAAAATATTAATCAGCAGAATGTTTTCAACATTGACAATAATAAGAAATATATTAGAATGATTTCTGAAGGATCATGTGACACTAAAGACTGAATGGCTGTTGAAAATTATTTTTTTCCATCAAAGAAATCAATTAAAAATTGAAATATATTAAAATAGAAAACATTTTTTTTTAATTGTAACAGTATTTCACAATATTACTGTTTTTACAGTATTTTTTATGAGCAGAAGAGACTTACCAACCCTAAACTTTAGTTTATGACTTAAATCAGCCACAAATAGCTACATATACAAGTCAAGGCAATTAAATATTTTTTTTAAATAGTGGTTTCTCACGACTCTCACGATTTAAGTAATTAAAACAAACAAACATATACTAGTCAACTAATGAAACATGCAGTAAAATGAATAATAATTACATCTCATGAGGATTACAATTGTTTTAAGACATGTACAGTCAATCTAAACGTCATTTCAAAAAGATCACTGCAGCAACAACACACACCCATCTGAGAGATGCCAGCCATTCATACAATATTTAGAGTCTAAAAACATCAGTCTTGGCTAGTTTTACAGTACAGAGAATGTCAAGCATTACATTCAGTAGATTTTCATAGCTGCCTGGTCATTCAAAAGAGCTACAAAGCCACTATTTAAACGCATCTGTCTCCACTGTCCAATTGTCTGTGACTTTGTGTAATGCTGTTGCGTGCTCTCTCTCCTTTTGTTTAAGGGGTTCTCAGTGTCCTCCCCCCTGTAACAGAAGGAGAAGATGGACTGAGTTATGAGTTGGTCCTACACTTCAACAGAATCGCTCACCCTGAAGTCTTTCTACTTGTATTCTGATGTCTCACAGAGTGGGTCATGTTGTTACGCATGCAATGATCTTTATGCGTGTTCATATTCTACAGAAACCACACTAGAGTTTCCAGGAAACAAACTGAGTTTGTTATAAAAAACAGCGTAAACAGTGTTGAAGGAGGAATGTCTTACTCACCATTTTGCACAATCATCCCGTCCTCCTGGTGGAAAGACAGAGAGTCAGTGCGGATAAAGAACTATTAAAACCAAGGTAATAACGTCAAAGCATTGACCCTTACTTACCAAACATTCTTTGTTTTTAAGCACCGGCTGTGGCATTGAAAGTCCCAGGCCCTGAACAATCCAGCCCACCATACTGAAAACAAGAGAACGCATGGGACATCAAGTGGACATCTACGCCTGTAATCACTTGCAAAAGAACGAATCAAATTTGACATGACTCACCTGGGAGTTTTTAGATCAATCTCCGTCATGCTGGTTATTGACTCTGGAGGAGGTGAATATACTGTTGATTTGAGAAATAGTGGTTTTTTTTTTTTTACCAAACATGAAGCTAAATAGTAACGGCCTTTAAAAATCGAGCTTTTTCCAGATCATACAGTTTGAGCAATACCTTTGTTTGAGCATTGTGATGACCTCGGTGTTGAAGAATTGGAATTTGGGGGTCTGGTCACATGGTGCGGTATAGCATTCTGGAAGCTGCTCTTTATCCAGGTCATTACTCTGTTCACACATTGAAATAAGCAATAATGTTTCTTAAAAGAACTTTTGCAAGGGGCTTAAAGTCACTGTGAAATCAAAATGGACAATTCTTCTTCTTCTTTTTTTTTTTTTTATTGACCTCATAATCTTTAATCAAAATAACTTCCCCTCCCTCTTGCAACAACATCTCTTCTCTTCTCTGATGATGTGTTTACTGGCACGAGGGCAGAGCACAACCACATGAGATCGACCAATAGCAAACCTCAACCATCCAATCATTTGACGATGGTCAAAATCAAGTCCCGTCCTACATTTCTTATTCGACAAGCTGTTTCACACACATATACGTCACAATAGGGAAGAAAAGAGCGTCGGAGCTACCGTTGATACCCTACATGCGATTTTGAATGTAATAATGATGCTTGCCTTAGCAAAAAAAGGCACCTAATACACCAATATCACCATTTTCCCCTGTGTGCTTTACAGAATGACACTCACTTGGGAGGGAACTGAGCAGGGATTTCCACCTCGGACACCTCGTCTTCTGACACCAGCTCTACTACTGGTATATGTGGCAAAGGCTCTTGATCTGGTGGAAGAGATACACAAGCATGAACTCACTGATACTAATTCAACCATAGAGCTTATTCATTTAACTCATGCTTTCGCTGTTTTCCATAATGCAAACTGTCTGATACACACCTGGGAGGTCCTTGGCTTCATAAACCTAAAGTAAATAGAAAAACAGAAAATAGCAGAACATTATTCATTTTGATTTGCAAGAATTCCATGTTTTTTTCTTCAAATGTATCATATAAAGTTACTATTCATAACCCTAATTAATAACTATATATCTAATAAAATATATAGCTTCAGACAAGTGAATAATCAAAGTTCCATTTGAGCTTTCCATTTCTAGAGATATATTATTAAATAGATTTTGTTTACAAATGAATAATAATAACAACAATTGCATTAGGATTTTCTATTTACATTTTAAATATGTTCTCAATAACATTAAATTGAGAAACATAAATTAATCATTATTTTTGATGCAGACATTTTAAGTTGAAATGACTTAAACATTCAAGTTGATTGTACTTGAAAAATTTTTTACGGTCTACATCATCGATCTGAAGTAAATGGAAAAAGAAAATGAAACGTCTTGCACCTCTGTGACTTCTTCAGATTCTCGAGTCTCTCCCTGTATGTATTTCTCATCAGGCTGTGGGACCACCTTTCCAATTCCCTGCGCGATCCAGCCAATACCTCTAGCCCTGGCAGACAGAGAGCACACACTTTATGGACACTTCATGCACAAGGATTCTTCACTGCTGCTGGACTGATGTTGCTGATAAGAATATTGTTCATTGCCATACCTGTCAGCAGAACCTTCCTCCTGCAGTGACTGAAAGATGGTTCAAAGAACAGTTCATTTCCAAAGAAAAGATTTGCTTTGAATGCACACTAATGCGCAATACCAAATGGTGTTAACTATCAATTATTTGAAATGAAATCAATACTTTAGCATCAGCGTTGGCTCTCGTAAGATGAGGACTCCCTGCAGGTTGTGGCAGCGCACTCGCAAAACCATTGGAAAGCCAGTTCAACATGCCATTCTGAACACTGAAACAGAAGCAGGTTTCAGCTTCAAACATTCACAGAGTGTCTTATTTTATGGATAAGGTCAATCAAGACTCACCTGCCCTGTGAAGTTTGGGATGATTGGTCTTCCTCCCTGCCTGTTTTTTGTGAATTGAACTTATCTGCATGAGAAGAAGATAGAAAGAGGCTCATTGTGCATTAGTATACTATTTTGATTGATTGTATAGTACAACCCCCCAAAAAAAACATTTTAATACATTTAAAGCAGTAAGGGTGCTGTAAATGTACCTTGATTTGATGTTTTCCCATTCTTCAGAGGAAATAAGATAAGATATAAGAGAATCAGAGATTTAATATATGAGAGGACATGACTTATTTCATGTTTTTTTTTTACGTGAAGGGGTTTGTGAAGTTAGAATTGCCCTTTTTGACATTTTTTAAGAGAAAGGGAAGACAAAAAATTATAGGGTAAAAAAGAGGGAATGGGATCATACAATGTAGAGTGCCAGATTTGAACCTGCATTACCGACGTGGGTCAATACAATATGTCAGAACGTATGCGCTAACCGCACTGTTACTGTGAAATTCAGTCACAAATATTAGTGAGGTGTGTATTATGAGTGCAGGTTAATGGGCTTGGGTTTACCGTTGTGATTGGCTCGTCCTTCAGGTCGTCCTGTGTATCAGGAGGATGTGGCACGACCTTCACCACCCAGTTAAACATCCTGAGAGAGGGGGATAAAACTCTATTAAATCAATAAATATCTCTTAAACACATAGTGTCTGTAATAATGGAATATACTATGGAATAGTGGCATAAACTTGCATTCTTTGAATCAACATGGAGTAAGTATAGATCTTAACCTGAAACAAGTTACAGTTAATTATGTTTCATCCTCATCAAGCTTAACTTAAAACCCAGGAACCTCGCTGAGAGCTAATGCTTGCTTCATATGCTTCAGTCCATAATGTTCAAAGAGATTTATTTCTAGGACAAGGATTCATCTTTGGGAAAAGCCCAATGAAGTTCCTCAAACCTACAGAGCATCTTTACAGGGAAACCACAACCGTATTAGAAATAGAACGATGTCATGTTTGTCACATCCATTAGCAAACATAAGAGGTTTGATAAGCTTGTTAATGAACAATGAAAGTAGTTTTTCATGTGTCTACAGATTAATTCTCACGACAGACTCGCTCTAAAATTCCCAGACAGATTTGGACACAGTTGTACCGCATAATTGAAGCACACAAGATATTTTGTAAGATTGTTCAGGCCCATTATGGCAGCCATTAAAATGATTAGCAGTCAGCAGTTGCACAGCAAGGGGTGACCAGGAAGTCAAGCAAATGTAGTTAATCACTTCCTTTATCTTCACTCTGTCCAACTAAATGGACTCGATCTGTCTTTTATCTAACACAAAGCAAAATGAACAGTCCAATCAAGTTTAGCCTAGAAGACCAAGATGCTAACTATCAGAGAGCTTAGCATAGCATAGCATAGAATAACATAGCATAGCATAGCATAGCATAGCATAACATTACATAGCTGATGTTTTACCATTATTTTATTTGAATGTACATTAAGCTTGCACGACTTATAAAAAAAGATATACACGTTCACTTTGCTAATGCAGTGTTAAGAATGTATTTGTATAACCTACTGTTCGAAAAATTGGGAAGAAATGAATACTTTCTATTAATCAAAAAATCTGGAAAAAATGTATTACAGTCTGCACAATAATATTAAGCAACAAAAACTCAACATTAATAATAATAAGAAATGCTTCTTAAAACAGCAAATCAGCATATTAGAATGATTTCTTAAGGATCATGTGACACTGAAGACTGGAGTAATGATGCTGAAAATTCATAAAAATTCATGATTTGCCATCAGGAATAAATTACATTTAAAAATATATTAAAATAGAAAACATTTTTTTTTTAATTGTACAAATATTTCACAATATTATTGATTTTACTGTATCTTTGATCAAATAAATGCAGCCTCGGTGAGCATAATGTGCATTGCACTGGTGCGCATAGCTTGAAACTTCCAAAACACAGAAAAATCTTACACCCCAAACGTTGGAATGGTAGTCTAGAAATTAACATTGAGCAAAATGAATAAATGTTGAAAACCTATTGTTTTGTAAGTTCATGTTACTATTGTGCTAAGTACAAGCCAAAATGGCAAAATATTTTAAACACAAATCTCTAGTCAGGAAATTAGCAAGAGTTGCATAAATTCTGTAGATAAAGTAACTTTGCATGGAATAGCCTTGCCTACTTGCAGGCAGCTTTGTACAGGAAGAAGAGTTAGTGTTATTCCACTCAATGTTAATGGCTCAAATTAAAAGCTTAGCGTTTAGCCATTTTGGGTTTGCCTGTTTTTTTTTTTGTTTTTTTTTTTGCCCTGGATATAGGCTAAAACCTTATCGGATATATAAAGTAAGTCCACTTGCTAAAACGTTTAGAAATGTATTTTTTCCTAAGATAGAAAGGATCAATATATACAATTACTTGTCATAATCAGATCTAAATTACTGCTCCCTTCTAGATCTAGAGCAACATCAGCATACATAATTTGAGTGATTCTGGGGGGGAAAACAGGTATTATCAAATATCAATTTTCTTACCTGAATGCTCAGCAGTGATTGGGCATTCCGTAGGGATTGACACCATCCAGAGCGGACTTCAGCAGTCTGTGAGGATTAGGATTGAGGCAGGACTGGGCAAACGGGATTAAATCTTGAAGGACAGTGCTACCCCACATAAGATTATACTTAAAAACACTGGTAGCTGTTAACCAAGTAGTCAAAGTTACAGTCATTGAGAAGACAATGCTGAAGTTGTAAGGTTTCGGTTAAGAATTTGTTTTATCTAGCTATCTTATCTTGTTTTGTTTTTTTAATCATGTAAGTGTGCAAACCACAATCTTTCCCTCTGAAATGACTTCTAAAACTATTGTTTTGCACATAGTTTTAACTATGACAGAATGTCAACATTTATAATTTTTTGTAAAACTTGATGTGAAGGTGTTCTGTGATTGTGCTAACTTTCCCAGTTAAAAAATGGCAAAACATTAAACCATAAGTTTTTATTAGCGCACACAGCTAAAATATAATATCATCAGCCATTATCAAGAGTTTATTGAGTGGATCAAAGTAAACTACATGATTTAGAAGGAGCTTTGAGTATCAAAGTTGATTAGCTCTGTGTCAGTATAAGGGCTAACACAGTTTTAGATGGTAAACACACTGAAGCAAAGCCTGCGTCATCAGTTCCCCTCTCTGAGATTAAGCCTGTAGCTAAGCTACTAATAAAAGTATGCTACATACAGAGTACACGTTCTTCTCACACCCAATTGGTAAGATTTGGGTTTCATGTAATTAACTAATCAGAGCTGACAGCAAAAGAAATTAGCAGAAAGTAGCATCCAAAAAAGCTATTTCATGCTACATGCTAATTTTGTTAGCTTAAGATGCCTCTCTTTATCCTGCACCTGAACTATTTGTTCCTGGTCCAATTAAGTGCTACACAAGTAACACAGTTACCGTGATTCTTTGACTTTTGAGGGTGAGCGCATCTAACTTGTTGCTTTTTGAAGCCAATGCCATTGCTATGCCAGGTCTGAGCAGCTAAACAGCAGCAGATCCAATAATGAGATAAAGGCAGGATAAGCTCTGACCCAGTGAAGGGCCAATGCAACTGATCAAGGGCAGGATATTGCCTTGCAAACACAAACCACAGCAGTTTTCAAGCAAACCATGAACTGATCTCAGGTAAATCCCTAAAGAATATCTCTTATCAGCACCCACAGACCAGTGTCACCACCGTGTCCTTGAATGTGATTGGAGGAAATGTAGAAGATAGTTGAAGAGACATCTAATCCTTTAACAGGATACTGGTGGAGAGAGTGAAGCAAGGGGTCCTGTGAGTTTATTTTGATAATTAAAATGAGAAATGAAGGGTGTAGCTTGTTTGGTCTGGTTGTTATAACTAATTGTGGTCTTTAAAGTAAATTATGAGTAAGATTAAGATAACCATAGATAGATGAAAATACAGAATGTCTGAACTTATTGTGGTGATTATGCATTTGCCTCATTTGACAGGTTTGACGTCAAGAAAAAAAAGAACCAAAATGGCTGCAGCCTCAACCGCTGATCCCGTTAGCCTCTACTGGTAGATGTCGTAAATACACCATCTGACTCTAACAAGCATCTTTTTAAGATTGATGGTGTCATCATTAACAATTAGATCTAACCAGTAAGTCCACCTAAAACCCTTACGGTTAGCCCTTTGTAATGCCTGATCGAACAAAAATGTATGATACGTACAAAAAAGCTAGCGTACTAATTGGCAAGCGGTACGCTAAGCTAGTTCACTGAAAGGGTAGCTAGAGTAGCTGTTTATGATGCCTAATCAAACAAAAAAGTAAAAGTAATACGTATTCAAATGTATAATTGAACATTTGCAAAGGATATAGGCTAAGCTAGCAGACTATTTGGCTTGCGGTATGCTAAGCTAGTTCACGGAAAAGTTGCTAGGATAGCGTTTTTTAACGCCTAATCAAACAAAATAGTATAATTGATAAAAATGTAACATTTGCGAAGGGTAACTGTTAAGCTAGCGGACTAATTGGTTACCGGCATGCTAAGATTGTTCAATGAAGGGGTTGCTTTGGTAGCCGTTTTAATGTCCGATCAAACAAAAATGTATAATTGAACTTTTGGGAAGGGTAACTGTTAAGCTAGCAGGCTAATTAGCAATCAGATAGCTAAACTGCCATCCTGAATAGTTAGCTAGCAAAATTTAAGCTAAAAATAACAAGAAATGTTTGATTACACAATATACAGTTTTGGTTACATAGTATATTACAGAATATTCTATGTAAATGTAATTTAAAAGACTTTTGTCCAGGTTCACAGACAAGGCTTAAGACTAGTCCCAGACTAAAATGCATGTTTGAGCTGTTTTAACTGAAAGCAACTTGAACTGATATATCTTATAATATGTCAGTGCCATTGTGTTGTCTCAAAATACACTGGTAATGTTTGTACTCAAACCAAAAAAAAAGGAAGTACAAAATCAGTAGAGGAAGTTAAAAAAGGCATACTTACAGCCATATACTCCATTTTATTGTAAGCAAGCTATATACCAGATAATATCTGTGAACAAAAGCAATACATGCCCTGCATGATTTACTCAACTGTTAATATAAAACAATGCAAATCAAAAACAAATCAAATAAAACATCAAATTAATAGTCAAGGGAGTTTTTCATTTGGCACTACAAAAAGCACAAAGACATTCATATCGACACAAACTACAAAAATGACACAGGTTTAAAACACAGAAGGCCATGTGGACAAAGAAAAGCATTTGCGCTTTTCGCTCAAACTGTGCAGCTACTACGAAAAGCCTGTGGCGGTCAGTAAAAAAATGATATTTCCAACACAGTGGTGATGGTCTGCACTATTAAGGCACAGATTTAGCCTTGAAAGGCACTGATAGACACAATCCGAGGCCAGAATTGCCTCTCAAAAACAAAAAACCTCACAACTGGGGAGACTGAAAGTATGGCGGGAAAAACAAAGGAAAGTCCCACAGGAAGACAAACTTTGAGGGGGGGAAAAGAAGTAGGGGCGCGCTAATGTAGGTCATGATGACAGCACAGCCACGCCTCGAATCTCCTCATTTCCCCCTCCTCCTTGTCTTTGGCACGCTCAGTGGAACTCAGGCAGAGGAAATGCTGGCAGGCTACAAGCCCCCATCCCCCCTTTACTCTCCATAAAGTAAAAAATCAGCAACATCTGTGTAATGCAAGCCAGGCTCCACAGGGAAGAGACTATAAACCCCGCTAAATGTGCGTGAGACAATTTATTAAGCCTGGCTTTTCTTTTAACCCTGCACTTTCAGCAAGACCTCGACACAGAGTTTGCGGTTTCCTCCATTATTGAGGCTGGTTAGCAGAGGATGTGAAAGAAATGTGCTGATCTAAGCTTGTTTTCATACATCCAATGTTTCCCACAGTGTACAACCGAACGGTTCGGGCTCAACAGGAAAACAGAAACCTCGCAGACGGACGACTCACTTGCAACATCACACACAACCGTAAAATGACCACAAAACAATCAAAATACTATCAAAAGTGCAAATTCTATGTTGGGAAGAGGGTTTTTGATTGGATGAGCACCATAAACAATTGAATGACAAGGTGTGTGTGTGCAGAAATACTTGGCTATTGGTTAGCGAAAGTGTGCGAACTTTGTCAGACCCACTGCTGCAGGGACCTTTTGCAGTGAACCAACACTTTGGGCGTCTGTTTCCTCTGGAGTGTGGTGATTATGATGTATATCACTCCCAGAATGCACAGCACCAGAACCAGAGGCACAGTCACCAAGATGAGGGTCATGATGTGTTCATCAGTCTCATTGACTCTTAGAATAACATCTACTTCCTTTTTCTCGTCCACTTTGTTATCATTTCTGTCCTCTGTATCTTCTTCATCACCATTTCTGTTGTCGTCAGGGTCTTGACTGTTGTTGGTTGTCTCTGGCGATCGGCGGTCTGGATTTACATTCGTTTCCACATCAAAGTGCACCCGGCAGCCCATGAAATCATTTAAAATTGATCTCGGGTATCCAGCGTCAACCTTCATTCGCTTGTTATCAAACCTCCAGTACTTGGTGTCTTTGTAGAAGTAAGTGTACGCTGTATGGAAAAGAGTTAAAATGGGAATTAGTGTAAATAAATACACTAGTGACTAATGATGACATAAAATTCCATTTCATGATCACCAAATGTTTGATCAAACGAGATTCTAGCCAATCGTAGGCAGGCTCCGAATTCCAAAGCTATAAAAAGATGTGCCAAAGACGATCATGAACAATGGCGTGAAATTAGAAGTGAGAGCAGAAAATTTCCAAGTCAAAGGTCTTGTTGCGCCCCAGTTTTTCAGCAATGAGGTCACATTTTCCCTCTCAGCTTTGGATTAATGGACTTGTTTCTCTTTTTTCTTGCATTCAGCTGTGACATTTTCTCGGGCAGCCGTCCCCCCAGCCTGACTCACCTCCATCATCGCTGAGGAAGGCCCCTTTTGGGGAGCCGGGAATGGAACCCCACACACTCACTGGTTTAGGGTAATCTTTATCCATGACACGGGATTCTTCACTAAACCGCCAATATCTTTAAGAGAAAGCAATAATGGAAAACATTTACAACTTCTCATTTTTAATTCTCTCTCTATGCTAATGCATAAAGTGTTAGTTCACCAAAAAAAAAATCATTAATGAACAAAATTTTAAATGCAGCACTCAAGTCATAAAGACAAATTTTATGGTACTTTGTCTGTCCAGATCATATCTCATTCCATAATCAAAAGAAGGAAAATAGAAATTTACATTTTGCTTACAGCTTGCTTTTAGGAGCATTAATACGTTTTGCATTGTGGTATTATTGTTATGACAATCTTAATTTTTATCATCGTAAAGGAAAAAGCTCAAATGTATTAAATAAATTTTATACATACATAATTATATATTAAACAGACGGGGCAGAAAGTAATGAACAGAGTGGATTGGTTTGGGGATTTGTTTTTAATGACCCAACAAGTTTGATTATTAAACGATTAAAATCTGAGGAAATTATTTTATATTTTTAAATATTTTAAATATGAGGGAAGAACAAAACACTAAATTTGGTTCAGCTATTTACCTGACAAAATTATTTGGCAAAAACGGGGTAAACAACAGCTACAGTATTAGTTTTACTATGAAAAAAAATGCATATAAAAACAAAAACGTGTTCATAATTTCATTTTATGAGAGTCTGGCCAAAAAAAGATATGTCCGCACAATTTGGCATGTTTCATTGCGTTATCACAAATAAAACAATTGACTCGAAGCCCAACTATGCAATATGCTTTAAAAAAAAATCTTGAACACATTATTAATTATTTGAATAAAGGGTGAAGATATACATTTTCCTAGGCCGTATACCACTTTTGGCATATTAGTGCTGTGAATTCGATTAACCGCATCTAGCATAAAAGTTTGTGTTTATATAATATATGTGTGTGCGTGTATATATACACGTATATTATATTTTATATACAGTATTAAATTAGTCTTTAAAGGGGGGGTGAAATGCTATTTCATGCATAATGAGTTTTTTACACTGTTAAAGAGTTGGATTCCCATGCTAAACATGGACAAAGTTTCAAAAATTAAATTGTACGTTTGAAGGAGTATTTCTGTTCCAAAAATGCTCCTTCCGGTTTGTCACAAGTTTCGGAAAGTTTTTTTCGAGTATGGGCCTGTTTGACGTCAGATGTAGCGGAATTTCCTTATATGGGTCCTAAGGGCACTTCTCCGGAAGGACGCGGGCGCGCGCGCAACCGTAGACCAGAGCGAGAGAGCGAAAGCAGTACGCCCATCAAAGCACTATGCTCGGCTTTAGGGAAGTCAATGTCACCAAAGAAGTGGGTTTTTGGTTGCCAGGGCAAGACAACCCTGCACAGATTCCCAAAGAACCCAGCGTTAAGGGACCCGTGGATGGAGTTTGTTTTTTCGAAGCATCAACGGAGGTTGTGCAAGACTGTTTGTTCCCTGCATTTCGACGATGCTTGTTTTATAAACAAAGCCCAGATCGACGGATTTGCAGATAGTCTAATGCTTAAGGATCGAGCAGTCACAATGATAAAGGTTCGCGGTCGTGCGTTGGAACCGGGCGGTGAGTAAAACTGCTTCAAATGTCTCTGTGTGTTGTTAGCTCGGCGCGTTAGCACAGCTTTAGCTCCGCCCACACGGCCCGCCTTCAGCCGCTCGTTTTTTTCCGGAAAGACTCGGTACAGCCTATCTTTCTTTTATAAATATAATAAAACTAAAGACTTTTTGGAGATATGAAGGATGCAATACTACTCTATAGGTACTCAAGATTAACAGGAGATTGAGTGAAAATGAGCATTTCACCCCCCCTTTAAGCTATGCTAATTCATATTCAAATAATACATTATTAAACATTTTTTTCACATTGCAGTAATGATAATCCCAGATCAAACTGCACTCTAAAGCAAGATTAAATTAAATATTATGTTGTTCTATTGACGGCTCTGTTGATATCTAACTCCCAACCTCTTGACACATCTGGCATGTTTACCTGTCTCCTCTGAAGAAGTAAGTATAGCCAGATGGTTCCCACCACACTGCCGTGTCCACTCTGTCAGGCATGCCTTGACCATAACGAAACAAGTCCTGAGGGTATCCAGGTTCCACGTCTGCTTCTCTGAAAAGCCAGTATTTACTTCCTGCAGGATTGATACAAAACACAAAGAGCCACATTAGAGGGAAAGGGAGGGGTTGCATGGCTGAGAGATGATATCACAGTGCGTTCTATTCAACTAGTGAGATTGCACAAAAGATGTTTTGTGTTGCATGAAAGCAAATTTCCTTTCAAGCAAATGCACAAATGAAACACGAAGTCTCACAATCTGCATCAAAACAAGACAATACACATTCCCAACTGCAACTTCTCAAGGTTTCTTCTCTCAAAATGACAACAGAGCAATCAGCATCTGGAGCTGAAGCTGACGCAATGCAGACAAAGTCTTGTGATGCTGCCAGGCTTTCCTTCTCTTCTCTCGGAGTGTTTTACAAGTGACATAATTTGACTTCAAGATGCTGTTACAGCAAGAACAGATGTTTAAAGGAGAAGAGGATTGATATCTAGGAAATTTTTGAAGATGTCAGTCTATAATTCTCATTCAAACAAGATGCACATTCTCTGCTTTTTGGATCATAATCTGCAGCTTCACTTCAACTGTAAATCTCCTAAAAAAAGATAAATACTTGAGAAGCAAAACTGCTTAAGATAGTAGGACTTCACAAAAATGAAGTTTTTAAATATTTAATTCATGACTCAGACCTTTAAAGAATACAAATTTCCCATCATGCCGTTCATAGGCAGCATCTATGTTCTCTGGAAGCCCCATCCAGAAGAAGGAGATCGGCATTGGGTAATTATCCAAAACCCGGTTCCTTCTAACCCTCCAGAACCAGCGACCCTGAAAAAGCAAAACAACATTCATTTAATCATAACACCAAACAGAAAGATGTGTGGATTTGTATGCTTTGTTGGAAAATGTTCCTAACAACAACCATCTTCTTGCAGACACCTGATCCAAATTGTTATCAAAACCAAACAAAAGACATCGCTAGAGTTTTACAATGCTCTTATGCAGTTGCTAAGGTGTTTTTCAGCACTTTGCAATGCAGTTGCTAATATGTTTTTTTATCAAGAACCACTATAACTGCATTTACTGAAGATCACTCTTTCTAACCTTGAACACAAACATCTCCCCTCTCAGCATGGTGACCGTGTCAAAGTTCCCCTCGCAGATGTCAGGTGCATCCTGATCCGAGCGTGCCGTGGGCCGGGGTCTATGGGTGGGGTTGACCGGAGGCACCCAGGGCTTGGTGGGCTGCAGCGAGGGTCTGGTGGTTTTTGGTTGGGCCACTGTAGTGGTTGGCTCTGGCTCGGCAGTGGTTGTAAACAGGGTTGTGGTGGGAGTTGCTTGAGTGATGACAATCTCTGGAGGGCCTGTAAATACCAAACCATAATGCATTTTCACACTTAGCTAATCATACTCTTTTCCACACTGAATAGACTCAGAACGCGTCACATTTTTCCATCCAGCACCAGAAGGCCCATGAGGCTCATTCAGCCTGCAGTGGAAGGCTTTCAAATGGAGAAAACAGACTCAAACAAAGACACATACACTGAGAAATTCGTTGGTGCAGAACCCAATGCAACTGGACTCAAGCTCATAAAACAGAAAAATGTGGATAACTAAATTATGATCTACGTTGTGAGAACTGCAAAATGTGTCATTTGGACTTTTGCATAAAAGGGGCATTCACACTGACAGCAATTCAATCTTTTACTTTCTTTACTTTCATTAATGTGGCGTTCCACATGTATCACTCTGGGTCGCTTTTCTGTGTTAGTGGTGGGGATTTTTCAGTGGCTCTTTTTGCAGGTTTCACTGTTACACCAGACAATCGACACTAAATCTTCACTCAAATGATTCATTCAGAATTACTGAACAAAACAAGTGACTTTCATCATGAGTAAAACATTGAATCATTCAGTTAACTAATTCATTCAACCTTCTACAATTCAAGTAAATCAATCACATATGCGACCAAATTTCATGTTAGGCAACAACAACAAAAAATCTTTAATTAGCCAACGATTTGTACGATTTCACTCGCCTGTGATTCATTTAGAGGCAAAAAATTTTAATTTAGCGCAGATATAATTTCATTGCCTAATGTTCCGATCGGACCAGTGCCGCATTGTCATGAAAGTTTATCATTGGCAAGGCTTAAAAACACATGCAAAAGTAAACATTCAAGTGCAAGAAGATGCGAAAGAGAGCTCAATTCGGTACTCGTGCAATGTGTGACAAGTTTTGTCTGCGTACATATGCGAAGTGAGTGCCCAGAAAGCCGTGTCTGACAGCACACGAATACTAAATTTATTTTCCCGTCTTTCACATCTTCTTGCGCTTGAAAGGACAATTTCATACAAAATTATGTCAACATGCCTGTCTTGGCTAGTATCCTAGTAAATATAGTTGGTTATGTCTTAAGTGAACAAAAACAGTGGAGAAAGACCACGCATGTGTAACAGTATCAGTATATTCCGTGCATTGTCTTAAAGTAATAGCAGCCTAATATTCCTGCTGCTGTCTGATTTTTTTTTTTTTGTTGACTCACTGCAACAAAAAAAAAAAAAAAAATCACTCTTATAACTTTTGATTTAATAACTTTTGGGTGACTCAAGAAAACAATGGCGACTCAAGCTTCAGAGTGTCTGTAGAGGGTTGTCATTAAAAACAATGATACATTCAGGAACAAATCCCTGCATATCTCAGTAAACCAATTATTTAAAAAAAAACATTGATTCACTCAGGTACGAAACTGTCTTTTTGAGTAAAAGATTGAATCATTCACTTATTTATGAACAACGCACCACTACTGTGTGTTACTCGCAGACACACAATGTTTCCGTTGTTGCTTTTTTGTTGGTAGAACAAAGTAACTGTCAATAGAGCTGGTAAGTCCCGCCCCGTCCGCTAAACCTCTAGGTTGAAAAATCATCATTGCAAGTGAATGGGAGAAAATAATTATTTTCTGGTCCCGTTTGAATTGTGCCATGAATGTGAACATATGTTGTCTGTGAATTTTTTATATAATCTTTCGTGTGAAGAATGCTACAATTTAGCGGGTAGAAGTTTGATATGGTTAGACTTTGTGTGAGAGCACTTTGTGGACTACAACTCTTCGCTGCTTTCGACGCGTTTGAAACGTCAACATCACTCGCACACGGACACTAGCTCACGGATCCCGCTAAACATGTCTGTGTCCCACCGCCTTCTTTCAGGGAGAGGACAAAATCGTTGAGGTTGGCGAAAACCACGGGTAAGTCAACTTTATGGGGTGACGTCACATAGGCGACATGTAGTCTTTCTCGTTATGTCTTTTCCACAACTGGTAGCCGAAGAATCATACCATATACTGTCAAACTCGTAACATGAAAAGTTCTATAAAAAATTCACAGACAACATATGTTCACATTCATGGCACAATTCAAACGGGACCAGAAAATAATTATTTCCTCCCATTCACTTGCATTGACGATTTTTCAACCTAGAGGTCCAGCGGGGTTAGCGGAGGGGGCGGGACTTACCAGCTCTATATTGGTTCTCAAATGCAAGTAACTATATATTAACCTCTCGTTTATAGAACTGTTCTTTAAAACCAGTATCACACACACAAATGAATGTGAATTCACATCATGGATCTAACTGAACTAACTATAATGGAGAGTAAGATAAATTAACTGAAACAAGGAGTATATTAGACTAGCTTACCATAGATCTGGTGAATGCCATTTATATCATCTTCAGCTAATGAGAAGCTTTCTGTGTCCATCCACTGGTAGAAAGGCGACATGATGGCGGAAAGGTCGTTGGAGTGCTCCAACCCAAGTGCATGACCCAACTCATGAACAGCGACCAGAAACAAGTCGACACCTACAACCACAAACAAAAACAGTGAACCAAATGACTAGACCATATACTAAGAAAAAACAAACTGTTAAATTTGTTGGTGAACATTTAAATGCTTCTAACATCTAAAGGTTCTGTGGGAAAGTAAATGCTTAGCTAATATTAAGTAAATTTTCTTTGAAGTAGGAAAATGACTGCAGAAAATTGTTCACACCTGAGCCCTCCCGTTGGTTCAAGGTCCATGGCTCGTCTATGTCAAAATGTGTGTCTCCTCCCATTCCGGGACCTGGGAAAAAAGCATGTGCCAGAGACCCTCCTTCCCCATCGAAGAGAGACATATCGCCATGATACCCAGAGGCAAACAGTAGTATTATGTCAGGCCCCTCACTGCCATTCTTTATCTCATGATATGGGACCTCCTCGAACCGCAGAGGCGTTACTTTCTCCCATACCTGAAAGGCTTTGCGAATAGCCTCATAGGTCTGCTCCTGGCCAACTTTGGGTGAGTGGTTCTGAATACTTGAGCAGGAAATAAAGACGTTTTTTTCTGGTCATTATTGACTTGATCAATGCAAGTTGAATTTGTTTTTGTGTTGATGTTTCATTCACCTGTAAGTCAGCTTGTCCTGATCCCACTTGTGGCCAGTAAGCGCGTACCGCTTACGCCGAGCACCTCGCTCCGTTGACTCCTCAAAACGATCAGGCACTCCACAGCGAGGTCTTTTCATGGCTCTAAAAAATAAAAAAATAAATATACATAAATTTATATTTATAATATATATAATTTAAATGTATATAATATATATAAATTTTAAATTATTATCTCTATTATTTTAAAATAAGTATAAGCAGTGTTATTTTAGTATTAATTAAATACTATCATGTACCATGTGCTTTTAAAAATATATATATTTTGAGTTTTCAATTTAATTTTAGTTTAAGTTTTAGTAATTATGTATGTGCTTTTGTCATTTTAATTCATTTTTTGATGTCTATTTAGATTTCATTTACTGTATATCTTGTCCAGTTTTAGAAATTTTAAATGCATTTTAAATTTTAAATGCATTTTTAAAATAAAATTATTTTAATAATAATAAAATTATTATTACTGTTGTTATTAAAAATATTCATTTTAATGATAATTATTAAGTATTATGGATAATCTACATGACCTAGTTACATTGTAGGACAGTAACTCATGAGACTTTCAATATTCTCAGTTAACTCCACACAATTAAAACAGACTGAGCTCTTGTTGTTGTTCCATGAGCAGTTGAATAAGAGGAAATCATACTTCAGAGTGGCCAAGTCGATGTGTCCGGTAACCTCCAGGCCATAGAAGCGCTGCATATCCTTGATGGCGCTAGAAAGGATCTGGGCTGACTGCATGGTGGACATCTGTCTGCTAGCCTGGGACAGGTAGCCATATGTCCTCAGCCATGACTTTAGGAAACAACAGACACAGATAAAGTTGGAGAGTGAACCATGTATTGAAACAACTACTACCAAGTAGTGTGGTGAGAATGGGATTACACAGCAACTATCCATTAGAATCCAAACTCAAACCATATTTTAAAAAATGCACCAGAGACATGTTTTGAATGTTTGGTTATGCACTGGATATTAATAATCTGAATATGTTCACAGTTAAGACTTCTGCCACATGGTCAGGCTATGAGTGAGGACAGATGTAAACATCCTTAGGCACATCCTTACACACAGATGTTCACCAGGGGTTATACTGTATGGTTAGTAAACAGACAGGATAAGATTCTGAGTTGTTTCTGTAATACAGCCCTAGATTTACATAGATTTAAATCCTATATGATTCTATGAGTAGCGAAAAAACACTTTAAAATGTGCTTTTATTTTAAAAACTAATAAAAAAAAAGCGTATAAATTAAAATTCTAAGCTTAAAGAGAGACATATTGAGATTGCTTTTTTTATGACAGATACTGCTTATTTTTATGTATTGGTTTTATGTCCAATAACCAATATTTGGAACCATTTATTGATGCTTTCTGATGCAATTATAGAATGATCAATAAACTATGATAGAAAAAGCTATAATATTTGTAATAATAATAATTACTATTGTTATTTATACAATATCATTTTTATTCAGAGTTGTTCTCATCTATATGACCATACATATATTTTCATCTTTGTTTTGGGATGTCTAGTTGTAAATTGTCTGCATTTCTCACTTTACAGTGAAAGGCTATTTAAACCTGATATTAAAGATTGAGAAGTGAAAAGTAGGAATGTCATAAAAATAAAAACACCCATCTCTAATTGTAAAGTTTTCTTAAATATGCTTTTTCCCCTAAACTGAACCTAAAACTCATTTAATAATGCTGCTGTCAAATCGATTAATCGCATCTAACATGAGTTTTTGTTTACATAATATATGTACATATTTAGTGTGTGCGCGTCTGTGTTTACATATGAATGTATAAATGTGTGTATATACACATACACACACATACATATATACATATATATATATATATATATGTAGCAAAACTTGTTAGATGCGATTAATCGATTTGACAGCACTATCATTTTCCAATCCTGAGCACCGAAAAATACAGCCAAACAGAATTTCACATGAACAAATAATAAAGCCAGTTTTTTTCGTGTATTTTTTTTTTTTTTTTTTTTACAACACTCAAAACGAGGTATTCTACAAACCTCTGCGTTGAAAGCTTCTTCTTCTGCAGCTGTTTCAGCAATGTTGACAAACAGCAGGATGAAAATCATACTAATGGATCTCAGCGAGCGATGCGATCTACTCCTGCGGGCTGACATCTCTCCACTCCCGGGACAGCAATGAGAAATAAACGCAATCTTCTCCTCGCTTAAATGGAAACCCGAGAGATTGTACAGTCTTTTACCACCAAAACAAGGTCATTGCTCTTCTCTGACTACAAAACCACCAATTTAGCGCACGTTTCTCTTCTCCAGTCAAGTTTTCCCTCGTGCAAACAGTTAGTAAAGGTCTCCAGTGGCGCGCGCACGCTTGTAAACTACATTAGCATGAGCAGCAGCTATACCCATGAAATACTGAATAAAATACTACTTGTTGATATTTGCATTGTCTATGTTGGTGTAAGTGCCGCCTGGAAACCCATCCAGAAATGTCGAGGACCAGGCGGCGCGTCCTCGGAGTGAGCCTCAATTTTTTTTTGCAGGACACCAAATATGAGCATGAAATCTCACCAGGATCTCATGCTGATCCGCAGCACGCAGCCGCACCCGATTCCCTGCCCACTTTCTCGGTTTACCCCTGTGATGTTTTTGCTTTTATAATACACAAACCACATATTTAAAAAGAAAATCTAGATGAAGGGAACAGTACAGAAATCGGTTTATTTACAGAACGAAAAAATTAAGCAAATTTGTTTAAATTTTTGTTCACCTGCTGCCACCTGTTGGCCATATTCAGTACTGCAAAAATAAAGTTCGATTTATACGCAAAAAAAAAAAAAAAAAACTATTAGTAGCCCTGATTGATCAATATGCCTCTCTCTGGAAATCATATTCAAGCTTATTTTAAGTCAAAAACTGAATTTTCTTGACAGAGCATATCAAATGTGTACGGGCCCATCATGAAATTAGTTTTATTTAGGCGTTTGTCATGTGTCGTCTTATTCCAGCTTTAGCGATGCTGATAAGGATGAGAAAGAAGATGCCCAGAGTCCAAATCACTCCCAATGGAAGCACCAATGTGAGGAGATCTAAAATGAGAATCCATACAGTTCAAACATGATATAAAGCATTGCTATGGTATTTATATATTAAACGCCATATATAAACATACTTATCTTGGGTGTAACTGGTAGCTCTCGTCTGATTGGTCCATAAGACAGTAGGCCTTGAGCCTGCTCCTCCACAACCACCTCTCTTTTGGATATAGTTTTACATTCCTAAAAATAAATCCGGTCAGGTTAAAAATTGAAATCGTGAATGTCCAAATCCTAACAGGTTAAAAAAAATGCTTACAGGAATACAAGACTGTCCATCCTCAGGTGTGCAGAGATGCACAGTGCAGTGCAGGTAGAAACTGTGGTGCTCGTTTATAAACCGAAACATATCAAACGAGTAACGGACAGTCGACCCCTCACCGTTTCTTCCTGCAGAGTGCGGCGTACCATTACCAAATGAAGTCGTTTTGTCATTTGCGCACCTTAAAGACAAATAGGAAAACGTCAAGGCATTTTCTGAAGGGTGAAATATTTATGTGGAAATTATTGCAACTCAATCTCGTGAGAAAACGTAACTATTTTACAGCGTGGTGATTTCGTACAAAATTATACAACACGGTTCGTATGGAAACGTACAAATATTAGGAAAGTAAGCATGAAAGCGAGTGGTGCTCCCTGCAGAGCCAAATGACATCCAGCTCCCCCTCTCTGGATGTCATGGGTTGAGCTGACCAAGTCCAACTAATCTATCTTTCTACTGGGTGGAGGGATAGAGTTAAGGATAGGGTGTAGTTGGACCTTCTAGCTCCACCATTACACCCAAATTACATATAACCATCACTGGGACGCAAGCAGATTACAAACAACATACAAATTAGATTTTGTGAATTCATATGAATTAGAGTGCAGTCACATTTACCACTGTTTGTTGAATTTTCGTAAGTTTTGCCGAAACATTTTCGTTTGCATATCTCCCATTGGATTCAAGTTTGTTGAACTTTAAGCAAACTCGCCGTGTTCACCAATATAATTTGGAAGTGACCTCCGAGCAAAGGTCCAATCACACTTTTCGGCGAAATTTCGCATTCAATATCCAGTCATTTAAATCGAAATTTGCATGATCTGGAGTTTTGCATGATCAAAAAATTGTGATCTTGCTTGTGTTCAAGTTGGTCGCACAAATTTGCCATGTTGACCAACAGAAAAGCTGCTTGGTTTGAAAGTGACTTCTATGGTTATTTATGCTAATTAGAGACACTTGGTCTTGGATTTAACATTTAAAGACAAAACGATTTCCAATACTAGCTCACCCGTTTGCCAGCAGCGTGTGGATAAAGCCTGACTTATCATTAGCTTGAGGAGTCTGCGAAGCCCAACACTCATTGACTTTCAGATGGAAGAAGTCTTCTGGCTCCGTCACTTGAATCTGCACGTAGATTTGATCCCCGAGCTTAATAGTAGGTGGGCTGGTGAAAGCCTCAATGTATGTGTGATCTTTGAACAAACTCATCTCCACCTTGGCATCCACTTCATCCACCTTGAACATTCTTTCACTTTAAAAACAAATCAAATCGGTTGAATGCACTTCCTTTATCAATGTAGTTTAACATCAGAGCATTACCTAGAGAAAGAGATGATTGGAAACGCCAGGCTAACTCTGCGGATGTATGGATAGATGCACTTGTACTCAATCTGCACGACCGGATCTCTCACAATGTTCCCGTAGACAGGTGGGTCAGACATCAGTGTTAAAGAGTAAACAATGTGCGTTATGTTCTTCTGTTAAGAAGAGTAGATGCCATTTAGGAATATGTAATATGTAAATGCTTTTTTTAAAATGAAAAAACAGTACTTTACCTCCAGAGGTTTGCCTCCACAGGCAGTGTACTGGTCCATTGGTGTGTGCACTGTGAAATAAGCTGATCCAGAGATCTCCTCTCTATCTGCACGGCAGCTGGCGTTAGTCAAATGAACCGCTTCAACTCCCACATTGTAGTATTTGAAGTACTCTTCGTCCACCAGGATGGAAATGAAGTCTTTTCCACACGTCACATTCATTGTTGCGACTTGAAAAGAAAATTGTCCAGTTAAAACAACATAACAAAGAAAACCGCTGGTTTAGTCTTAGCTAGTACTTGGCAAAGAGATTGGGGCCAGTTGCTTAAACAGCTGTCTTAAACTAGTCTGACCAACCAGCAATTAGTGAGGGCTAATCAGTCATACTTTTTAGCCCAATCTACCTTTTTATGTAACTTTAAAAAAAGGTTAAGACCAGTCTTAGAAGTTAGTCATCTAAATTGTCTTATAAGACTAGACCAAGCAGTTTATTCAACTGGCCACAGGGTCAGATTCACAAAACATTCTTAAGAATGAAAATCATATTAACTGCCATTTGCTTTATTTTCTAATTTAAGAGATATTTTTTATTATTATTCACACAAATACTTAATGTGCTTGTCTTTTTTCTTAAGACATTAAAAATCATTGAAAAAACGTATAAGATGATTACCTCCAACCTAGAGCCGGTCATTTTATATTTAATATATTTTTAATAATAATAATAATAATAATAAAGGACACATTTCAAAACTTAAGATGTGTTCAATACCTGCTTTTAGGATTATTTAAATGAACATTTTAGGATTTTTCAAATTTCTCTTAAGCTTTTCGTGAATCCAACCAGCTAAACACTAGGCTGGGAGATAAGTTTAAACCAGCTAAGCAAATCAACTGGTTTAAGCAGAATCTTTCAGCAAGGCTGACTGTCCTTTACCCTGGTCACAGAGATCCCCGAAGTAGCCAACTGCACATTTACAAGTTTGCCTCTGCGACAAAATGCAGGTGGTCGGGTCAAAACACTGTGATATCTCACATTCACCTGGATGAAAAAAAGGCTTTAATAACTAGACTTCACTGAGACGACACCATTTGCATCACATGTTACCTCACCAGAAACACTCCCAACAGCACAAAGTAATGCTGCAAGATGCAGAAACACCTGTGTGAGGGAAAATGACATGTTAAATCTTACACTAAAACGCTGATATTATATTTCACCCCAAATAAATTAAACGTAGGAGTTCACACCTTTGATTTCTGATAGCATGCCATTTGTGTTGCAGAATCCTTCTTTATTTAGAGTTCTTTCTTTTTTTGATTAGCGTTTGGAAAATTGTTTTGTAAAACAGCAATGTTAATATAAGTAGCCTAATATTTAGTCTATATGTCAAAGGGTTCTTATTGAAGTAAACATGGATTAAATACTTCAAAGACGAAACACTAAGTGAATTTGATGAGTGACACCTGCTGATCGGTGTATTTCATCAAAGTACCGCGAGAGCAGACGGTTCCGTATGCTTTTGAATCGCTCTCGCGGTACTTTGGTGTCATACACCGCTTCAAGCCGAACGCACCTAACTAGTAAACAGTGCAGTGGCAGACGTTAAACCACCAAACACACTCTTTTGAGGTCGGTCCAGCTAAACAAACAAATAAATTAAAAACTGGCGATTATTAAACAGATACACTTAAAAAGACAACATTATAAATAATAGATAGGTCATACATACAATATGTACAAATATACACACAACAGCAAGAAATAAAGAAGAATATATATATTTTTTTTAAGAAATAAAACCTCAGCCATTTATATTACTATTTTTGCCATATATTTCTGTGGCAAAATTAGTAAAAGTAGTATGCTGTTCCGAATTCAGCACCAGCCATGTGATTTCAAAGAACATGTGACTCTTTTGACGTAATCAAAACAAATCCATTAGTCGGAGCTCGATTTACCAGGCGGTGATGTTTGTAGGAAGTCATGTGAGCCGGGATATATGGCGGCTATGGTCAATTTCTTACATTGAAAAACACTGCGATCTGCTTCTTTCATCACTGGCGAGGAAATAATTATCTGGTTTATGTTCTGTACAGAAACAACCGCGTTTTCCCCTCGGCTCCAAATTATTTAAGTTATAGAGGTGTTAAGTCTTTTATTCTGCTTTGGCTGTAACTGCTCATCATCTCCTCTCCGCTTTCAGTTCAGTGTCGCAGACTGCAGGTCCTGTTATTTTACAAGTGATGCTTGTGATGAGATTCTGCCTCGGAAACAGATTTTAGGGCGCCGTTTTTGTTTGTAACAATACAAGCGCGTGAGGACAAAAATCTCTTAGATGAAATATTAACACATGTATTCCGTCATACACTGACCGAACTGTCATCTAATGATACTTTCTCTTTATTAACCCTCTGAGCTGTATTCAAAGATCAGTTTTATCATTCATAGTTGTGTCCTATGCGTAAGTTAAGTTTTTTTTCTGAAATACTTTGAAAAAATGAACACAGAAAAGGATTTTTCTCCTCTGACACCAAACATTGTGAGAGCTCTCAACGACAAACTGTACGAGAAGAGGAAGGTTGCAGCCCTTGAGATTGAAAAGTGAGTCATAACCTATTGTTTGGTAGGTCAAAATACTCATAAATAAGAGGATATGCTTTTCAATGGATCTAAATATCATATCGTTTATCGACTTGTTTATTCTTCCTTATTGCACTGATACACATTCTACTGCATGCAGTAGTTTAACATGTATAGTTAGTTTCTCTCTGTAATAAGTCGTTGGTATTTGTTAATTTGCCCAATGGAGAGCTGGTCATCTGACATGCCACATGATCTCATTAGTCATGCTTATGATCAATAGCCCATAGTCCAAACAGCGTCTATTACATAATTACAAGTACTCTAGAAGCCCAGCCAGTATTTTCAAATGAGTTATTAGAATGCTTTCCCCCAATCTTCTAACAGGCTTGTGCGGGAATTTGTAGCCCAGAACAACTCTGCACAGATCAGACATGTCATCCAGGTATTGGCCACAGAGTTTGCGCTGTCCCAGCACCCTCACAGCCGAAAAGGAGGCCTCATTGGGCTGGCGGCGTGCTCCATTGCCCTGGGAAAAGTATGTGAACTAATTGTGCAAAACAGGAGGTCTTTGATTCATTGGTGCTTATTGAAATTGACTGCTATACGCTCAGTGTGCATGCTTGTTTATCTTATCTTTTGTGCTTCTCAGGATTCTGGATTGTACCTGAAGGAACTCATTGATCCGGTTCTTACCTGTTTCAATGACTCTGACAGCCGTCTGCGCTACTACGCCTGTGAGGCCCTTTACAATATAGTGAAGGTTGCCAGAGGAGCAGTGCTGCCCCACTTCAATGTGCTGTTTGATGGGCTTAGCAAGGTAAACGGATGCCCCTTCATGTCTAGATGCATTTATCATGCTAGTTTTGAATAGTTTAGTAATCAGTACCATTTAAGTATTTAAATGGAAAGTAATATTTCTTAGGGGTAAAAAGCAGTGTTGTCGTCACCAAATAAAGGGTTATTTTAGTTAACTAAAACCATAAAACACATCGTTTGTTATTTGAATTAAAAAAACGTTAACTAAAATAAGATATAAAAAACTTAACACGACAACATTGCTTATTTTCTTTTTGTTTACCGTGATGTACTAATTTAGTGTACCTGATGTTACTAAAAATAAAACTGTGTGTTTTTACAAACAAACACTCAATGAAACTTGTTTATGGTCATTAAAATAAAGCTGAAATGAAATAAAAAAAACTTAAAGAACTTAAAGGGTTATATCACCCAAAAATGAAAATTCGGTCATAATTTACTCATCTTCATGTCGTTCCAAACCTGTAAAACTTTCGTTCATCTCCGAAACAGAGCTCAAATGCTCAAAACAAAATGACAATAATTTAAACTAAAATTAAAAATGAAATTATTAATAAATAGTACAATACCATATAAATAATACTATGGAAGCTTGTTTCCGCCAAAGAATAAAACATTTTAAAAGATAATTGTGGCTTTTTATCTCACAATTGCGAGTTTACATCTCGCAATTTTGACTTTATTTCTCAGAATTGCGAGATATAAAGTCAGAATTGCGAGATATAAAGTCAGAATTGCGAGATATAAAGTCAGAATTGCGTGCTATAAAGTCAGAATTGCGTGTTATAAAGTCAGAATTGCGAGATATAAAGTCAGAATTGCGTGAAATAAAGTCGCAATTGCGTGTTATAAAGTCAGAATTCTGACTTTTTTTCTCTCAATTGCGACTTTATATCACGCAATTCTGACTTTATAACACATAATTGCGAGTTTATATCTCGCAATTCTGACATCTTTTCTCCTTAATTCTAAGGAGAAAAAAAGACTGACTTTTTTTTTACCTCAGAATAGTTTATCTCACAATTCTGACTTTATAACACGCAATTGCGACTTTATATCATGAAGTTCTGACTTTATATCTCCCAATTGCGTATTATAATGTCAGAATTGCGTGATATAAAGTCACAATTGCGAGAAAAAAAGTCAGAATTCTGACTTTATAACACGCAATTGCGACTTTATTTCACGCAATTCTGACTATTTCTCGCAATTCTGACTTTATATCTCGCAATTCTGAAAAATGAAGTCAGAATTATAAGATAAAAAGTCGCAATTATCTTTTAAAATGTTTTATTCTGTGGCGGAAACAAGTTTCCATATAATACTGACATAACACTGGTAAAAAAGTTTCTGTTGTAATCTTTTCTAAAAGACAGTATAACTGAATGATAGGGAAAACACAGTTTAATTGTGTTACTGACATTTTGAACATTATTCCTTTTGTAACTTTTTCCTGCTGTAAAGTCAGTTTTTTGTTGAGTGTCGCATGTGATGTGCTCTTTATAGCTTGCTGCAGATCCTGATCCGAACGTAAAGAGTGGATCTGAACTCCTGGATCGGCTTCTTAAGGTGAGTTTGATGAGAAATGTGTGGGATCAATTGAATTAGTGACATAATCTAACTAGCATTCGTCTTTTATTTTAAGGACATCGTAACAGAGAGCAACAAATTTGACCTAGTGGCTTTTGTCCCTCTGTTGCGTGAGAGAATTTACTCGAACAACCAGTATGCCCGCCAATTCATTATCTCCTGGGTGAGTTGAGCACTCTAATAGTTTTAGTTCACGACAACAGAATTGATAATAGTTGCATTATGCTTTTGTGACTTCCTGTGATGGTTTGGCTCTGCTCCAGATCCACGTGTTGGAGTCAGTTCCTGATATCAACCTCCTGGATTATCTGCCAGAATTTCTAGACGGACTCTTCCAGATTCTTGGAGACAGCAGCAAAGAGATCAGGCGGATGTATGTCTCACCATCTCCACCTATACCTGAGATTGTCTCTCCCTCTTCCTCTTTTCTACTTCCTTTTCTCAGTTTTAAAGAGCATTAACCGTTGCTGTTCAATAGGTGTGAGGTGGTTTTGGGGGAATTCCTGAAAGAAATTAAGAAGAATCCTTCCAGTGTCAAATTTGCAGAAATGGCCAACATCTTAGTCATCCACTGTCAAGTGTCTGATGAATCAAAGTCCAGTGAGTCAGATGTAAAGATATGTACAAGGAGTGTATACGGCAAGTAGTGTAATTATCTATTTTGTCTTTCTGCAGCTAACGATCTCATCCAGTTGACGTCTATGACATGGATGAGAGAATTCATCCAGCTTGCCGGGAGAGTTGTACTGCCGTATTCCTCTGGCATACTGACTGCAGTGCTGCCTTGCCTTTCATATGATGACCGCAAAAAGAGTATCCTACACTACGTTTGCATATACTCTGTCTCAGCACTGCATTTTCTGTTAGATGTTTTGTGTGCGGTGCCATATTAGGTTGTCACCACTCAGATCTATTTCCTCAATAAACTCTTTCCAGGTACTAAAGAGGCAGCCAGTGCATGTAATCATAGCCTGATGAAGCTTGTGACCCCTGAAGACGATGAAGATGATGAAGAATCACAGACCAAAACTTCTCCTCCAAGTGATGAGACTCCAAAGAAAGAGGGAGATCTGAATGGCATGTTTTTTATTATATATATTTTTTGGTACATTTTATTTGTACTATTTTATTTCTATTTGTGGAAGAAACTTGAGATGAAGGGGTAAGAAAAAAGAAAAAAATTGACTGCATTGGCCGGGAATCGAACCCGGGCCTCCCGCGTGGCAGGCGAGAATTCTACCACTGAACCACCAATGCATATCTGAGAAGATAATGTCGCCCCCTGGCTATCAATAAAAGGAATGGAGGGATGGAAACAAGCCACCTAGTGGTCAAATATGGTAATTATCTTTGACAGGGGCCTCACTTTGGAAGCCAGAGGGCGACAACAGGATTTCAGGAACGCATTGGTGGTTCAGTGGTAGAATTCTCGCCTGCCACGCGGGAGGCCCGGGTTCGATTCCCGGCCAATGCATCCAAGCTTTTTCTTTTTGCACATGCTTCTCCATATTTTCTAAATAGGTATTTTATTTACACTGTTCAGGTCAGTTTTTTTTTTAAGATAGAATGCATTAAATTGAATAAAATGGACGTTTTACATTCTTACAAAAAAATTATAGCTCAAATGCTGTGCTTTTGAACTTCCTATTCATCAAAGAATCCTGAAAAAATGTATCATAGTTCCCAATGTTTTCATCATTGATAATTATAAGAAATTCTAATTTTTAGAGGATTATGAGATCCCATGGTAGTGTAAATTAATAAAATAACCCATAATGCATAATGTTAAGTATATTGCAATACTTTTAGTAACATTGCCTGCTTTGATTTGATATGTCTGTTTTTGATTTTAGATTCCCTAAATGAGTCTCAGGACTCTGTAGGCTTCAGCAACATCTCTTTCTTCACTCCAGCAAGGTACTTCACTGACTATAAAAACACATTATGTCTTTCTGTTTTATGATGTAACACATTAAACATAGGAAATAATTTATGAATTAATAGTAATTGTAATAGAAGATTCGACCAGTAGCTTTAAACCTGAGTAGTTTACTCCTCGGAATAAATGCAACATCAAGTTGTTTACTCTATGCTGTGTAGTTCTGACAGGTCTGTGGTAAATCTGGATCTGGATGGCATAGTTCAAGTACTGGACAGACATTTACACGATTCATCCACCGGAATGATGACTCGCATCGCTGTGTTGAAGTGGCTGTACCATTTGTACATCAAGACCCCTCGCAAGGTTTCTTTAAATGTCCTTTTAAAGGGATAGTTCACACAAAAATGAAAATTCTGTCATCATTTACTCAGCCTCATGTTGTTTCAAACCTGTATGAGTTTCTTTCTTCTAAAAAAGATATTTTGAAGAATGTTGGTAAACAGACAGTTGTCAGCAACCATTGACTTCCATAGCAGGAAAAAAATACTATGGAAGTCAATGGGTGCCGTCAACTGTCTGGTTACCAACATTCTTCAAAACATCTTATTGTGTTCAGCGGAAGAAAGAAACTCATAGAGGTTTGAAAGAAACTCATAGAGGTGTGAAATAACATGAGGAGTAAATGATGACAGAATTTTAAATTTTTGGGTGAACTATCCCTTTAAATATGCAGTTTCAGGTAATACTAAAACATGCAATGCTAAAAGTGATTAATTCCACTGTATGTCCATGGCAGATGTTCAAGCACACAGACAGTTTGTTCCCCATGTTACTGAAGACATTATCAGACGAGTCTGATGAAGTAAGTCATCATAACTTCCAATCATCTCAGTGCCGATCTATCAAGGCGAAAGCCATTTTAAAGAACAAATATGTCTCACAGGTGATTTTAAAAGACTTGGAGGTTTTAGCAGAAATTGCATCATCACCTGCTGGGCAGACGGACACTTCTGGGTCGTGCGACAACTCTGATAGCAAAACAGAGCTCCATATTCCAGGTGGGGTCCAAGATGGACAGCCAATGGTGGTTGGTGAGTAACCAATTTCTAGTACTATTTATATCTGGCTATAAACCAGAAAAGCCAAATAATACCAAAATTGTGATTTGTGAAATCAAACCAACCATTTTTTTTATTTGACAGGATCTAAGATGACAGACTTGTCTCCCTCAACTCCCAGCATGAACTCATACTTCTACAAGTTCATGATTAATTTGCTCAAGCGCTTCAGTTTAGAGCGGAAACTTCTAGAAGTAAGAGGGGCCTTCATTATCAGGTAAAACCGTCCTTGTTCCTTTTAACAAAGACTAGTTCCTCAAAGATTTAAACCTGTGCGAATTGTAGTAGTTCAAGAAGAAACTCCTGTAAATCTGAGGACACCCCTAACCTTTCAATGTCCTAGATTATTTTAGTAAGTTTCCTCTACTTCCTAACAGGCAGCTATGTCTCCTCCTGCACGCGGAGAATATATTTCACTCTATGGCGGACATCTTACTCAAAGAGGAAGATCTGAAGTTTGCCTCCACCATGGTGCAGACACTTAACACTATTCTTCTTACCTCGGCCGAACTGTTCCAGCTGCGGAACCAGCTCAAGGACTTGCACACACAGGTAACATTTGCTTTGAGGTCTAGAATCTTTAAAACAGATCCAAATCCATTGTGCTAATAATTATTGTTCTCCATTTCTACTTTTTACCCTTCAGGAAAGCTGTGCTCTTTTCTGCTCTCTCTATCGCTCGTGGTGTCACAATCCAGTGGCCACTGTGTCCCTCTGCTTCCTGACCCAGAACTATCAGCATGCCTACGACCTCATCCAGAAATTGTATCCTTGCTGTAAACAGTCTATATATCTTTCTATTCCAGACTGACTCCATATTTTTGTGGAAACTGTACAGGATTCTTTGATAAATAGAAAGTTCACAAGAACTGCATCTATTTGAAATATTTTGTATCAGAAATCTGTTGATAGCATCTTTACTGTCACTCAATTTAATCCGTCCTACATTTAATTACAAAAAACACCTTTACTTGAGCTGATCAGCGGAGATCTGGAGGTAACTGTGGACTTCCTCATGGAGGTGGATAAACTTGTGCAGCTAATTGAAAGCCCCATCTTCACCTGTGAGTGTTCCTCAAACTGTTTCTCATATATTCTCAAACTGTCTCTCCACATTAACACTCACTCTTCTTTGCAGACCTTCGTCTTCAGCTACTGGATGTAGAGCATAACCCATATCTCATCAAGGCTCTGTATGGCCTGTTGATGTTGCTTCCTCAGAGTCAGGCGTTCCAGCTGCTCTCGCATCGGCTCAGCTGTGTGCCAAACCCTGAACTCATGAGGACCGTGTAAGTACCACACTGAACAATCAGAGTCGGTCTGTTCTCATAGTACTTAGTAAAAAGTTTGATATCTTCTAGATTGAATAGTCGGCCTGTTCTCACGTGTTTTAATTTTCCAGAGATCACCCAAAGGCGCCCGTCAAGGACAAACGATTGGCCCAGCCGCACATCGACTACAGTGAACTGCTCCAGCACTTCGACCGAGTCCAGAGCAAACATCTGGAAGTGAGGCATCAGAGGGCGGGTCGCTCTGAGCACCCAGACAGGAAGCTTATGTTGTAAAGGGTCACAGACAGGATGAGGATACGTAGCCTTCGTCCAAAAACTATGGTACATGAGCCTCAGTAGGACCTGTAGTGGGCATTCATGTATCACCTTGTTCAGATTTGTATGTATTTGAGCAACTATAGGCATGAGGGACTTTGATGTGCTTTATTTTTAAGATACGTGAAATGCTTTACGTTCAGGTGCTGGAGTTGTTGCTTTATGTACCACATACACACTTGGACATAATTTGACTTGGTAATCTGTTACAGATTAAGGGCCGATGGTTATATCATTCCCAAATCACTGGTTTAATCATGTAACCCTCCATAGAACATTTGTACAGATCACCTTGCACGTCCCCCTGACTGATTATTATTCAGAACTTTTAATCTCAAACATGACATGTACTGTAAATGTGTCTTGAATGGATCATGTCTTTTTTTGTATTGTGATTTTATCCCACACAATCCACATCCAATAATTTTCTCACTGTTTTCTTAGCATTCCCATTGGAGTCTGTTTGTTCATTTCATCGTTCTTTCTACATTAACACATTCACTCTTGGCCTTATGTAGATGCAAGCCTTTTCTCTGTAATGTGAAGACAAAGTTACAATAAAGTGGAACATGATCATTACTTCGTTTTTGTTGTCTTTAATCTGACTCATCACAAGAACCCCAGAAAATCTTCCTTTATGCAATCCAGCAGGTGGCGCTTTTGTTTTACTTTTTCTAAGAAAAACCTTTCAACATCCGGCTGTAAGATTAACATAATTTCTCACCGAAAATCCGTTGACGACGCTTCTTGATTGATTAAATTTAATTATAGTTCGAACTTATGAATTTATTTTACGAGGAATTTAATAATTTCACATTTCCAAACGTTGTTCCAACATTTTTTTAAATGCCCATAAATAACCGACATTTACTCCTCGTTAGTATAGTGGTAAGTATCCCCGCCTGTCACGCGGGAGACCGGGGTTCGATTCCCCGACGGGGAGAGATTTGTTTTATTTATTTTTTATTTTATTTTTAAGGGATGGTTCACACAAAATTTTTTATTTAGTCATTTACTCACCCTCAAGTTGTTCCAAACCTCTTGAGTTTCTCTCTTCTGTTGAAAACAAAAGATATTTTAAAGAATGTTGGTAACCAGACAGTTGACGGCACCCATTGACTTCCATAGAATATTTTTTCCTACTATGGAAATCAATGGGTATGACTAAGCTTGTTTATAGTTTAAACACTTTTTTAATTTTTAAATAAAACACATACATAGTAATTTTATTATTTATTATTTTATTAAAACGAGAACAGCTCTTTCCGTGTGCAGGGCGAAAGATGATTTATGCGCTGCAGTAAGAGGACGCAGGAAAACCAACTCAGAACAGCGCCATTAAAATCACTTGTGGCCAAAAATATATCGCATCGGTAGTGATTAGCATTACCATAGAGAAGGAATAGGATACGTTTAGGGAAGAGATAAGCATTTAAGATAATCTGTTTTCAGATCCCAGACCGAGGTTCGACTTCCAGACGGAGAACATTTAAAGTAATCGAATTTGTTGAGCATAGTATTCAGAACTGTGATGTTTAAAATTACTAAAATTGTCTCACTGTTTCGTTCAAATAGTATATTTTAATTTTACACAAAAATATACCCCATACAAAGAGTTACCATGGTTACTAGATTTCACCAAAATACACTGCAGATCACAATAGGTTAATTTGATTTATACTACAGGGCCGTTGAATGCTTGAATGAATCTGACTGATTGACGAACGTTAAGTGAAGTGTGCAATTTTCAAGGAAACGCACGGCTAAAGCAGTTCCAGGTATTACAGTTCCATATCACTTCGCGTAGTTAACTGTAATAACGGAACATAGGATACAATCACTGATCTAGCTATATAATGTCATTATATAGATTCAGTGGATACAATTCATTACAAGAAAAAACATGCACTTGATTGCAATTTTCGATGTCTAACTTCACAATCAATGGAAACATGCAGTTTAATTTTAATAAATAAAGTATATAGTCCTATCTATAATCAAAAGAAAATTAAACTGAATACATAAATAAATTGATAGTCCTGCTGCACGGGTTTTCGTAATTATTGCAGATGATATAACAAATAATTATTGATAGGCCTACTTGTTAAAATGGCTTTCTTTTTGTTTCATTTATTAGGTTAGTCTACCGCCAATAATAGAAAAAAATAATGAATGAATGAATTAAAAGGAATTTAATTAATAAATAATAATATTGACGCACATGCCTCTCTCTCTCTCTCTCTCTCTCTCTCTCTCTAATAACTGCATAAAGCCGGGGACACACTTACTGTAAGGCCGGTTATGAATGTAATTTGATACGATGACTGATCATGCCCAAACGCGTGTTCAGCGTGTTCAGTCTGTGTTCACAGTCGGTGTTTAAAATCTGCTTCAGTCGATGGAAACAGTCAATCTTTGAATATTTCAGTTAGTCGTTAAGTATGTCCCCAGCATTAGTCTGCTATCACTGATCGCCTATCAGTGGCTCAAACCTCTGTTACTAACTCTAAAATTACGTTTTGGAATTAGAAAAGGAGGCATGGGATTAGATGCGTAAGAAATTAGTCCTACATACAAGAGCGTTTTAATGACAAAAACTTGACAAACGTATAGAAATACATCATCTGAACTATGTTTCGAGGTGTGGTAACTGTAGTATAAACGGAATAATTGACTTCAGGCCGTTGAATTATTAGAAAAATAATGCACACGCAAGGTGGTAATGCGGTCACGACACGAAGCGGATTATTTTTCTAATAATTCAACGACCTGTCGTCAATTATTCCTTACCTCTTTCACACTGTAAAAAAGGGGGTTTCGGGGTGATTTTATTTAAAATGCATTAATTTTTGTAAGGTAGACTAAGCCTGAGGCTAATGTTATAAAATGCATTTAGTCTACTTAGTAGTATTTACAATCTTTTTTTAGCTTTTAAAACTAATAGGCCTACATGCTTGCACTATATTAACACGAGAACACAAATCTGCCATGTTTGTCTGAAGTAGACATGAAGATCTGCTTTTGAAACTTCTCTTTTTCCTCTTGCCCTTTGATCATGGATTCTTTTGAACATTCTCCATTCCGCACAAAAAAATCTAACTTCACATTAAACATAACACTTCTCTCAAGTCCTCTTATTGCAGATTCATCCACCCACTGAACAACAATTTGGCCCAGAATAGCCTAGTTATTTGAGTTTTCACCCTATATGCTTCTATGCTCTATGATCAAATGAATTTCAATATTTTTAACCATAATATCCCGTCACAGTGTAGCCCTATGGACATACCTGAGAGAAGCTGTAATTCAACGTGATTTCTGGTGATTCACTCTCCACATGAACATTAAATATGGGTGGAATGAGCAATGTGATCACACTGAGAGTCTTTGAATTATCTATAACTTACACGGACTTACTTATGCTACAGTAGGGTTTCTTATGTTTGGTTTTGAGGAACTTTTGGCCCTCTGACGGTTAAAAAACAAAACTGCATGCATTTTGCGGAAGAACATTGTTTTGGTTGTGGTTCAGCTCTGCATGACGGTAGCCAACAGATGAATATGTTTATTTTCTCATAACAACAAAAAGAAAGAGAGATTATTCTACATGCTCATAAAACATTCACTATAGGCTTAAGAGATATAAGCAGTTTAAATGGAAAGGATCTCAAGATGACTAGCACATTAATAGACACGGTAAGTCCTTGAAAATAAATTCAAGCATAGCGCTATAACAACCCATGAAGTGTTTCTTCACAGTAGATAATGCTTTATAACTCTGTTAGAGACAGGTACAGTACATATAGCTGTTCAATAAAATACTTTATACTCACCGTGTCGCTTTTACAACATTTCAAATCCCTCAGTTCCCGCCATCTCCGCATAGCCAAGCCAATGTTGATTCTCGTCTTATTACTCTGTCGCGTTCTCTTTCTGATTACAGACTTTCCTCTGTTCGGTGTGTTGTTTTTTAAATGTGCGATTCCACGGAGGTGTGCGATAGCTGCTCCATGTCAACCCTTCTCGCTCGTTGTGACAACGAACTACCTGTGCCACTCCCACACCAATCATGCCGCAAAGTAGCCGGAACTTTTCTCCATTGACGGATATGACGAGGCAGAGACACGCAGAGACCCCATGCATGGGCGAGTGACGTTTGTATGCAATTTAATTTCGGAAACCATCATAGTGAATCAGTTTAAGACAAAAACACATGTTGAAAGAAGAATTGATGATGTAGCCTATCTCATCATGTAACTTTTGTTAATTTTTAACTACAGAAAAAGTTAAAGCGTATAGGCAACTGGACAAAAAAACATGGTCCTCCCACCCAACAATTCTATCAAAACTATCCCAATCAGGCAGCACACAAATGAAGGTTTAAGTTTAACTAGCCTACCTGTACGTCAGCTACCACTGATTTATGAACCAACAATTAAAACTTATAGGCAAGTATAACATTTCTCTGTCTTCCAATGTCTTTCTACTTTACGAGCATGGAATAAAACAAGGTCAAGTTGACTTTTTCTTTAAGAGTAGGCTGCTGAAAGATAAAGGTAAAAACACCATTATAGACTTAATATATAAGATAAGAAACCATGTATCACCATTCACAGATCAACTTCAAGATTAGTGGCTCAGATGTTAAGAGCAATATTTGCAGTCTACACAGACAGAATAGTAAATAGAAAAACAATGAAAAGTCCAGCTAGTGCAGAGAGAAAGTCTCTATAGAGAATGACAGTGTAAATGGTTTGATAAAACATTTATTAGTTAACTGAAGTCATGCACTCCATGTGGAGATTGTTAAGCATGCTATGTTATGTTTGTTATTTGCTCTGTAAGGTTTAATTGGCTCACTAGGGCTTTTTTATCACACACTGATTCTCTCTAGGGACATTGTAGAATGCACTCCATTAAAAACTTCAAAAAGGAAAAGGGAAATACAAAAATTTGGAGTGAACGAAAGCTTCACTTGACAGATTTTTAGCAAAACTTTGACTCATTTTGGCAGTGTTTGAAACTGTGGACATAAGACAAATGGTAGAATGAGAAAACTGCCATTCTCCAGTGGCCTATCAGTGATATTGGATTAATAATAGATTGCAGGAGATGATCTTTGATATGCCGCGTGCAACTGTTCTTTGTCTGTGCCTTTGCTCGGTTCAGACTGCCTCCAGTGTTGCTGTTCTAGCGGAGCAGAAAACTTCAGATATTCATCATTTCCCACTCCTCAGGCTGTCAGGTGCATCTTGTTGAGTTTCAGCAACACTCTCAGACTGCATTTAATCCGATCTTGTGGTAAAAAGACTGGTATTGAAGATGAATGAAATCTAGATGTAGACTGATGTGAACAAGGTGGGTTTATCTGCTTAACCCTACTGGTAAGATAATGGAACTACGCCATTCTGGAATAAAAACAAAACAAATCTTCCTCCAATTCATTCCTCTATTCAAAAGTAGCCCTGAATTCTGACTAAATTATAATTTTTAAAAACATATTTTAAATCAGATGGAATAGCTAGGTGGCTCTACAAAAGTATGACTTATTTCAAAATAACAATACATAAAAGTAAGTAAGTATAAAAACAGGCTACATGACAAAATGCGGCTGGGAAATGGGTGATCCGAAACATGATTGCCAAGACATAGATGAAATAGATGATAAAGTACATAGACGAACATTGTTTATCATGTTTGAACTGGTTTTGTGAATGGCACATTTTGACTTAAAGGGATAGTTCACCCAAAAATGAAAATTCTGTCAGTAATTACTCACCCTCATGTTGTTCCAACCCCGTAAGACCTTCGTTCATCTTCGGAACACAAATTAAGATATTTTTGATTAAATCTGAGCGCTGTCTCACTCCTCCAGAGTGCTGCGCAAAAACACTACGTTAACTCACTCGAGGCCCAGAGAGAAGGAAATGAATAGTGGAATAAAGTCGCTATTTTTGTTTGTTTTTAGCGCGCAAAAAGTATTCTCGTCGCTTGATAAACTTAAGATTAAGCCACTGTGGTCACTTGGACTATATTAACGATCTCTTTAATAACTTTTCTGGGCCAGCAAGTTTTTAGTCCCTTAGAAGTCTATGGAGGAGTGAGACAGCTCTCAGATTTAATCAAAAATATCTTAATTTGTGTTCCGAAGATGAACGAAGGTCTTACGGGGTTGGAACAACATGATGGTGAGTAATTACTGACAGAATTTTCATTTTTGGGTGAACTATCCCTTTAAACCAACTCAAAGAGCTTGCCCGAGCACGAGCGATCAGGAGATGAAAAGTGAGGTTGTACAGAAAACCCTTATATGGACGTGTTAGCTCCGGACATGCGTCATTTATTTAAAATCATCCACATTAGAACAAAGGTAAAAACAAATGTTCATACTGTACGTTTCAAATCTGTGTGACAACTTTTTTCTGCGTACATAAATATGCATAGCCTATTAAACTGCTAGTGAATGAGGCCAAATGTTTTGTTTATGACTGAGATGATAATAACATCAGTTCATTATAATTAAAATCAAGTTACCATGAAATAAAATGGACAATTCTCATTTTCTATGAAAAATTGCAAGACTATCGCATCTTCATGCCGACATTAAACGAACTCAAACGAATTAAGACATGACATAAAATCAGTAGTTAGAAAAGATGCATACTCACTCCTCCTAAATGAATATGAATAACACCTGCGTAACTTTCGCTAACAACTATAATTTGAATGAATTTCATTTTGAGACATTTTGGAGGCGTAGCCCACCCCAGCACCCTATAAATCCAACCCTGAATGGCCCTATACCAGCCTCTCTTGGAGAATTTTCCCTTCAAACTTTATGTTCCCCACACACAGGCTCATAAGTTCTTGTTAAACCTCACCTTTGGAGGTAAGATCGTTCAACTATAAAATGAGCGCAGGAAGTCATTACCCATTTCCTCCAAATCCCATAAAGAGGTTGACTTGACAATAGGAGACATGCTAAAAGAAAAGCTGCTGTTCTCTGTCCAGGCCTAAGATGATTAATAGGCGGCAATATCTTGCTTTGTCTGAATGAGAATTGTTGTATATTGCTTTCCAGGATCCTCTCACTGTGAGCAAGTCCTTATATATGAGTGTGTCTCAGTATGAAGGTCCTGGGGGCTTTTGCTTTGTACAGAGATGACAAATGACCCTGTAGCCAGTTCCCACTTTCCTTGCTGCCCTCAGGCAAACGGTTTGTTTTTTTCCTGCTCAGAGTTATGCAATGTTTGTTTATTTCCAGATGAATAAAACTGTCTGAAAATACTGTGCCGTGCATAATTTTAATTAATACCGTTTGTATCATGTCTTTTTTAATTTTCATGCAGTTTGAGAGTAGGCCTAGGCTACACAATAAAACAATCAAGGTTAAATAAATCGGAACTTTCACAGAGCTTATATGAAGCCATAAATATGCTAGTGTACTCATAAACATTACGTTCTAGGAGATAGACACATTTAAAAACGTTTGTAACGTTGGCACTGATAGCCTCATGGGTAGTGTGCCGACATATAGCGCTGTTGCGCTTTGGGTGACCCGAGTTCGAATCGTGGCTAGTAGACCTTTCCCGATCCTGTCCCCCACCTTGCTTCCTGTCCACTCTATACTATCCTATCACAATAAAGGCAAAAATCACAGAAAAATAAAAATGTTTGTAACTTCTGGGAAACTGGATCAAAAATATTGATGACTCATCCTACACTTCACAATATTTTGTCCAATCAAATGGTATAAAATGAGAATACTCCCACGACCCCCACCCCCGGTAATGTGTCTACAGGCTATTGGCCATTTAAAAAAAAAAAAGAAAGAAAGAAAGAATAAAAAGGAAGAAATAAAGAAAGAGCCCTTTGATATGCCATGGCCAATATTCCTGTTTCTAAAAGAAAGGACAGAAAACGGTAAAACCTAAAAAACACTTTTTAATGCTCTATTTGTACAGAAGTATTTTAATAGATTCAAAAGATCAACTATTAAAGGTAACACGAATAGTACTGAACCTTTATATATTGCATTCAATAATTGTGCACTGATGCAGAAATAATCAAAAACCGCTCTTTTATTTATAGCAGATCAGAGTCGACATGACCATGACTGCTTTATCTCTGCTTCCTTTTACAGTTGAGAAGTCTGGGAAATTGAAATAACCACATTTGACTCACATTAATACAAGTTATATGAAATTTCTGCCTCATAAAACATCTTTCTTGATAAGGGAAAAAATATAAGGGTAAGTAAATGTTTACTCAACCTAATGTTGTTTCAAACATGGATGACTTTCTTCCGTGGAACACAAAATAACGCAGTGCAAGACTTTTTTTGTGTCATGTTAATGTTTATTTATGCCATCTTTATTTAATTTTTTGACTTCCTCCCTATTACGGTCCCTGCATTAAGCAGTCAAGGATCCTCTTGCTGCAGTCTCTTAAATCATGTGCCGAATAAATGACAGAAAATGATTATATTTCTTGCCAGGCGTGACACTGCATTTTCACCCTGCTCTGAAATACTAATCATAATGACTCAATGATGGAGGGTTTTGTCTAGGCTAGCAGTTTCATAAACCATAGTTCCTTCAATGATCAATAAATAATTATTTATAGAGATGCGTATAGTTCTGTTGCTTCCTGATGATCCAATAGAAGAATCTCGTGCCAGAGAGGGTTTGCAAACAGTTTTTCTCCTCACTGTTTGCAGTATTCACCTTGCTGTGACAGAAACTCCGTTATTTCAGACAAACACACCATCATTTGTTTGGCCTCTATTCTCAAGATTGGTTCCTGCCTCTCAGTAGAGACAAATGATTGTGTTCTTTTTTCTGACAAGCAGTCAATACTTCATTTTGTTACATCTCAGCTCGTTTTAGACGCAAAAGGTTTTTCGGGTAAAAATCCGCAGTGCCTTGCAGTAGACCTAATTCAGCTGGTCTTTTCACCTTTTAAAGAAACAGTTGTTGTTAAAGTCTAAACATCACTTAGCAAGTGAACGAATAACGAATGAGACACTTCTGGGAGGGAATTAAACCAAATCATTTTGATGACAGACTTTGGCTCAGGCATTTCAGAATGATCAAACCATCATTTGAGAAACTGTGTGATGAAATTGGTCCGCTGGTTAGTACAGTTATCCAATCACATCCACAGTTGAGGCAAAGTCACGTGAGTTTTTTGCACGTCCGGTTCCATCGTCCTGAAGTCAATGGGTTTTTGGTTAAATGGCTGAAATAAGGTCTTATAATATAATTTATAATTGTGCTCTTATAAACTATTCTAACTCAGACTTTCTGGGAAAATGTACTTGGAAAATGTAAAACTGAAAGAGTTGTCGGAAGCTTGGTGACGCTGAATTCGAGGGACCGTGGTGTAGTTCGTTTATAGCCCATAGATTTTTACATATTCTGGCGACTGCATTTAGGCTTAATTAATAAAAGTTGTGTTCATCTGTGAAAATTATCTTGATGGACAAAATGTGTAAATATCATAAACTTTTGTTGATTGAGCTTTTTTTTTTTTTGCCATAATCCAAAAGCCTATGGGAAATCCTATTGGGTTTTGTCGAGGGAACTATGATGCTAACTGCCGATTGGTTTACAAAGTGACATCATACCTGCACCACTCTATTTGGTAAATGTGTTTCCATCATAGTTTATGCACGTCTTTTTATCGTTATCGGATAAAACATTTATAAGCCTTAAAGCTACACTGATTTTCTCCCATCTAGCAGTGAAATTGTTTATGGCTAACAACTGAATATTACTTTCTAGCCCCTCCCATTCCGAGGGCATTTTAACTTCTACGGTGGCCGTATTATTTCAAATCTGCCGGCAGTCGCGAGTAATCTCCCCCTCGCATTCGTCACGGTGCCACTGTGTAAAAACGCGAAAGGCAAAGCTTGAATTTCCAGGTATGTCTCTCTTTGACTAATGTATTTTCAAGATGGAGGCGCAACATGGCTGCCGCCATTCGAGCAACTCACTCGTATGTATTCTAAATGGCAGATTCTACGCTTATGAGAATACTTGATTAGTTGGTATAAGTAATTACACATTAAGAGCACATATCATTTTGAAAGAATCAACTTAAAAAATTACACAATGTAGCTTTAATTGAGCGTGTTCGTTTTTTATGCGCATTTTAGAATGTATGCGCATAATGGCGTTTCCATTCAACGTGTTTTTATGCAATATCCCAAAATGTACATAAAAATAGGTGGATGGAAACATAGCTATTGGCATCATTTGTTAATAAGTTATTAATAATTTAAAAAGATACAGATAATTCAAGGGTAACAATTGAAACTACTGCAAAATACGACGTGAAATGCCCTCTTAAAGGAATGGGACATGGATTTTTTGGATGTTCCTTGAGGTTCACTTATATGTGAATCAGAATCAGTTGGGTCTCATAGACACAAGAGCGGATCCTGGCAATAGATTTCGAGGAGTTTCATTTCCACAATTCACCCCTGCAACCACATTCAATCTCCACATTGTGGTGTTCCCTATAGAGATATGCAAATAGGAATGCTGACATGATTCCCTAGTGATGATGCACTAGGTAATGAAATTGAGTGAATACTCTTGAAAACAGATTATGGAAAAAAAACAAAAAAAAAAAACTTTTGTTCCTTGTGTATTCATGAGCTTCACTTCAGTATTACTGGAGGACAGGACATTTATATCTCTTCGTCAAAGAAACTGAATATATTTCTGGGCTTAATTGGTTTAGAAACCTAATCATGCCATCAAATTAAACTGAAGAAGAAGGTCAAGAGTACTTTTCATCACAGAAACTTGTTTACTAAAAACTATTCAGCAAAGAGGAAGCAAAAACACAACAATCAAATATGGTCAAATAATGTCACAACATCAATTGTTCTGCTTTGAAAGTAAACCTTTCCTTCATTCATTTTGAATTCGTGGCACATCTGAGGTGCTTCTTAGGTATAATAGTGAGGAAAAAGACTGCATTTGTTCTCTGTAAACAGACACGTCTCGCCACCTCTCCAGTTTAAGAGGATGACTGTTCCTAGGACAAAACTCTGGCTCTGGATCAACCAGGTGCAAGAGAACCGCTCGCTTTCCCCAGTCTCAGCTTCTATGTCACCTGATCTTCAGAGACTTACTCAGCAATGTTCTCTCAAAGGTTTAGTCTTGTTGACATGAAAAGGAATCACAAAAGAACTCAGTTAAGAGAAAATAACGTAGACGTACACAGACTGAAATTGTTGGAAATACAAACACATTGTTTATCTTGTCCATAATGTGTGCAGTGCTGCCATTTATAACTTTTTATTGATAAAGATCTGAGACGTGCTCCGAGCGATGACTTTAAACTGACTTTAAAAAAAGAGTTGAATCTTGTACAACTTAACTTATTTTGATGAGTTAAAGCAATGTAAAAACATATGTTGACATAACTTATAAATCATCATTTTTTTTTTTACAGTGTGTCCGATTTAAAACAAGTCAAGAAATGAGAGCGATATGATCCTCTGAGCTTGAGTATCTTGACTAACAATTTATTATATTTATTATTTATTTAATAAAAAGGTATTTTGAGCCGTAGGACTGAGTATAGCAAAACAATAATTTATTGCGATTTTTGAATAACTTCTGTTCTGTGGATAACAGCTGGGCATAAATGTAGGGCATAAATGTTTCAAAGCCTGTTTGATACGTCTATTTCTAAGAACATTCTCTATTCAAATAAAAATTCTATAGACTCAGCAAACTGCCTTTGAGTTGTTTGCTTGAGAAATCATATCCATGGTCAGCTGAGTGCAAACAGACAGAACTCATTCAAATAAAAGCTCTGCCTGCAATCAGCACAATTCAGAAAGATGGGCTCTGAACTTTTGCTCCTTAGTCAAAAAGCCCTGATCTGTGAAAAGACTTCTTCCATGAGAGATCCAGACCTCAAATAGAGTATTTCTCCGTCTCTATATCGCTCATCCACTCACTCCCACACATAAGTGCCACTGACAAGCTTAGCTCCGAAAAGAACAGAGAACCATTTTCAGTTTGCATAATGTTATGCAGATCTGTTTCAGCTCGGTTTACTTAAGCTACGAATTCCAAACAACACAAAAGTTGTTTATCTTCATTAAAGAGGTGAATTAAAGGAAATTGACTAGTCAAAAATGATTTAGTGCACAGGCATTTCACTTCATTGCTTTTTAGCGCAGCTACAAGAGTGGAACAGAGGAGCAGCGAGATAACAGTGTATATTACAATACTAAAATCATTCACAGGCAGCACATTATTGATTGTTGAAAGTGGAGGCTAACATGGTTTAATTAGCAATAGATATTTGATCTAGGCTAAGCAACAATAACACTTTTTTTAATAGCTGTTGGCATATTTAAAGCATACGGTGTCAACCAGGCGGTTATATAGTTTGACAGTTGTAGGCACACACACTGTATTGACATACACCACACCGGAAAATCAGAGCTGCAAGTAGAATTTGAATATTGCATGAAGATTTTATTTGGTGCATTAGTTGAATGTTCTTGAACTAAGCTCTTAGTCTGTCATTACACATTGTTTACAATCCTGTAAATGTGGATAAAACCTTGAAATCCAAATCCATATTTACTCACTATTCAAACTTCATGTGACTTATGTTTTAAAAACATGCAGGAATATCTCTTCTGGCAGACAAGAGCCGGACATCTATACAATAGATGTCCAGCATAAAGTAGTCTTGTTTTTTTCTTGGATGTAGTTTGCCTCTGGCCATCTTTTCCTCATTAAAACTGTTTATTCTTTTTGTGAGCCAATTAAATCACTCATGCAAAGATGTATAATGAATATTTAATTATATAGAGTGCTTTTTGAATAGCAATTTATGGCTTACAACTCACTCATATTAGAAAATGATTTTGAACAAAAACATTTTTGTACCTGATATCAGTATAATATTGTTCTTGTGACTATAAACTGTCAGGAAACACATACTCATATACGGTGAAGCACAAATGTGGTTTATTGATGAACAAACATGCACAAGGTGAGTAAAGGGTTTTCCAGGCAACAGAGCAGAGGAGGAGGTTGCAAACAGTCCAGATAAGTTTCACCACACACACGCTTTGAAATAATTTTCACTGAATAGTTTGAATGACAGTCTGACAGATCATGAGAAATGTAGTGCGAAGGGGACAGGTAATGGTGAGGTGACTGGATATCATGACATAGGCCTAAAGTTAGTTGATTGTTCAGTGGCATTAACATGTCTTTTCTTTTTATATATCCTCTTGACAATGAGCATCACAGGAACTTCACTAAGCTAGTTTGAGTCCTACCTTAAACGTAGATCTTTCAAGGTGTCTTGAGGAAGAGCTTTGTGAAAATCACATCAACTTGTTTGCTGGGGTACCTCAAGATTTGGTACTCAGACTCTTTCTGTTCTCTTTATATAATACATAACATTGCTGGGAGCAGACTTTATATAGGTAGTTCTTAAATAAGTTCTCTATAGTTTCCGCTATAAAACTGTATAGTGTTATTCTAAGTCACCTTCACAAAATGAATACATAAATAAAAATATTAAAGTCCAACTGAAATCAAAATTGACCCAATTTACTTTGTAAGCGCATATTACTAGTCTTGTGGTAAACAATTAATCAGTGCAAGTAAATACACAGAAAAAAACTGTTTGCCGTCGTAATCTTTAATCAAAGTCTGAAAAGTTACTTCCGGTCTGGAATGGCGTTCCTTCTCTGATGATGTAGGTTTGACCATAGACGGCTTGGGTTTGAAAACCCTTAACCACTCCCCTCAAACCGTTAGTCTAATGAGCGAGAGATGGAGAGGAGGAGCGCTAGAGTAAAACCCTGCCCTCTGTTCAATATTCCTTTTCACTGGGAAATACGTCACAGCACTGGAGAAAATTCGTTTGCAACTTCCGGTTCACGCGGACTTTAAATAACACTATTACATCTACTGAATGTAAACTACCTGTCTATTGCCCACAACCCACATGACCCCATTGACTTCATACTAAAATTCTGGTGCACTACAATTATTTAAAAATCTGATATATTTCCTATGCTACATTTTAAGGCATCTCACATGCTACTGTGTCTCCTTCCTTACTGACAAAATATGTTGGTGTCTTCTGACTGATGCTTGTTTACTTTGCATACGGTCCCATGCAATGTGTCTGAATCAATATCTTGTTTCATATTTCCTGTGTGAATATAAAGCATCACAAACAGAAGTATTAAGAAATGCCCAAAGCTCATGAATAATTAATATGAGTCAGCTGAACTGCACCATGAGTAATCAGGCCCTGGGCTTCCAACAGCACGAAAAAAGAAGAAAAAAGAAATGGATTGTTCTCTTAAACAGGTGCCTTTTAAAGTTTGATCTTCAAAAGAGCATTTTTGTACACCTTTAAACATGATAAGAAATAAACAAAGTTAAAGGAGACATATCATGCTTTTAAATCGTTCCTTTTTACATATAAATCATACATTTGTACTAGTCTATATAAAGCGGAACTGCAATGCTTGGGTCTGAATTCCTCATTATTATAGCTCCACAGGCCCCTTATCTACCTCTTTTCTGATGTGCGTCTGAGAGCAACTCGTTTTGGTGCGGTCTCTTTAAATACAATTGAGACACTTCATACCCCGCCCCCTCTCCAGGATGCAGAGGTGACACTCGGTTCAACTCCACCCCGTTCGGCCATTTTTGTAGTTTGATAGCAGAGATACGATCTCTAGTGGCACAGAAACGTTTTATTCACACGTTATTAACAAAATGTCAACAACGGAAGACTTGTCCAGCCAGCCTTACATGTTCGAGCCAGAGTCGGAGCCGGAGTGAGATGAAAATGAAGACGACGAACCTGCAGAACAACGTCTTCATATGGATGTATCGCAATGGTGTGTTACTGTATTTACACATGAAACTTTGGTCTTCCGACCTTTTACCGCCGTGTCGATTTATTTTGATTAATATGTGCAAGGGAGAGAGAGCAAGACAGCGTCTAGTTTGAAGACGGTGATGTCTTGTTTACACTTTCGCCTGGCTCCGAACCGAAGAGAGAGAGAGAGAGAGCGCGCGCGCGACCCGGTCTCTCTCTTTGCTCGTTCTTTCAGTTAAACATGCGCCGTCACAAGCGCGGCAGTTCATCTACATTAGACGGTGTAATGAAGCGTGTGGGTTACTACATCCAACAACCGAAAATTTTAACTTACCCTCTCGTAACTTCTGCATCTTTTAGCTTGGACTACAAAATTGCTGCGAGAAATAAAAATGGCGGATTGCTCGAAGTGTTGGGCTGGAAGTCAATGTCCTTATTTGGCAGTTCCGCTGCAAATACTGTGACGTAATAGTTCACAAAACGTCATAGATAACAGAAAAATCTGAACAGGTTGAAAAATAAGGCCAAAACAGAATATAAAGATATCAACGAAGCACCTGAAGAGAATAATTTCAACTTTTCTGTACTTCTAAACACTGCAAATATACAGCAAAATGCATTTAAGGGCTAAAAAAGTGGATTTAGCATGATATGTCCCCTTTAAATTAAAAAGTCAATCTTTCAATGAGCTTCAGTCATTTATTCCTCACTCATTTGAAATGGAGGATGTTTTAGGTTTCACTCTATACACAGCAGGATAAGAAAAAAAGTTACCTGACAATTTCCATTTCAAGGAAATGTGCTTGACAGGGCTTTGTTAGCTTTGCTCTTTGTAAATTGGATCATAACATAAAATTTCTTTAATATTCAGGAAAAATGTCAAGAATGAAATATCACTATTTCATGCAGAACTTGATGTTATGCGATTTTCTAAAAAAGATTTGGCCTAGTCTCTTGTTGTTGTTCTGTTGATGTGTGAGTTTTACCTGCTCATATGAAACCATTCATCTTGAGGGTCGACAGAACTGCAGTGATCCACGCTGTCTTGTTGATATAACAGAGCTTGAATAAATATGTGATATATTTGCAACCATTACTCTGGGAAAGCATTGCCATACGGATGGCGGGGGCAGTGAGCAAAGCCCACATATACATCAGAATGGCTTTGTGGTGCTTCTATGCAGAATAATTATTCAGACAATTTGTCACAATTCTTCAGATCAATAAGAAGATCTGCATTACTGCAAGAGACACTTAGTGAGGCAACCGTCCTGTGCGGTTTAAATTACGGTCCGAAATTGGCAAAACAAGTCAGTGATTCACATGCCTGTAATGTGAACTTAATAATCACTGTAAGGACATATTCTATTTAAATATGATAAATATTAATACATCTGTTTATTTGTTCTTACTAAAGACATTATGGAGGAAATGACTGAATATATCTTGTGAATGGTGCTTGCTGCCATGATGCTGTTTTCCAAGGTGTTGCTCTTGTCCAATTGGATGCCGTCCCAAGTCTATTATATTTTGGTCTCTAGATATGGATCTGGTCCCCATACCATGTAAATCTAAGGGATGAAATGATCATTGACCTAAGAAAATGTTGCTAAAGAAAATAAATAGCTCACAAAAACTCCAAAAGCTCCAAAGTTCTAAAGTCAAGATGACCTTTGCCGAAGTCTTGACTTGGCGTCGTTACCTGAATTTATTGACCGTCATTAATGGATGGGAAGAGCGTACTGAACATATTTATGCATTCACATAAGCCTAATTTATCACTCTGCCATCCTTTTCTCTTTCTCTCATTCTCTCTCTCAGGACGTGCATCACCTCTTTCTATAAACACTCGTTCTATAGCAATTATCCATCATGTCAGAGGATGAACTTCAAACGCTACACACACACACACACACACACACACACACACACACACACACACACACACATGCTGATACAGTCTCTGTACCAGGTAAAAGTAAAGCCACAGTAATTTAATTTGTTTTTAATGATCCCATGCAATGCCAAAAACATGGTATGGCATAAGTAATGACTTAAGATCAAAGCAAGCATATCATTCATGGAGCATGCATGGGGTAATATATTTATTTTTTAAAGCTTTCAGGTCATTTATAAGAGTTGACACAGGCTTGCCATTTAAAACTGCTCAGAGAATGTATTAGCGTCATTGCAAATGTTATGAGTGAACACACTTCCTTAATCATCAGTCTGAATTTAAATAACATTTGCTTGTGAAATATTGTTGAGGAGGGGCTGCTTTATTTCTCCTCAGCTGCCTTTTTGGCCAATTTGGCTTTCTTATGCTTTATTTAGGCATGAAAACAATACTTCAAAGCTTCCTTTCATCCCACATCCCTGTCTCTTGACCTTTTGTGGTGACCTTTTTCCATTTGGCCAGTATTGTCATTAGAACTTGTATTCCTCTGACATTTGCTTTTCAAACAAGCGTACTGATATCCTCAGTATTAGGAGCTTCAATGACCTTCCACATCAAACTGATACGTGTTCAGAACCTTTAATATTGGACCTGTGAAGTTATCCTCAATAAATCATTGTTTGTATTCAAAAAGAGCTGCTCAATTTCTTGTCGGACCTGAAGGCTATGAACTCAGCTGACTCAAGGATTTCAAATGTGTTTTTAGACTAGCCATTCTCGTTTTATAAGTAAAATAAGGGTTTTACTTGAGGATACTTTTCAGTTTTGTTCTACAGCATAAATCATGCACAGTCATACATACCTCAAATGTGAATTTTCACTCTAAAAACACTGCTGGCCTGTCCTATTTGTCAAAAAGAAACTTTCCAGTTTTGTTCTACAGCATAAAACCATACAGTGGGACACATATCAATTTGCACTCGTTGCTAACAAGCTAACAATGCTACAGAAGGACTCCAATGGCCTGTGGGTACAACTTTTTTAATGACACACAGTTTGTACCCCAAACGTAATTTTTTTACGTAAAAACATTGCTTAAAATTGCTAACAAGCTGGTCTGTCTGATTTGTAGAGAAGAAACTTTCCAGTTTAGTTCTACAGCATACAAGTTGTTAACATTCTAACAATGCTACATAACACTACAATGTAAACATGTAAACTTGCATTGTATTAGCGCTAGAAATCCACCATTGTAAAAATCCATTCGAAAATGGCAATGCTAAATGTCTTCCAGGGATTCGGACTTCAAATTGAAAAGATTTTAGAACGCTAGTAATAATAGAGTTAGTTATGCATCAAGTGATGGCCAGACATTTTTCTACACTGTTGAAGCACTTTCCAGTACCTGCGGGTGGCCGGTCGTAGGTTTCCGTAGTGATTGGAGTGCGTTAATGGCTTTTCTATGGAGAAGAAGTGGGGTGGATTTAGATGAAGCTCTCCACATGTGGTCAATCAATCTGCAATACAGCAAAAGTGGCTGTGAGAACAATTAATCAAGTTCCTGTGATGTAGCATTTGGTGGGTGGAGGCGACATGTGCAAGAACCCTATTTTTCCATTTTCTTTTTTTCTCAGCATAATGTATTGTGTGTGTACCACTCAGAGGGAGGGAATTGCATGTAAGTGCATGTAGTTCAGTGTGTACGTGTAGTGTGGGCTCTGGAGACAGCTCACCCTCTCCCTGGGTCTCTGAATTACTCCTCAGGTTCTCTCTGCCTGCCTAATGATTTGAGTTTACAGCCCATTGCCTCCCATCTCTGCATGCAGCACATAATCTCTTTGTAGAGATGATAATTATGGCTTCATAGAGCTCGGAGCCCTTTTCTGAAGCAGTGCCTTGCTGTCTGGGATGGAGTTAATGAGAGAGGCAGAACTGAGTTAATCCATCCTGAGGACTCGTTGCCCTGTGTTTCGTGTGTCTGAGGCCACAAGCAGCTGTGAAATCAGGTAATAAGATACAAAACACCACATCTTAATCTCCGTTGCTTCGGCTCTGACTGTGATGAGATTCTAATGCCCATTTATGCCTCAGGAATCGGTCTCATCATAAGAAAATGATGAAAAAAAACAGTTGGATCTCAGAATACATAAGAAACAACTTTGCCACACTGATTTGGGATTATTTCATCTTTACTGGATCTCATAACTTTTTAAGGTACAAATACGTCACCGATGAAAGTGTTTGAACAGTGCACATGTAAATGAATGGATATAGGCTATATATTATGTATATACCCGCCAAATGTGGGTGGATTTCTGCAGTGAAGAGTTTCGGCGTGGGATTGAGCATATTGTGCATAATTTTGCTCACACCCAAAGTGCACAAGCATAAAGCTGCCTCTCAGTACTAAATTGAGTTATTTTTCGCTGCTTATTGGGCTTAAACAGTAAATAATGTCAAAATGATGTGCTTGGCAAGTATTTACGTAAATACATTTATGTTTTAAAGTGAATGTAAGCCGTTAAGAAAGTGAACAGTCTAAAACTGTGAGACAATAAAAGCCATAATAAACAATCTGTGTTCCAAATTTGAGGTTAATATCTCAGAAAATGAGCTTTCAGTAAGATTTAGTTTGGGCGCAGTACCAAACCTTTTCATTTGTTTCCCATTCATTTCTAATGTGGTCATTTTTTACCACGAGGAGCACAAGTGTGACAATTTTTTTCAGGACCATTTAACCCTTTCAAATCATGTCCATGATTTCTTTGGTCTACAGTTGTATTAATATGAACTTACATAGAATTGCACAAAAATAAATATTTTACTCATTGGAGGTGCAGTTTTTCTAGTCCAACTGAGGAGTCCTTAAGTTCTTGGCCCAGTAGCTCATCAGCATCGTCATAATTACAAACCTAATCAAGAGGTTTGCAGATTTTATGCAGATTTTATGATTCACCACATCATTAAGTAAAGAATCTCAATCTACTAAATCATTTTCAGAGTAAATATTTTTATTCCTTCTCTCTGTTGTAGTTGTAAAGGAACCAAGACTCCCGCTGTATATGGCAGTATGGGGAGCAAGGAACAGTGAAAGAGTTCCCTTGTTCACCATAGCAGGAGCTTTCTGTTCCTAACAATGCTCTGCTGAGCAGCAGTAACAATCACATGAAGTGGATGAGAGACTGGACATCATTCTCTGCCAGGGTTTTGAGGCTTTGGACTGAGCATGCCATCATGATTCAAAAGTATCTTACATGGCTATCTTACATTTACAGCAGGCGCAATGCAAATACTGCACATATAATATTCTCAACCACATAAGATGTTAGTACAGAAGCAAGAAGCCAATGTCTGTCTCGCTTCAGAATTTCAAAGCAGAAACCCCCTGAATTTCTCCATTATGGATGAAATTGTCCAGAGGATGTTTACTTGTGGAATTTCTTATAAAAATGCCAGAACTTACAGCAAATAAACTGTGAAGGCAAAGCATTGTAAGTCTCTTGCTCCAGTATCACAACTAACACAGACTATGACAGGAATCCTCTCCAAGAAAACCCAGGGTAGAAAAAGGATGTAATTTCAAAACTTTATGACTTTCTTTCTTCAGTGGAAGATTGAAACTAAAAGCGGAACAAATATGACATATACAGGTATGCCTCTGCAACATTTTATGAGGTGAGACAAAGAAAGCACCCAATAAAGTCTTCCAGCTGGCATGGAATATGATTCTGAATGGCTTCTGAATTTTTTCTATCAAGTGGCAACATGGTTTTTAAAGTGCTTGCTGAGTGTTTCTATTTAGTTTCATTTGTTATAAAGGCTATGCTTTTCACAGGAAGCAGTTTACTCATAAATAGGGTATATGAAATCGGGGCATCATTATACGTAATCACTGAACAATCAGTGCCTCAATTTTTCCTTCAATATGTGTGATTCAACTGTTAGATAATTCATATTAACAATGGGTTTTGGCGTTAAAATAATTGTAATCAATTCTGCCGGATGTATTTGGCTGAGGGGGAAACATTTAGCTATTTGTTGCTTTCTGCATTATAATATGTGAAAGAAAAAGCATTTCACAAATGAAGGCAGAAATATCCTTTCACTGATGATTAGTGATGCATGGTTTAAGATGAGAAGAGCCTTGAAATATCGGATTATGTTATGATTCACTGACTCATTTTCAGTAATTGTGCCAGTGTTTTAAGAGCATAATTTTCTGTTGAATGCATTTTATCATTTTTATTTTAGTTTCGACATTTGGCCCTCTCTTGATTAAACGCATTAGCTCTCCCGTACACTTATAAAGTAAATTACCACAAAGTGGAAGTTTTATTGAGTTCTTCATCCCATAAATAATGTATCTGCAATGTCTTTGAACCAAATGAACTTGATGAATAATATAGGCTATACTTGACTGAAAAATATACTGCAATAACGTTTGCCTAAAAAATATTCAACCTCAATCAGCAGATTTTTTTTATTGAAGGACACACAGTACACATCTATTCATGGTTGCGTAAAAAAAGGACTCGAAATCACTATTTAAAAATACAATTAAGGATTTAAATTACCTAAGGAACCCTAGATTTTCATAGAGAACGTGAAATTATATAGCATGGCCTATCACAAAGCTTGCTGTACCTCGATGACAGTGTTATCATATCGTCTGAATGGGGATGAAAGCCGGACTCTCTGTTAATGGATTCTGAGGAAATATGATTCTCAGGCAGGAACTTCTAACATTCCCTTATCTTAAAACTGCAAGGAACATGAATACAAACTAAACACAGATTTTCATATCAGAGAACAGGCTTGCACAACAGAGACTGTCTCATAATTCACTGAATATGATATAAGTTTGCATCTAGAAGTAATGCGTTTCATAAATTAAACTGTATGTTGACATAGTCTCACTGTATATTATTTCTGAAACATATACTGTAGCTAAAGATTATTATCAGTAGCATGTCTTGTTCTCGATGGAATTGAACCTGCTTTCCCACTGTTATCAGAGTATGGACAATCTTTCAATGTTAAATAAGCTCAGCCGCTTTTAAATTGATCTGACCACCATCTGATTTAATTCACTAAAAATCTCTCCGCAAGACAATAAGACCCAACATTAGCATTCTCAATTGATTTTGCAATGTGAAGTCCACATTTGCAATCCCAAACCCTTCCATTATCTAAAATGACATCTAATTCAGTGTTGAAGGAGCCAAAACTGTATCTTGCCAGGCTAAACATTATTTAAAGCAGGGCTATGCAGTTTCAGGAATTTCTTCGCTGTATTCTCGCTTTTTGCTCGCAGGTTTCTATAGAGCTCCCCCTACAGCTTTGGAATAGATATTTGACAACACTGTTGAAAAACTCGTTGGCGACTCTCAGATACCAGATGCTATAGATCAACGACATCAAAGCTGATGGGACATTCTTTAAAACGTCTTCTTCATTCGGGTTCGAACAGCGTGAGGGAGTGCAATAATGACAGAATTTTAGCAGATTTTTTTGCCGTAAAGCAATTCGTTACATCGCGAGACCTGATATCACGTGATACTTCCTGACGCTGAGGCCGGCGGCCCGCCGCACCAAAGTTGCAAGGGTGGTTTTACGGCTCACAGGCGCTTAATCACAAATATTTTAATTTATGTTCCAAAGATGAACGAAGGTCTTATGGGTTTGGAACAACATGAGGGTGAGTAATTAAAGACAGAATTTTCATTTTTGGGTGAACTAAGCTGCGGTGTAATTGGTTTGAATCAAAAGATTTTTTGAAGATATTATGAAGGATTTCTTGTACTTTTTTTGCTAGAAATAAATTATTGACAATACCTCAAATTGTTAAATTCATCTGTGCAGAAAAGATGCTCTGAAGCTCAAGTGGAAAACTGTTCACTTGCAATTCTATGTTTCAACCACAGAGGGTGATAGGCATCCCAGAGTTCCTTTAAAGTCACAATGAAACAGAAGTAGCAAAAGATTTTTTCTTCCATATTGTGACACATCCGAGTGTAACAGATTATTGAAAAAGAAAAAATGAAGGACGGGGACTTCTGGGTTCATTGGTTCTGTGCATTGGTTTTTGATTGGATTTTGAGATGTGGGCATTGCACTCAAAAATATTGGCAGATGAGCTTGCAGAGATCGGGTCTAAATGGATCAAATGACTGCATACATACATCACAGTGTTGTTTTAGTATTATTCGGATAATATTATAGTTTCATTCATGTTTTGAATTTTTTATTATGTGGGTGCGGGACGACCACCATTCAACCCGAAAAAAGTCATATAACTATTCCAATGACTGCGAAGCTGTTCGGTTAAGGTAAAAAAGTTACTTAGTTCACCTTTAAAGCTGTTAAACTAGTCATGTTATACACTATAAAAAAGTAAGGCAAGGCAAGTGCTTTACATAGAAAAGGAATTCAAATAATTATAGAATAATCACAACAGATGCATAACAACTAAAAATAACAATCAGTAAATTCAGGTAGTCGGGAATTTAATCAAACTAAATAATAAAGTGGGGGGCAGTATATTTTAAAATCTGAAAATCACATTTTAACTTACTTCGCAACAGTTAAAAAAGTATGTTATAGTATGAATGTAATCCGGACATACTACATCTTCCATGCTGTTACTGTAACACAACCTACCAGCGTCAGTTGCGCCCCTTCACTGCCATTCATAAATCCTCTCCTGTGGCCTCATGGGATAGTAAAGTGTCCATCGAATTCACACTTTAGAGTCTCGCCGGAAGTGGTCACCCGGGGACTTTTCGCCTACTGTTTTTCGAATACTATTTATTCAGACATGCTACTCTGTTGGTGTACTGTTAGCATACTATATAGTAGGGAAGTATTTAATATTCGGATGCAGCCTATGTGTTAGCTTTTAAGTTCCACAGAGGTCACACCTTTAAGTTTTGGCTTGACCAATGAGAAAGGTGCAATTTTCAAGCGGGAAAGTTCCTTTGTTTAAAAAGCTGAGCTGGCAATTTGTGTCCATTTATACTCTGATAAATATATAACAAACACACACTGCATTCTATGAGAAGGTAATGTCCACCAAAGTGTGAGTCATTAAACGAGGACCATTTTGAGGAGACCACCTAGATGGGGCAACATTAACTAGTAGTTCTATCATCAGGACACTATACAATATAAAAAGGCAATATACAAACTGTAATAATATACAAAAATGTACTGGGGAAAAGCGTGTTCATTTATTAGACAGATTTGTCAACGAATTAGTAGAGAGAATTCCATTTCTATAGGAGTGCATGTCTGTTTGTTGTAGCCTGTACTTTTTTGTACCAGTACTGTACTTCCATTTTCTAAATCAGGGTTATCATATTAACCCATTAAAAAACATTTTTGTTACTTTAAAATAAATGTTAACAGAAATAAAATAAAATATATATAAAAACAGATTTTATTTCAGCTATATTTCTCATTTTTATTTAGTTTAACAAAACTACTAAAATAACTCAAATTAAATTTACAATTATATGCTTTAAATTAATATTTATAAAATTATTATAAACATTGTAAAAAAACAGAAACTAATAAAAAATTCAAAACATGAATGAAACTATAATATTATCCGAATAATACTAAAACAACACTGTGATGTATGTATGCAGTCATTTGATCCATTTAGACCCGATCTCTGCAAGCTCATCTGCCAATATTTTTGAGTGCAATGCCCACATCTCAAAATCCAATCAAAAACCAATGCACAGAACCAATGAACCCAGAAGTCCCCGTCCTTCATTTTTTCTTTTTCAATAATCTGTTACACTCGGATGTGTCACAATATGTAAGAAAAAATCTTTTGCTACTTCTGTTTCATTGTGACTTTAAAGGAACTCTGGGATTCTGGGATGCCTATCACCCTCTGTGGTTGAAACATAGAATTGCAAGTTCACAGTTTTCCACTTGAGCTTCAGAGCATCTTTTCTGCACAGATGAATTTAACAATTTGAGGTATTGTCAATAATTTATTTCTAGCAAAAAAAGTACAAGAAATCCTTAATCCATAATATCTTCAAAAAATCTTTTGATTCAAACCAATTACACCGCAGCTTACACAGCTTAGTTCACCCAAAAATGAAAATTCTGTCTTTAATTACTCACCCTCATGTGGTTCCAAACCCATAAGACCTTCGTTCATCTTTGGAACATAAATTTAAATATTTGTGATGAAATTCGAGAGCTTTCTGACCCCCCATAGAATGCAACGTTATTACCACTTTCAAGGCCTAGAAAGTTAGTAAAGACATCTTTAAAATAGTCCACATAAGTGGTTCAACCTTAATGTCATGACGCGAAGAGAATACTTTTTGTAATATTTCTATTTTATAATGACATCTGTCAAAATCAAGGGTCAATGCAAATACCGCCCCGTGACCGATTTCATTGATCACCTCAATGCAGTCTGTCAGTAAAAGTTCAGACTTCTGTCAAGAGTTCAGAAAGAAATCGTGGATGGATCTGATCATGGCAAACAGGCTATATATGAGATATGCTACCAATGCTATACTAACTAAGATTATGGTTATGGGGTTAATATTTGTTTCAATCAGTTCTGTGATGACCAATGGTTTCTTTTGAATCGGCTGAGAGACGGGGTTTGGCAACTGGTTCGAGGGGGAAAAAACATGCAGTGCATAATCCTCCACATGTTCTGACATTCACCAAGTAGGTCAACTAGTTCTCATGAAAAGCAATCAGATTAATGCACCGTCGCATGCTCTGCATCAGGACTAGGGATTCTGATTAAGGAAATTTCACATTGCTCTTCTGGGCAAGACCCACCATTGCTATTGATATTCCAGGCAGTGTCTCCTTCCTTCTGTTACATAGCCGATATACCCTAGACCTCTCATTTTAAATTACAACCCAATAATATCTCACTGCAGTGGGGGCTGTGGCAGACAGAACGGAGCGTATTCTGTCTCATTGATCTTATGTATAGCTGAGTCATAGGCTCCATGCTTAAATACATTGCCACGGGAAGTCACGGCTGGATGTGTCAGTAACCAGGTGGTGCGGAGTACATTTATCTTGTTTTAAAGATGATCAGACCATTTTAGTGTAAAACAAGTCTGAATAGCGATTCAAAAAACGTAGGTGCTCTCTAAAGCGATACGATTATTTCAGCAGGTGAGGCATATAGATAAAGACTCAAGGTCCTTCCACTGTAAGTTCTCACCTTTTTTCACCATGCTTTCATTAAAGGGATAGTTCACTTTGAAATTAAATTTTGGTATGTTTTAGCTTACCTCAAGGGCATCCAAGATGTAGGTGTCTTTTTTTCCGCAGTAGTTTAAATTTTGATATTTTTAGGTCAAACCGTTCTTGTCTATCAGTGGTTTGTGTGAGAAAACGAACAGTATTTATATCGTTTTACCTTCTATATACAGCCACGTCCAAGTGATCTGAGGGCGCGGGCACATCCTGGTGTGACGTGTACGTAGACTGGTGCATAGATATATATACACTAGATGTCGCCTTAAAGACATTCGTTCCAATGAACTGCCGTAGACAAGGCGACATCTAGTTTATATATCTATGCACCAGTCTGCGCACACGTCACACACTAGGATACGCGCGCGCCCTCAGATCACTTGGACGTGGCTGTGTATAAGAGGTAAAAACAATATAAATACTGTTCGTTTTCTCACACAAACCGCTCGTTTCGTGTCTTAGGCCATCAATACGATGGGGAATTGTTTAATTTGGACGATTGGGGAATTGTTTTAATTTGGACTCTGTGCATGCTCTTTGAGACAGTGACCATAGACCTGCATGATATGACTGTCAGACAAGAACGGTTTGACCTAAAAATATCAAAATTGAAACTACTGTGGAAAAAAAGACACCTACATCTTGGATGCCCTTGAGGTAAGCTAAAACATACCAAAATTAAATTTCAAAGTGAACTATCCCTTTAAATCTAAAACTAACCGTGGCATTTTGACATTCATAGACCTTTGGTCTAGATCCCCTAGTAAATAATTACTTAGTCCTAATTACTTAGGCCTTTACTGAGAAATTCTCTATCCTTTAATATTTCAGTGTCCATTCATATTTCATGCATGATTTCATGATCTGGTGTCTGTACATTTGGGTAAACTAAACAGGTGAAAGAGTAAGTTGGCAAGCCAAACACAAAGATCAAAGCCAGCACCTCAGGGTAGTTTGCTTCTGATTCCATCTGTTAATGTAATGTTTCTCTGATGCTTTTTTCCCCTCGCTTGATCAGCCTGAAAGCCCTGAATAGGGAAGGCTGATGAGGAGCATCTTTGAAGGCTGTTTCGATTGCACTCTTTCATTTGAGTTACAACCTGACCGTTTAAGGGAATTTGGCCTCCCTTGTCTTCAATCAGAAACCCTCTAAATATTTAAAGGCCGTTCATTAAAATGCCTTTAATCACTCTAAGAAAATAATCACTGTCAGATATTTAAAACAGTAAATCAAAAAAATATTGCGCATCTATCAAGACATTATGTCAAGATTGCTTGATTGACTTCCTATATATACGCTAGAATATCTTGTAACTTAATAACTTTAAATAACTTGTATTTGTATGATAAAGGATAATCGACTAGAAATAATGTAGGGAAAGACTTGATTTTATCCATCTGGAATTGATTGGATTGTAGAAATTTAGTTCCATACCGGAATGGAGCCAGCTGGCTTGAAAAGTAAGAGTGATCCCTCCTGTCATCCAAAACAAGAAGTCAAAAAAGGTGTGGTGGTTCCCATGAGCAAAGACAGGTGAGATCAATGGGAATGATGATGAATAGCTTTCTCCAGGTATATCATCTGAATAGGAGCATAATTTCAGAAACAAGAATTTTATTATTTATTTTTGGAATAATGCACACAATATGCTCAGAAACGTGCATTAATAAAGTAAGTAGGACCACAATAAAAACTTTCATCAGAATGCTTTAGTTTTAATAGAGGTTTTGTTTAATTGATGATTTTATTTACAACACATCTCAACAACGGTTAAAAATAACTCCTGCTATAGTGTGGAGCAGATGGGGTGTGAGTCAAATCAGTGATCTCAACTGATGTTTTAGGATCCAAAAATAAGTTGCAGGTCTGCAAGCATATTAGGGAAAAATGCAAAAAAAAATGCAAACCATTTGAAATTTAAATCAAATAGTTGCATGATGATGACAAATTAACTGCATATTTTGGTGAGAAAGGTCCTCAAAGACATGATTGTTTGACATTACATGATTGTTGCAGACAAAGCTGGCCTATACCGTCCACAGCAATGTAAACTTATGATATTTGTTTGTGCAACGTTTCAACAACCACTGTCTATCAGTTTTGGATACAGTAGCCCCTGTTAAGAATATTTCTGGGTCAAAGAGAAAGGAGCTCCCATGGATAAATGATAACATTTGTAGCTTTAGAAGGAAATGTCGGAAGACAGAGCGTATGTGGAAAGCCACTAAATTAGAGGTACATAGACTCCATTTAAAAGACATGATGCTGGATCTAAATGAATTAATAAAGCAGGCTCGCTCAACTTATTTTTCTAACCTAGTGTTAGGAAATAAGAAAAATCCCAAAGTCTTGTTTGACACTATTGAACATCTCACTGCACCTTCAGCTACTCAGGTACCTGTGTACACAGATGAGGACTGTAACTACTTTTTGTCATTTTTTTTTTGAGCAAAGTACATGACATTAGGGCCAGTATAATTCCTCCACGTACTGGTGTTTGCTCTACTGTGTTCTCACCGGTATCATCTTGGTCATCCTTCACTCCCGTCAGCTTACAGGATGTGAGGACAATAATAGGAAACATTAAACCATCCTCAAGCCCCGTTGATGTTATCCCAACAACTTTATTGCTGAAATTGTTTGAAACTATTGGCCCCTGCTTGGTAAAAATAATTAATCTGTCACTTACATCTGGCTCAGTCCCCAGCTACTTCAAACATGCGGTGGTAAACCCGATCCTTAAAAAACCCAATCTTGACCCATCAGAACCAAAAAACTACAGACCTATATCTAAACTTCCATTTATCTCCAAGATTTTGGAAAAAGTAGTGGCAAGCCAGCTGACCTCCTTTATGGAGCAACACAACTTGTTTGATACTTTTCAATCTGGATTTCGAAAATTACACTCCACTGAAACAGCTCTCATAAAAGTCTCTAGTGACGTGATGATGGCATCAGACTCTGGCCGCTATACCGTACTTGTACTTCTTGATCTGGCGTCTGCATTTGACACTGTCGATCACAGTATACTGTTAAATCGTCTTCATGATGAGATGGGACTATCAGGATCTGTCCTTCAGTGGTTCTCTTCTTATATTCAAGATAGAACCTTTAATGTTGCATCAAACAAGGTACAGTCTGAGGTGTCAAATTTATCCTGCGGAGTGGCTCAAGGGTCAGTTTTGGGTCCAATCCTGTTTTTATTGTATATTTTGCCACTTGGTCAAATTATCAATTGTTTTAAAGATGTATCATATCATTTGTATGCCGATGATGTCCAGTTGTATTGTTCTTTTAATGATGCTGAGTTCCACCGCCTGTCCCTGTTTTTAGAGTGTGTGTCCTCCATTAAAGACTGGCTGGCCACTAACTACTTGCAGGTAAACTCAAACAAGACAGAAACGCTAATATTCGCCCCAGACCATAAGACCTCGCTGATCAAACAGCACCTCGGCTCTCTAGGCCCCTTGGTCAAGTCCAGCCTCAGAAACCTGGGGGTTGTGTTTGACCAGGAAATGTCTTTGGAGACACACTCTAAACAGCTTGTACGAAATTGCTTTCATCACCTTAGAAATATATCTAAAATTCGTAAAATGGTGTCGAAAAATGATCTGGAAATGATAATTCACGCTTTCATATCAACAAGACTGGACTACTGCAACTCTGTTTTTACCTGTCTAAATAAGTCTGCTCTAAACAAACTACAAACTGTTCAAAATTCTGCTGCTAGACTTTTAACAGGTGCCTCTCGAAGGTCTCATATCACTCCAGTCCTGTCGGCTCTCCATTGGCTCCCTGTAAAATTCAGGATCGATTTTAAGATTTTAGTACTGACTTTCAGAGCCTTAAAGGGGCAAGCCCCACAGTACATTCTGGACCTTTTGAAGCCCTATTCTGCTGGCCGGACTCTTCGGTCCTCTGGCCAGAACCTGCTTGTTGTCCCTAAGACTCGTTATAAGACACGAGGGGACCTGTCCTTTGAGTCTGTTGCTCCCAGATTGTGGAATGCTTTACCCCTATCCATACGCATGTTAGACTCTATTACCTCTTTTAAAATTAATCTGAAAACATGTTTATTTAGGCAAGCTTTTGGTTGATGGGTTTTCATTAGTCTCACAAAAATTTTTACATATGTAAATGTTTTATATTTGTTTGTTTTTCTTATGTTTTTGTACAGCACTTTGTGATTTTATCTGCGAAAAGCGCTTTATAAATAAATTTTACTTACTTACTTACTATCAAACTGAAAGAAAATATGAATATACAATTTCATCATGAATATTGGTAGGATAAGGATTACAAAACAAAAAATTACCGTTTTTTTTTTTAAAGAGAAGAAAACGTTCCTTTTGTTGTTCCATATTTGTTGTCAGTCAAAGGCCGTGCGTCCAATCGTCTTGGCGCTTGGAAGCTAGCCAAATTAGGCAAATAAAAAATAGCATAACAACATACATTTCAATGTTTGACCAACGACATTTTTGCCTAGTAAACAATTTGGTATTATTTCTCACTGTATGTCCAATGTAAAATCTGAGTAAAAACCAGTTCCATTACTGCTGCTGAACTTCATTGGCTGTCAACAGCAGCGCGCGCTGCTACATGGTGCGCGTGTACCCCTGGCTCATGACGCCGTCAAGCAAGCAAACCGTGCGCGTGTTGCCGAGCTGTAAACCCGCTGTCAAACAGTGCGGACGAGCGCGAGAGACACCAGCGCCTATCCGAACAGCTGCCGCTTCCTGTCACATAAGATGTCCTGGACACGCAAAGCCGTAACGTTATACGGGAGATCATTCCGCCGGGCTGTATGAGAGCAAAACCGCCGACAAACGCGTAAAGGATTTGTGCCTGTTTCTGCGCGCTGCGCACGTGGGGATGTTGCGATGGCATGCACGAGGAGAACCAAAACTTTGGTGTCCACGTGCGTGATTTTAAGCGGCATGACCAATATTTTGTGTCTGCTCTACGTCGGATGGATCACCAATTATGTGTCTAATAACGGCAACGTCAAAGTTGCAGGGAGGACGCATGAGAAAAAGTTTGATGATGACAACAGAGGAGAAACCCTTAGGATTATTGAGAGACTGGACAGGCTGGAGAGTGTTGTTAACCAACACATACAAGGTAATGATGTTTGTATATGGCATCCTATGATTTATAATAATTGCATGTTCTCTCTTTACAGTAGACATGAAAATCAATACAGGTTTAAAGGGGCTTTCACTTCAGATGCTGATGAGCCTCTTTTATGGCTCTGTTTCTATACATCCATATGCATGAATCACATTTTTGTGGAGATGCAAATAGCTTGAGATACTTCTATAGCACCTCTATCTGGACTAATTCATCTCCTAACAGATCTCTGTATTCAGCTGGTGCAGTGTAAGCTCAGGTTTATTGTAGCTAGAGAGGGGGGCATAAATTTAGCACTTGGCAAAGTCCTCACGTAAACATCAGTCCTGCGGCTGGTGCCATCATGTTGCTTTGCTGGACTCAAACAGGACAGCTGGGGAGTGATGATATCCTGCAAGAGTTTGAACAGCCTCTCATCCTGGATGATTAATCATCATTAGTGTACTGTTGATGTGAATCTGATTCAGTAGTGTTATAAATTCTGGCCTTGGAATTAAAATAAGAGGGTGTTGTGTCTTAAATAAACTCACATATATGCCTTAACAGGCTTTGTGTGAGGAATTGTATTTCTGTAATGTATTAATGCATGCATTAATCTTGTTGAGAAGCATTTGACTGGATTTATGGGATATGTTGGCATGTACTATATACAGCTCCTGTGCTGAGCTCAAGGTCTTAAAGCTTGCTTGCAGAGCAGTCACAGTGAAGCCATAAATGTCAATCAAAATATACCCTGCACACCTACACGGTAAGACACTTAAGCAATTGAGTGTGTCATGCTACGTGCTACATATCACATTGTGATGCCTTCCTAGCTTGACGTTAAGTATTTTATTTTAAGTGAAATGTGTTTTTTGGATTTTAAAACGCTATACAAAGAAAACCATAGCCATTCATAGTCTGATTTCCTTAAAAAGTGTAAACATTGTGGCTCTTCTTTGGTCCTGTCAAAATGTTGTGCTATTTGGTTGAGCCTTAGCCCGACAACAGGTTTGGAACGACCTGAGGGTGAGTAATTAATGACAGAATTTTCTATTTTTGGTGAACTAACCCTTTAAAATCTCGGGGGCTACTTATATTTATATTTTAGTTCAAAGGGCTGACCAAAAAGTTGGAGAATCCCTTTGGGAAGTGAAATTACACATTTAATCTTCAATGTATTCAAACTCCCAATTCACAAACTGCTCCTCTGTACTATAAGTCAAAGACATAAGTCATAAGTAATCAAGGCGCCTCTGATTTGCTTGCAGTCTTCTCTAGTTTTACGATAACTGAGTCAGTGGCTCGTGCCAGAGAGTCTTATTTCTCCAAAATCCATTAAAAGGGAAGAGTCCGGTTTTCACGCCCATCTGAACTGTCTGATTGCATTGTCATTGGCAGAGACTGAAAACAGACCTTCAGTTTGGGTTGGCATGAGCAACAGTGTTGATGTGCCGTCTTACTGAGAGAAAGAAATGTAGCCAATTCTTCCCTTGTAACAGTTTCAATTAGCAAATGTGAACTTTGGTTAGTGGAAGGTCACTGTGGAAATACCATGTTTATTACATGGCTTTTTTACCAAATTGGATGAGCAAGGAGCGTGTATGAGAAACCTGCTTGACAATTTGGTAATGCAATTTTAATTTAATTTTTAAATGTAGTACAGCTTCATTTGACACACTTTCCACAATAAAATCCATTCCACAGATTTCCCACCCAAAATCAGTGCTTAAAATGTGAGTTTCCACCTGCTCTTGGCCAATTGAACATGCTTCCCTCCTCTTTAAAGCCTTCAAAAGCATGGCCAAGAACTGGATCCAGTTTATGGTGAGTACAGTATGTCTTGTTGGATTGCTCATGGGTGATTGCTGTACAAACAGCTGCTGAGTTTTTCTGTACATCTGCAGAACAGCAGTGCTGTAACTTACTCGTTCTTCACACAGCTCTGCACTAGAGATCAGCAGGGTGTCTGAGAGCTATAAAAATACCATCTTCATACTATTGTCTTCTCTTCTCCGTGCCTGTTCACAAGTTCATAAGTTCACGAGTCACACTTTCGAGCCGAGTGTTACCCCGCCAATTTATTTTGGACTGTCTCATTACGGTGCGCTTGCCTGACAATTAACGCTGGATGTTTTTGCATGCACACCCCGCAGGCATGTGTTGTTCTGTCGTAGCGCCTCTGTTAAATACCACCTGAGATTGTTATCGTTATCAAAGGTGTTTTTGTCCACGGTTCTCTCATTAAAGGATAGGACACACAAGGGCTCGTTTTAACACTACGCTTCATTTGCTGATGGGAAATGAAGGAGAAATGCCAAAGGGAAGGACTGAAGTGGGAAGAGGATACTTGATAACATTGAGGTCACAAGGAGCATTTAGACTTCGCTGTGGAAAGTTGATTCCTCAGTCTGTAATTTGATTCAGAATGTCTTGATTGGCTCTTTAAATGTGTCGTATTTAATTAAAGGCGAGTAATTGCTGAGACACCAATCAGATTTTGATAATTAAATGAGTTGTCTCTGTGGTGGCAAGGCGTTCTCAGTCTAGACAGTGAAAATGTATTACCAGCAGTTCATTTACTGCAGTCTTGCTGTGAAAAAACTATTTTTTTTTTTATGATCAGGGTACATGGATTTGTTGTACACAACTGCAAGCAAGATAAAAGTAGGGATGCACAGATATTAAATATCTATGAAATGCACCAATATTAAGATCTACGAAATGGAAATTCACCCTATCTATTTTCTGAATGTATCTTGTGCCCCCATTATACTATTTTAAAGGTTCCAATTTTTGTTTTGGAGGTCTCCTACAATTTTTCTTTTTTTACATGCATCCAAGATCAACACATTCCTCATAATATACATTGCAGCATCCCCTCTTTTCTCACAGTGTCTGAAATGATTCGATCAAGGATTCGGTCTCTCTAAACCCCTCCTGTCAGAGATTCTACTCTGCTCTGATTGGTTAGATGAACCAGTCTGTTGTGATTGTCTACAGCTTATAGCA